>NW_024070208.1:81733248-82039853 GCF_014754425.2 Oryx dammah | reverse complement strand
GCGCTCGGGGCTCCCGGGCGCCGCTCCGGCCGCCGGGGCTCCGCGGGGCCCGCCTCCGTCCGGGCGGGCCGCCGCCTCCTTCCCACGCGCTCGCGCGCCGGGACCGCGCCTCTCTGCTCTCGCTGCGCCCCCGGTCCCCCCTCCGGCTTCTCCCGCCTCCCGCCTCGCGGGCCAATCTAAGAACGGGGCTCACTCTTCAAACTTCTGCGTCCGGGCTCGGCCAGAAGCGGGGCAGCGGGACGGGAACGCGGGGGTGGCGGGCCCGGGCGCGGGGCCCCTGCGCGGTGGCCCGGGGCTGCGACCTGGAGCGGGCATCCCCCGTGAGCCGGCCGACCCGAACAAAGGCCATCGCGAGGACTCTGGCAGTTGTCACCCGAGCAGAGGAGTAACCCTGTTTAAAGACGCAGAGGCCCTGACCGTCCTTCCAGCTCTGGTATTCGAGAGCCCCTGAGATTCTCCTGAAATCTCCGAAATAACTAACTTAAGCCTGGGACGACCACCCCCGGCAAGGAAAAGCCCGACTCCAGGCAATTGCGCACTGCTGCAGTTTTCAGGACAGAATAGAAAGCTGCCCTGCCCACTCCCCAAGATTTTGGTTTTGCTTGGCTGTGTAAACATATTTCACTGTCCACATTTTGCTATGAGGGCCGTATTCGATATTAATTCCAGAGTTAATGTGATATACATATATATCTGTACAGATGAGTTTGTAAACATATGTACAGACACATGATAGTATATAGTAGCAGGCAGATAATAGCAGAGGCCTTGTTTATAACACTCAGTAACTGTTTATTCCAGTGAAATTATAATTATATTAATAATTATCGGATATATTTGCATAAACCGTATGCTACATGTATATATGAAAAATAGAAGATCTAGGGATGTCTGCATGGAATATAAGTTTCATATTAAATGACATTATACCAGTGCACGTGCAGAAAAGGATTAAATAATGACTCTGAGCTACTGTCTTGATTTTCATTTATATCTCATATATTTCTGTTATTTGAGATACTTTTTTTTGAATTTCAAAATAGGATCAATGAAATGAGCTAATTTACTTTGTAATGATGTGAGACTGTCTGGAGACACTTTCTCTATATAATGTGAGGAGAACGAAGCCCAAGCCAGATTTAATTTCTTAGAAAAATAATTTACAACATCATAGAATTTACCAAAGCAATTCAACAATAGTTTTAAAAATAATGTAGACTAGTAAGAATGAGTATGAATTCAAAGGAAAATAAATATTTTATCACCTAATTGTTTTCTTGGCCTTTTATATATTGACACCAAGAGATAGATATGGACTGTGAAGACTATTACTCATTTCTGTGTTTATTGTGTTGTATAATATGTGAAACCATTCCATTTCTCTTTTTCTTAACATTTTATTTTGTATTGTCAACCATTGTGACAGTTTCAGGCATACAGGAAAGGGACTCAGTCATACGAATACATGTATCCATCCTCCCCAACTCCCCTCCCGTCCAGGCTGCCACATAACATTGAGCAGAGTTCCCTGTACTATACAGTAAATCCTTGTTGGTTATCCAGAGTAGAAGAGAGCTAACCTACCAAAAGTTAGCTCTGGTAACTAGCTTTTAAGCCCCCTCGTGCTTCAGACAGTGAAGAACCCACCTGCAATGCAGTAGACCCAAGTTCAATCCCTCAGTCAGGAAGATCCCCTGGAGAAGGGAATGGCAACCCACTCCAGTATTCTTGCCTGGAAAATTTCATGGGTAGAGGAGCCTGGCAGGCTACAGTCCATGGAGCAGCAGAGAGTCAGACATGACTGACTGCTCTCAAACTCTGCACACATGAAATAAAAAGTGCCTGTTAAAATACTAATGTGAATTCAGCATGAGCATTTACCGTGACTATGACTAGCATGCTTATATTCCTCAAATATAGGTTGTTTATCTGATATAGGTTTATATATATCACATATGTTTCTACAATAGCAGTTTATAGTTATAAGAAATGAAAAGAAAATATCTTCATAAAAACCTATGAATCATAAACAAGATCCCATTTATATTCCAGCTATTCCCATCACATTCTGCATCCCGTAGTCATAACAGTGGCTTAAAATACACAACTGACGTTGATAAGGTTTTAAAAAATGATTTTGCTAACCAAGCATATAGGCAATATATTATTAAGAATGTCAATATTGGTTCAGTTCCCAGAGGTAATTTTTCTCTTTAAAGTGAGATATAAATGCTGGTTTGCCGTTGGTGAGCACTGTTTACAAGGAGACATCCAATTCTGAAATAGTAATTCTTCCGCTAGCACAGAGGCAGGCATTATCCAGCTTTGGCAACCCTGGAAGGTATGCGGTAGTAAAGAGGATTGCCTCAAACAGAAACTCCAACACAGCTACTTTCGCATCCTGACTGAGAGCTCTTGTCACTTTTCAGAGCAAAAATTATTATGGGAAAGGGTGTGTGGCCAATGCTTTGTACTTTATTACACTCATAGTCCACTGTACCTCTCACATACCTGTCCTGAAAGAACTGGAAATTTTAAAATGAAAATGCAGTAATTTGCTCATTCTTAACATTGTGGGGAATGGAGCTGTTCATTTCCCATAAAATAACACATCTAGATTAAAATTACGTCCTTAACTAGGGACATTCGCCATTGCTGTGGGACCTTCATGTCTTCCAGTGGGAAACAGGATCGTGTTTAAATCAATGCACAGTTGTAACCCCTGAGTCTCCAAAGTATATGACAGTCCAGTTTCCCCATTTGTTTCCTGTGAACTGAGTGCTCGTATGCCTCTGAAATTCATCTGTGGATATCCTTACCCCCAGGTGAAGGGACTCAGGGGAGGGGCTTTGGGGGGTGATGAGGTCATGTGGGTAGAGCCCCCATGATGCGGTTGGTGATGAGAAGACAGAGAGCGTGCTTGTTTGCACTGTATTCTCTGCCATGAGAGAACACAATGAAAAGACCGCCATCTGCAACACACAAGAGGGCCTTCCCCAGAGTCCAACCGTGCTGGGGACCTGATCTAACTTCCGGCCTCCAGAAATGTGAGAAATGAACTTGTGTTGTCAATAAGCCTACACTAATTTGGGTTTCCCAGGTGGCTTGGTGGTAAAGACGTCAAGGTTCAGTCCCTGGGTCAGGTAGATCCCCTGGAGGAGGAAATGGCAACCCACTCGTGTTCTTGCCTGGAGAATCTCATGGACAGAGGAGCCTGGTGGGCTACAGTCCATGGGGTCTCAGGCAGACTAAACAGCAGCAGCAACAGATATTTCGTCATGGCAACCCAAACAAAGACATATTCCGTCAGTTGTGGAGGGAGGGGTACTCACATCTCCAGCCATGATTTCGAATTTTTGTAGTTTTCCTCACAGTTCTGTGAGTTTTTGCTTCATGCATTTAGAATTTCCATTTTCAGTGCATAATGTTTAAACTTGTTCTGCACTTCTGGTGAATTGATCCCTTAATCATTTTGAAATGATAGAAATAGTCTGGACCTAACAGAAGCAGAAGATATTAAGAAGAGGTGACAAGAATACACAGAAGAACTATACAAAAAAGATCTTCATGACCCAGATAATCATGACAGTGTGATCACTGACATAGATCACTCACCTGGCATGCAAAGTCAAGTGGGCCTTAGGAAGCATCACTACGAACAAAGCTAGTGGAGGTGATGGAACTCCAGTTGGGCTATTTCAAATGCTAAAAGATGATGCTGTGAAAGCGTTGTACTCAATATGCCAGCAAATTTGAAAACTCAGCAATGGCCACAGGACTGGAAAAGTTCAGCTTTCATTCTAATCCCAAAGAAAGACAATGCCAAAGAATGCTCAAGTGAAAGTGAAGTCGCTCAGTTGTGTCCGACTCTTTGTGACCCCATGGATTGTAGCCCACCAGGCTCCTCCGTCCATGGGATTCTCCAGGCAAGATACTGGAGTGGGTTGCTATTTCCTTCTCCAGGGGATCTTCCCAACCCAGGGATTGAACCCAGGTCTCCTGCATTGCAGGCAGACACTTTAACCTCTGAGCCACCAGGGAAGCCCCAAGAATGCTCAAACTACTGCACAATTGCACTCATCTCACACACTAGTAAAGTAATGCTCAAAATTCTCCAAGCCAGGCTTCAGCAGTACTTGAACAGAACTTCCAGATGTTCAAGCTAGATTTAGAAAAGGCAGAGGAACCAGAGACTTCCTCTTCAGAGAGTCTTTAGAGACTTCCCTGTAGCTCAAACGGTAATGAATCTGCCTGCAAGGCAGGAGACCAGGGTTCGATCTCTGGGTTGGAAAGTTTCTCTGGAGAAGGGAATGGCAATTCACTCCAGTATTCTTGCCTGGAGAATTGCATGGACAGAGAAGCCTGGTGGGCTACAGTTTGTGGGGTCGAAAAGAGTCAGACACGATGGAGTGACTAACTCAGTCCACAGAGGAACCAGAGATCAAATTGCCAACATAGGTCAGATCATCGAAAAAGCTAGAGAGTTCCAGAAAAACATCTACTTCTGCTTTATTGACTATGCCAAAGCCTTTGACTGTATGGATCACAACAAACTGTGGAAAATTATTCCAGAGGTGGATATACCAGACCACTTGACCTGCCTCCTGAGAAATCTGTATGCAGGTCAAGAACCAACAGTTAAAACTGGACATGGAACAACAGACTGGTTCCAAATCAGGAAAGGAGTACATCAAGGCTGTATATTGTCACCCTGCTTATTTAACTTCTATGCAGAGTACACCATGAGAAATGCTGGGCTGGATGAAGCACAAGCTGGAATCAAAATTACTGGGAAAAATATCAATAACCTCAGATATGCAGACGACACCACCCTTATGGCTGAAAGAGAAGAGGAACTAAACAACCTCTTGATAAAAGTGAAAGAGGAGAGTTAAAAAGCTGGCTTAAAACACAACATTCAGAAAACTAAGATCATGACATCTGGTCCCATCACTTCATGGCAAATAGATGGGAAAACTGTGGAAACAGTGACAGACTTTATTTTTCTGGGCTCCAAAATCACTACAGATGATGACTGCAGCCATGAAATTAAAAGATGCTTGCTCCTTGGAAGAAAAGTTATGACCAACTTAGCATATTAAAAAGCAGAGACATTACTTTGCCAACAAAGGTTCATCTAGTCAAGGCTATGGTTTTTCCAGGAGTCATGTATGGATGTGAGAGTTGGACTATAATGAAAGCTGAGCAGCGAAGAATTGATGCTTTTGAACTGTGGTGTTGGAGAAGACTCTTGAGAGTCTCTTGGACTGCAAGGAGATCCAACCAGTCCATCCTAAAGGAAATCAGTCCTGAATATTCATCGGAAGGACTGATGTTGAAGCTGAAGCTCCAATACTTTGGCTACCTGACGGGAAGAGTTAACTCATATGAAAATACCCTGAACCTGGGAAAGATGGAAGGCGGGAGGAGAAGGGGACGGCAGAGGATGAGATGGTTGGATGGCATCACCGACTCGATGGACATGGGTTTGGGTGAACTCCAGGAGTTGGTGATGACAGGGAGGGCTGGTGTGCTGCGGTCCATGGGGTTGCAAAGAGTCAGACACGATTGAGCAACTGAACTGAACACCTAGTATTCTTTGGAATAAAGTTTACTTTTTCTGATAATAATATCTCCAGCTTTTTTTTTTTTTTGGTTAGTAGTTTCTTGGTGTCTCTTCCCTCTTTTAAACTTAAATTATTTGTGTCTTTATATTACAGTGTGATTCTTCGGGAGGAGGTTATAGACAGGATGTGACCACCGGTTGACCCCCGAGTTCCATGTGGGGAAGCAGGGGCTCCTCACCCCTCCCCTGAGCCTAGGACGGCCACTCTGCCCACTGTCCCCGCAGGGGGTACTGAGTTCAGGGATGCAGTCCTCAGGTCACTGTGAGACCATCCGGACACTGCCTGTGCCTGAACTCCACTAAGGTCTTTCTGTAAACTTTTAAGATTCTACTAGGCAAGTGCAGCGGTCCATTCGTCTTGCGGATCCAGGAGAAGCCTTGGAGGTAAGTCTCCATGCTTGTTCCACCTGCCAACTACCAGTCTGCAGTAGCTGCCTCTTTCTTGGTCTCTCCTTGCCCTCCAGGACGGGGCCAGTTTCAGATTTCACCTGCGGAATTTCTGAGGCTGGGAACCATCATTTGGGTGCCTTCATTACCATAGAGATACTGATATCATCTGTATATGCAGAGCCTATTGACAAAAAGATGAGGCTCAGACAACTTCAGACATTGTGTCATGGTGGTTGAGACCACATTTGTGGTGTGAAATCTATTTATACATCTATGTGTTGTTCATAAAAGTGTTTGCAGTTTTATAAATGGTACCAACAATCCAGAAACATTTTTAGTTTTAACATATTCTACTTTCCAAAATATCATTGTTTTTCTTTTTGTTTAAATATATTTAACCTTTAATTCATAGCTAACCCATAATTGTTGTACCATCACTGATTTCAGTTTCCAGGAGTCAGAATAAGGCAGTGGTCAAGTGGTCCTGAAAACGCCTGAGGTAAAAAAGATCCTCATTTCTACTAAATTCTCTGACTGGAAAAATAGCATCACTACATCCTATAGCTGCTGCTGCTAAGTCACTTCAGTCGTGTCCAACTCTGTGCGACCCTATAGACGGCAGCCCACCACGCTCCCCTGTCCCTGGGATTCTCCAGGCAAGAACACTGGAGGGGGTTGCCATTTCCTTCTCCAGTGTATGAAAGTGAAAAGTAAAAGTGAAGTCACTCAGTCATGTCCAACTCTTCGCAACCCCATGAACTGCAGCCCACCAGGCTCCTCCGTCCACGGGATTTTCCAGGCAAGAGTACTGGAGTGGGGTGCCATTGCCTTCTCCGACATACTATGGAGTTTTATTAAAACTATTTGGATTACATCTTTTTATCTATTCGTCTGTTGCTGGACACTTAGATTGTGTCTATGTCCTGGCTGTGGTAATAGAGCTGCAGAGAACATTGGGGTGCACGTGCCTTTGTGAATTATGGTTTTCTCAGGGTGTATGTCCAAGAGTGGGGTTGCTGGGTCATATGGTGGTTCTGGTTTTAGTTTTTTAAGGAAACTCCATACTATTCACCACAGTGGCCATACCAATTTACATTCCCACAGTGCAAGAGGTTCACTATTCTCCATACCCTCTCTAGCATTTGTTGTTTGTAGATTTTCTGATGAAAATTCTGGGCATTCTGGCTTGGTTATATCAAAGGATCAAAGAGTCGCTGTCATTGTTTGGTTGCTAAGTCGTGTCCAGCTCTTTGCGACACTGTAGACCATAGCCCGCCAGGCTCCTCTGTCCACAGGATTTCCCAGACAAGAATATCGGAGTGGCTTGCCATTCCCTTCTCCAGAGGCTCTTCACAACCCAGGGACTGAACCTGGGTCTGCTGCATTGCAGGCAGATTCTTTACCGTCTGAGCCACTAGGAAGCCCAATATAAGATGGTACCTATCATAAATCATATACCCTATTGAATTTAGTTATAAATGCTGTAAGATTAAAAAAAAACTGAGGGAGAGAAACTGCAAGCTGTGCTGTAACTGTAATTACAACAATTTCAATGAATGTCTTACTTTTCTTGTCTAATGAGCAGGTAGCACAATAATAATTACAGAAATCGTTAGATCTGTCAGATTTAGCTGGTGGGAAGCATTTATTGCAATAATACAGTCAACACACACGTGCCAATCAACAGGAATTATTGGAATTGTAATAGGGTCATGTGTTCACTTGGTCTTCCCCTGTGGCTCAGCTGGTAGAGAATTTGCCTGCAATGCGGGAGACCTGGGTTCAGTCCCTGGGTGGGGAAGATCCCCGGGAGAAGGGAAAGGCTCCCCACTCCAGTATTCTGGCCTGGAGAATTCCATCAACTGTGTAGTCCATGGGGTCGCAAAGAGTCGGACACGACTGAGCGACTTTCACTCACTCATGTTCACTTACCCGGGTCATTTAATCACATCTTTAAATTTCAAAGGTTTTTTCCCCTGTGCTAAACAGTAGGTTCTCATTATTATCTATTTTACACACAGCAGTGTATATAATTCAGGAGATGGATGCTGGTGAGAGTTGCTCGACAATGTATATGTACTTTAGTGCCACTGAACCGCACAGCTAAATATGGTTAAAATAGCACTTTTCATATTATTTGACTTTTACCACAATAAGAAAAATTTAAAGGTATGAAGTTAATACTAATTAGAAGTGGAAATGAGCCACGCTGTCCAGTGTATGTTAACAATACAGTAATAGGTAAAATTCCTGTGTCAGGGCAGAAATGAGTCACACAGTTACAGTTTAAGCAGATTTCAATAAGATGGAGACAGACTTTTTCAACCTGAGGGCTTTGATCTGGGAAGGAAGTCTTACTAGAAGAAAATCAGGGTTCTGCACCTTGGTTTAGGTCATTTCATTTCAGGTCCACAGATAACAAGTTCATTTGTTTGAAAAGACAGGGGTAACTGAGGGAATCAGAGGTAACCTGGAATCAGAGCCTGTGAGTCATGAAGCCTGGATGGAATGAGTCTAAGGTAGTAAGACCAAGAAGATGAGTCTACAGAACAGAGTGAGGATCGCTGGAGGAAAAAGACTCAATTTATGAGAAATACCCAGACTGCGGAGCTCATGTGACAAACACACCAGGGCGTCACAGTTCTGCGGGTCCGATCCCTGGGTCGGGAAGTATGATACGGTCATAAGACTAGCATCCTCCTCCTGCTTAAAAAAAAAGTTTACTTTCATATTGTTTTAAGTTGCTTAGCAACAAATTACTTTCTTCCAAAAGAAAAGAGAAAAATTTTTTAAACAAAACTGTTTGAGTGTTGGAGCTGCCCTAGGACAGGAAATTTATTTCTAATCAGGGCAAATGATGGTTCAAAGTCTTTTCCATCTTAGACATCAGGAGATACCCTTAAGAGCAGGTGGGAACAAACAAACAAAAAAAGCGCTGAACAGTAAACCAAACTGAAGACTGGAGACTCCTAAAGCCAGTGTCTCTGATGCTATCATTCTCCTGTACCTACTTGGTCAAGAAACGAGGGCAGATAGAAGTTCCTCCAGAAACATTCCACATCTTCAGCAGTCGTAGAAAACTACCTCCTGCCTGTGGACGGATGCACCAGGGGCCATTCTGATGCTTAACCAAGGTCAAGCGTCTCTTACCTGTGGTAAAATCTTACATGCGAAGCTCCTTAGCGCCTGGGGCCCCACTTGTTTCACTGTTGAAATCTCTGTAATGGGTCGTTTTACTGTATTTCAAATCAGTTCCATGGATACCATCACCTCTGGGCATTTTAGGAATTTCTCTTGTACTGGAAGATCTTTGTCAGAGAAAATGAGGCATCGTTTCAGATAAATCACTAGAGACCAAAGTGGTTTGTTTTAGCCATCAGATTTTCATGTGGCTCCTCTATATTCCTGTTTTATTAGAAAATCACTAAGAATAAAAGCAAAGTATCATTGGCCTCTGAAAAACACAATGCGCAAAACTTGAATGTTTAATAATTACATCTTGTCTTTCTAACAATATTGCATACAGTTGCGATGTCTGATAATAACATCCTTAATGTAATTTTATGCAGTTTAAAAATCTATGCTTTATACAGATATATTTATATATTTGCAATTATACTTATAAATATATGTTTAACTTATAAATACATGAATCTAATTTATAGATTATATATAAAAACAATTATCAAAACATAACTTATGATCAGTATTCTGAGATATCTATTTATTTATTTGTATTTATTCTTCTCTTCCCTCCAAAAGGACTGAGAGCTTACAACAAGAAATAAAGTAGAAAGAGATGAATGGATTTAAATAAAAGCAAAGGCCAAACAGAAGCAAAATCATATGATGAAAGAAGTTATTGGTATATACCTCTGTGTGTTGCAAAGTTTCTGGTATGGCAATTTTAATGAATAATTAATTAATAATATAGTGAGCATGAATGGCTACTAAAAGCAGTCCTCATCCTTGTTTAAGTCAAAGCCGTAAAGTGAATGTAAATATAACCTATATTATATTTATAGATGTGTCAACATTTGTATTTTTCACCAAATACACGTGTACTATTTGCTATGGAGGAGGAGTACTTTCTTTCCTTGTTTTTTTGGTCTGGGAAAACATAGCTTCCACGGGGCTATACGTATAGCGAGGCTGTCAGAGAGGCAGTGTTTCAAAAATGATTGTAAATGAGAACCACCTGCACACCTTGGGGAACTCAGTGCTCCATGGGGACCTACATGGGAGAGAAATCCAGAAAAGAGGGGAAGTATGTATACATACAGCTGACTCACTTTGCTGTACAGTAGACATTAATATTGTAAAGCAATGATGCTCCAATAAAAATTAATGTAATAAATAAAATGCTGTGTGCGTGCAATCACTCAGTCGTGTCCGACTCTTTGCAACCCCATGGACTGTAGCCCACCAGATGCCTCTGTCCACGGGATTCTCTATGCAAGAAAAATAGAATACTATATAAGTTTAAAAGTAATTGTAGCTAACTTTACCAATAAAATACACAGGTTTAGAATATCTCAAGTATTTCAAGATAAAAGCAACAAAAATAACATATGTTTAGTACTAGAAAGCTTTCAAATCCCTTTTCTATATTTTAATCTTACCCTTTGTGTAAAATCATTAGTATCACTACTCCCATTTTATGCTGAAGTCACTGGGTTTCCAGATTTTGAGCAATAGATCTAACTGGGTGAGGGGAAAGGTTTAGGACTCGAGTTTTGATCCCGTGATTCCAAATTTATGATCTTTTCACCTGCCTCTCCTGAAATGGAGGCATAAAAGTTACATTCTAAATCTGTCATTTATATTTTTAATTTACCTTAAAGAGTTTTTCCTCTGAATTTTGATCCGAGGTCAGCATATCTTAATGTGTTAAGAAAAATTTAAACTAGCACATAAAGTTTCTCCAAGAGACATTTTTAAGTGTGAACAGTCGATTGAATGTCTGCTGTCTTTTTCTTTCTTAGTCACTCAGTTGCGTCCGACTCTGTGACCCGTGGACTGTAGCCCACAAGTCTGCTCTGTCCATGTTATTCTCCAGGCAAGAATAGCGGAGTGGGTTGCCATTCCCTCCGCCAAGGGATCTTCCCGACCTAGGGATCGAATACTCGTCTCCTGTGTCTCTTGCATCAGGGGCAGATTCTTTTCCCAGGGGAGCCATCAGGGAAACCCCATCTTCTATCTACCAAGGTGGTCCAGAAGGCTGTTTCTCAGCCCTGAATGCACTTGGGAATCTTATAAAAGTCCAGAATCCAACTCAGTGGGTGTAGGGGAGGGCCTGCCCTGACACGCTCACCTTATCCATCGCGCCATGTTGATCTCCAGCTCTTCTCTGCTCTCAGCTTGTGGAGCTCTTCTCCGTTTACAGATTTCACTATAAAGTGTCTCCTTGGAGAATTTCAGCCTTGTTTAATTTGTCTGCTGTGCATTGCTATTATTGCTCTTATTTTACCAATAAACCAGAATCTCTGGCTCAAAACCATTCCCTTGACTGGCGAGACAATGATAAAGCCGTACTGAGGGCCGGTTCTCTGATCCCAAAACCCTGCGGCGTGTCACCTCTAGTCAGGCACGAGGGACGCTGCATTGGCAACAAGGTGGGGTCGTGACCCAGCCTGGCTGAGACATGCTTGTCCCCAGCTCATCTCCTTCCAAGACAAACCCATGAAGAACTGCTTGGCAGGGGCAGCTTTCTGGACCGGGCTCTCCCCTGGGACCCCAGAGCGGGTGGAACTGTGCTGACTCCCTCCAGCCCCATCTGAGCCCACTTCCCAGTTCACGAGCAGCTGCTCTTACCCAGCTGTCCCCCTCCCCTCTCCCACCTGTCACTCCTCCTTTTGCCTGGATTCATCTCCATCTCTACCCTCAAGGACAGTCTCCACCCTCACTTGCTGCTGTTGCTGCTATTTCGTCCCTCAGTCGTGTCCAACTCTGTGACCCCAGGGACTGTAGCCCACCAGGTTCCTCTGTCCTTGGGATTCTCCAGGCAAGAATCCTGGAGAAGGTTGCCATGCCCTCCTCCAGGGGATCTTCCTGACCCAGGGATCGAACCTGTGTCTCCTGCATTGGCAGGTGGATTCTTTGCCACTAAGCCACCCTCCCTTATCTCATCTATAGCTTTTGTTTCACATTTTTCCCTCTTTAGACACTCCTAAGAGGAAAATTACCTGTAGAGTCAGCAAAATGGTCAAAAAGACATTCTTAGGGGCTTATTTCTTCTTGTGGAAAAAATGCAATTGCTCAGGGTTTTTAATGCTTGTGTCCCTTAATCTTCTGAGTTTTCCCACCTTTGTGATTTTCCTAGAAGATTCTTTCCATCACAGTCAGAAGAATCCATTACATTTGACTGACTGACTCTCAGCTGAGTTCTGCACCCCAGGGTCCCATCCTCAAGCTGCTCAACTCATAAATGTTCAATGATAGTAATGATGCTTGCAGAACCATTTCACAGGAAGCCCAAAAGGTGTGACTGGCAACTACCGTAAGAGAAACACGGTACATTTCCATGAAAAGAAAACTGTGATGAACGTACAACGATGGCAAGGTGACATTCCGATCCAAAAGCGTCAGGAGCCTCTGGGCAGGGTCTCATGGTGTCCACAATGATATCGTTAAAGAAACACAGCTTATAAATGAGGGCTGTCTTTGCCCAAGAAGATTTAAAAAGCAATAATAATGCATACTGCAAAAACTGTCTTTTCCCCCCAGTTCAATCAGTTAGCACAGCAGGCAGGGATAAAAAACAGAGGAGCACAGTGACTTCCCTGCTGGTCCAGTAGGTAAGACCTTGTGCTTCCCGTGTGGGGAGCGTGAGTCCAATCCCTGGCCAGGGAACTAAGACCCCACATGGCGCACATCACGGCCAAATTTTTTTTTAAAGATACCATTGAAAAAGAGCACAATTCCCTGCCCCAAGTAAACTTGTTGTTTTTCAGTCACCAAGTCATGTCCGACTCTTTGCGACCCCATAGCCTGCAGCACTCCAGGCTTCCCTGTCCTTCACTCTCTCCTGGAGTTTGCTCAAACTCATGTCCATTGAGTTGGTCATATTATCTAACCATCTCATCCTCTGCCACCCTCTTCTCCTTTTGCCTTCAGTCTTTCCCAGCATCAGGACAGAATAAATTTTAGCAAGAGCAACTGTGTATGCTTTACATGTGTACGTGTGTGTATAAGACTATATGTACATACACGTAGTATGGGATATAGCGACTACATATATGTTTACATATGTAGTTACACACACGTATGCTTTAAAATACAGGTGCTATTATTATTATTCAGGTATGATGAGGCCAATATTTCAGAAGATGAGTCATTGGAAAGATGAACTGCTTTCATCACAGATCTCAAGAAGAGGGGGGCACACAGGGAAGCACCTCTATGGGTCAGAAGGCAGAAGGGACAGGCAAAAACATGACCTTTATTGTGGTTTCTGAAGGCAGAAATAGAGGCAGCCAGCAGGCAGACTGAGGACTGGCTCGTCGGAATAATCTCCGCTTACTCTGGGGCGCAGGGACGTCCTTCCTGGTCTGCTCTCTGGCTCTGCAGTGACTGGGGTCAGGAAGGAGCAGGTAGGAGGGTGGAGGTCTGGACCGGCTGATGTACATGTGACAGGCACCCCTGCAGACTGCTGGGGAGTCCCTGACTATCTCTAGAAACTGGCTAACCCTGAGTGGGGAAGTCTCTCCAGGATCCTCAGCCTCCCAAATCCCAAAGTATCAAAAGTGCAGAAAATAAACAGACCCATCCAGTAGAATCCACAGTGGACCAAAACTATGCAGAGGGCTCCAGCGTTCAGTGCGCAGAAGCAATAAAAGCAGTTAAAAATCACACTTACAAAACACTTGCAAATCATTCCTCACTTAGTGGATGCAAAATCCTTGGGAAAACAGAAAAGTGTTACCCCACCTCCATAGGAAAAAATATAGATATACAGCTTGTTTTTCCTTAAAATGTAATCTGTCTATTGCAAAACTACATTGCTGATGGGTTAAACATTTCACTGTTAACATGAAATCATAACAGAAGTAGGATAAATTATAGGTGAGATTTTTACAGTGTTGAGTTTAAGGATTTCTTTAAATAACCACTGTTGAGTAATCTACTGACATGCAATGATTTCTCCAAATCTTAGCAGCCAAAATCAATAAGCGGGTATCATCTCCATTTCTGTGGATTAGGAGCGAAGCACATCGCCCTGGACGCTACAGTCAGGGTGCTGGGTGGGATGCTGTTATCTCGAAGCTCGGTTTGGAAAGAAAAAGTTCCAAATTCATTCACATGGATCTTCCAGCTTCTCCACAGAGCTTCCTCCTGGGTTTTCCTCAAAGGATAGGGGAGGCGTGACAAAAATCCACAACCCATTTTGTCCTATAAACTCAGAAACCACATCTCACCACTTTCTCCACATTCTGTTCATCAGAAGTCCCTACGTTCAGACTGTGTTCATGGGAATGGCTTACATAGGGGCAGGGAGTGGGTTTAGAAATGTGGAAGACTTCAGCTCAGTGCAGTCGCTCAGTCGTGTCCGACTCTCTGCGACCCCATGATCACAGCACGCCAGGCCTCCCTGTCCATCACCATCTCCCAGAGTTCACTCAGACTCACGTCCATTGAGGCAGTGATGCCATCCAGCCATCTCATCCTCTGTCGTCCCCTTTTCCTCCTGCCCCCAATCCCTCCCAGCATCAGAGTCTTTTCCAATGAGTCAGCTCTTCTCATGAGGTGGCCAAAGTACTGGAGTTTCAGCTTTAGCGTCATTCCTTCCAAAGAAATCCCAGGGCTGATCTCCTTCAGAATGGACTGGTTGGATCTCCTTGCAGTCCAAGTTTTTGGCATAATCAATAAAGCAGAAATAGATGTTTTTCTGGAACTCTCTTGCTTTTTCCATGATCCAGCGGATGTTGGCAATTTGGTCTCTTGTTCCTCTGCCTTTTTAAAAACCAGCTTGAACAGCTGGAAGTTCATGGTTCACGTATTACTGAAGCCTGGCTTGGAGAATTTTGAGCATTACTTTACTAGCATGTGAGATGCGTGCAATTGTGCAGTAGTTTGAGCATTCTTTGGCATTGCCTTTCTTTGGGATTGGAATGAAAACTGACCTTTTCCAGTCCTGTGGCCACTGAGTTTTCCAAATTTGCTGGCATATTGAGTGCAGCACTTTCACAGCATCATCTTTCAGGATTTGAAAGAGCTCAACTGGAATTCCATCACCTCCACTAGCTTTGTTCGTAGTGATGCTTTCTAAGGCCCACTTGACTTCACTTTCCAGGATGTCTGGCTCTAGGTGAGTGATCACACCATCGTGATTATCTGGGTCATGAAGATCTTTTTTGTACAGTTCTTCCGTGTATTCTTGCCACCTCTTCTTAATATCTTCTGCTTCTGTTAGGTCCCTACCATTTCTGTCCTTTATTGAGCCCATCTTTGCATGAAATGTTCCCTTGGTATCTCTAATTTTCTTGAAGAGATCTCTAGTCTTTCCCATTCTGTTGTTTTCCTCTATTTCTTTGCATTGATCACCGAGGAAGGCCTTCTTATCTCTTCTTGCTATTCTTTGGAACTCTGCATTCAGATGCTTATATCTTTCCTTTTCTCCTTTGCTTTTCGCCTCTCTTCTTTTCACAGCTATTTGTAAGGCCTCCCCAGACAGCCATTTTGCTTTTTTGCATTTCCTTTCCATGGGGATGGTCTTGATCCCTGTCTCCTGTACAATGTCAGGAACCTCATTCCATAGTTCATCAGGCACTCTGTCTATCAGATCTAGTCCCTTCAATCTATTTCTCACTTCCACTGTATAATCATAAGGGATTTGATTTAGGTCATACCTGAATGGTCTAGCGGTTTTCCCTACTTTCTTCAATTTGAGTCTGAATTTGGTAATAAGGAGTTCATGATCTGAGCCACAGTCAGCTCCTGGTCTTGCTTTTGTTGACTGTATAGAGCTTCTCCATCTTTGGCTGCAAAGAATATAATCAATCTGATTTCGGTTGACCATCTGGTGATGTCCATGTGCAGAGTCTTCTCTTGTGTTGTTGGAAGAGGGTATTTGCTATGACCAGTGCATTATCTTAGCAAAACTCTATTAGTCTTTGCCCTGCTTCATTCCACATTCCAAGGCCAAATTTTCCTGTTACTCCAGGTGTTTCTTAACACCTGGGATACTTAACAACCTGCAAAAATTGAGCAGCTGGTAAAGAGCTTATTAAGGGTCTAAGTATACAAAGAGCTCTTTAAAATAATTATTAATAAATAATAAAAATTAATTTTTAAGAGTTCCCAGAAAACCAAAATGCAGTTCAGAAAAGAAGGAATTCATACTCTCACCAGACACATAAGGGGAAAAAATTCAACCGTACTAGCAATGAAAAAAAAAAACTCATTAAAAAGTAAAATTATGCTTTCCAACATCAGATAGGTAAAAAGGAAATAAATAATGTTTAGAGAAAACATACATGACTAATGGTAGTAGAAAGTAATATAGTTTTTTTTTTTTTTTCTTTTGAGGAAACAAGTTACCTGTGAGTATGACAAGCTTTTGCTTCCCGGTGACGCAGTGGTAAACCATCTGCCTGCTAGTGCAGCAGATATGGCTTTGATCCCCTGGAGAAGGAAGTGGCGACCTGCTCCAGTATTTTGGGCCTGGGAAATCCCATGGACAGAGGAGCCTGGTGGGCTACTGTCCTTTGTGGTCGCAAAGAGTCAGGCACCTTGGAGTGCGCGCGCACGCGCGCACACACACACACACACACACAGAGTAAGCTTTAAAAAGTGCTTGCATGCTTTATACAGAAATTCTCATTCCAGGTCTTCGGAAGAAGAAAGGAAATGTAGAGGCAGATTCAGCAGAAAGATATATGTCCGAGAATGACTCGTATGGGAAGAAAGTGAAAACATTTAAACATTCAACATGAGAGAAATGGAGAAGTGGCACGCACACCCCTCATCTCAGTAGGAAGCAAAGCAGTGGAGGCATTTGTAAATAAGAGTCTGAGGAAGAAGGCCAGTTGGAGGGAGCCCCTTCTAAGTCAGAGGATATTCCAAGAAGTTGCCCCAGTTTGACTCAAGGAACGACATCGTCCGGAAGATGAACCATTTCCTAAAGTACAAAGGACACACTCCGCTTTGCCCCTCAGAGAACAGGGATGGACGAGTAGGTGAACGTGCAGAAAAGCAAGAAGGAAGAGAGATACATGCTGAAATGCTGAAAAATTAAGTCTGAAACTAGAACCTTAAAAAAACTTCCTCAACCAGGACTTCATTATGAGCAGTGACATCTGTTGTCAGCCTTCGGGTTGTCTGCATTGTCCAAGGGGGACCCCTCCAGCTCTCCAAATCCTCCTTCAGTCACACATACAGATTCCTTCCTGGTATTTTTATTAATGAACATACCTGAAATTCATATCTGGATCCGTGTGGCACTGAGAAGATCTTATGTGAGATGGTGAGAAGATTCTCAGGGTGAACTGATTTAATTGAAAAGCCTGAACATCCAGTTAAGATGGATGGTGAGAAAATGACACCTCTAGTAATTTACAGAAATCCTGATGAGGGCACTGAACTTCCTGTCTATCATATGGGGATTTGGAGCCAATCTCTTAGACAGCTTAGAAAGCAGGGTGACTCTGATTGCCATTTCAGTTGCCCAAATCATAGAATTCTACCCAGCCCTTATAAACAATGCTTTAGAGGAATGTGTAGTGGCAGAGAGGGTGTCTAATGTTTATTATTTAGTGAATAAGCCAGTGCAGAATAGTATAGCTAGTATTATTATTTAATCATAACTATATGGAGAGACATCAAATATATAAACTATGCCCAGACTGCCTATCTGTGGACAGTGGGGTTAAAGTGAATTTTATCATCTCTGTTCATGTGTATTTTATACAATAAAAAGCAATGCTTGCTATCTGAGATAATCAGATATCCAAGTCCTTGGAAAGGCTGTCTGTGTGTTTATACCTCTTAGGTGAGGCTCCCAAAAAGCAGAGCCTGAAATGGGAGTCCTTGTTTAAATAATTTACAGTGTTTCAGCAGGAAGCAGTCTAGGACAGGTGGAAAAACTAAGAAAGAAGGTTTAGGCATCTCCGGCATTCCACAATATTCCCATTTTCCCTTAAAACCTTATCCTTACATGGTCTTAAACTCTAGCATTAGAGGATCTTAATTTACAAAATGAAAACATGCTCATGGGTAGTTCAAACTGATTTGAATTTTTCCTGTGAATTTTCTGTAAGTGGTAACTTAAAAATACGAAAGATATACTCATCTGAATGCAGAGTTTCAAAGAACAGCAAGGAGAAATAAGAAAGCCTTCCTCAGTGATCAGTGCAAAGAAATAGAGGAAACAATAGAATGGGAAAGACTAGAGATCTCTTCAAGAAAATTAGAGATACCAAGGGAACATTTCATGCAAAGATGGGCTCAATAAAGGACAAAAATGGTAGGGACCTAACGGAAGCAGAAGATATTAAGAAGTGGCGGCAAGAATACACAGAAGAACTATACAAAAAAGATCTTCATGACCCAGATAATCACGACGGTGTGATCACTCACCTAGAGCCAGACATCCTGGGGTGTAAAGTCAAGTGGGCCTTAGGGAGCATCCCTATGAACAAAGCTAGTGGAGGTGATGGAATTCCAGTTGAGCTCTTTCAAATCCTGAAAGATGATGCTGTGAAAGTGCTGCACTCAATATACCAGCAGTGGCCACAGGACTGGAAAAGGTCAGTTTTCATTCCAATCCCAAAGAAAGGCAATGCCAAAGAATGCTCAAACTACTGCACAATTGCACTCATCTCACATGCTACCAAAGAAATGCTCAAAATTCTTCAAGCCAGGCTTCAACAGTATGTGAACCATGAACTTCCAGATATCCAAGCTAGATTTAGAAAAGGCAGAGGAACCAGAGATCAAATTGCCAACATCCATTGGGTCATCGAGAAAGCAAGAAAATTTCAAAAAAACATCTACTTCTGCTTCATTGACTATGCCAAAGCCTTTGACTGTGTGGATCACAATAAACTGTGAAAAATTCTGAAAGAGATGGGAATACCAGACCACCTTATCTGCCTCCTGAGAAATCTGTATGTAGGTCAAGAAGCAACAGTTACAACAGGACATGCAACAATGGACTGGTTCCAAATGGGGAAGGAGTACATCAAGGCTGTATATTGTCACCTTGCTTATTTAACTTACATGCAAAGTACATCATGTGAAATGCCAGACTGGATGAAGCACAAGCTGGAATCTAGATTGCTGGGAGAAATATCAATAACCTCAGCTATGCAGGTGACACCACCCTTATGGCTGAAAGAGAAGAGGAACTAAAGAGCCTTTTGATGAAAGTGAAAGAGGAGAGTGAAAAAGCTGGCTTAAAACTCAACATTCAATAAAATGAAGATCATGGCATTGGGACCATCAGTTCAGTTCAGTTCAGTTCAGTTCAGTTCAAGCCTCCCTGTCCATCTCCAACTCCTGGAGTTTACCCAAACTCATGTCCAGTGAGTTGGTGATGCTGTTGCCCTCTTTTCCTCCTGCCCTCAATCTTTTCCAGTATCAGGGTCACTCCATGGTAAACAGATGGGGAAACAATGGAAACAGTGACGGACTTTATTTCCTTGGGCTCCAAAATCACTGCAGATGGTGACTGCAGCCATGAAATTAAAAGACGTTTGCTCCTTGAAAGAAAAGCTATGACCAACCTGGACAGCATATTAAAAAGCAGAGACATACTGAGAGTTGGACCATAAAGAAAGCTGAGCGGTGAAGAATTGGTGCTTTTGAACTGTGGTGTTGGAGAAGACTCTTGGAGAAGAGTCCCTTTGGACTGCAAGGAAATCCAACCAGTCCATCCTAAAGGAAATCAGTCCTGAACATTCATTGGAAGGACTGATGCTGAAGCTGAAACTCCAATACTTTGGCCACCTGACGTGAAGAACTGACTCACTGAAAAAGACCCTGATGCTGAGAAAGATTGAAGGCAGAAGAAGAAGGGGATGACAAGGGATGAGATGGTTGGATGGCATCACCAACTCGATGGACATGAGTTTGAGCAAGCTCCGGGAATTGCTGATAGACAGGAAAGCCTGGCGCACTTCAGTCCTTGGGGTCACAAAGAGTCGGACCCGACTGAGTGACTAATCTTAACTAACTGGTAATTTAACGACCTGTAGCAACTTGTACAGCAGGAATCGTTCAAGACTGAACTCTTGTTCGATGACGTGCATTGTCCAACACTGAAGGCAGAATCCAAACTAATCAGATATTAGGTCTAATGAAGTACACATATTTTCCTGTAAGAAGGAAAACGCTATGATGCATGTCTACCTTGGGTGCTAAGTGAGTTTCTCAAACCTTTCCCTCTCTACCCCACCTGTCCAGGCTTGGTGACAGAGGATGAGATAGTTGGATGGTATCATCGACTCAGTAGACATGAGTTTGAGAAAATTCTGGGAGATAGCAAAGGACAAGGAAGTCTGGCATGCTGCAGTCTGACAAAGAGTCAGACACAACTTAGTGACTGAACAACAACATATTGTCCTTTAGTCTTAGCCATCAAAGCACAGGGTGGCTCTTTTTTCCATCTGCTTGGACGAAATTCCTGAGAGTAAACATGGGTCTTCTTCTTTTGCACATGTAGTTTGGGAGCCAGTTCTACTGACTCTTCCTTCAAATTGCAGACAGTCTCCTAAGCTCCTCACGTCTCATCACTTGGTTGAAGCCATCCTTGTTTGTGACCTGGGCTGTTGAATTAACCTCCACACTGTTTTCCTCACACTCGTGGCTCAGCTGGTAAAGAATCAGGCTGCAATGCGGGAAACCTGGGTTCAGTCCCTGGATTGGGAAGATCCTCTGGAGAAGGGAAAGGCTACCCACTCCAGTATTCTGGCCTGGAGAATTCCGTCAACTGTATAGTCCATGGGGTCGCAAAGAGTCGAACACAACTGAGTGATTTCCCTGGTCTCCTCACACCATCACAATGGGCATTAGGTCTCCACAGGCTAATCTTCAAAGAACACAAACATTCAGACCTTCAGTTCAGGGGCTCAGTTGTGTCCGACTCTTTGGGATCCCATGGACAGCAGCACGGCAGGCCTCCCTCTCCACCACCAACTCCCGGAGTCTACCCAGGCCCATGTCCATTGGATCGGTGATGCCATCCAGCCATCTCACCCTCTGTCGTCCCTTCTCCTACCCTCAGTCTTTCCCAGCACTGTGGTTTGGGTATTTCTAATTGTTCTGTACCCTGCCCACAATGTACTTTGGGTCTAGTCTTCATTAACTAGAATATACTCGTGCACACTTTTTAGCAGGAAATTACTGCAGCTTCTGTCCCCTCTTCGGTTCCTATGAATGCTAGTACAATGAACACATTTAGCATGGAAGCAAAGCCAGTGCAAAAACTAAATTCAGCTGAAACCCATGCAAGAGCATATCTGAATTTTGTTTGAACAAAACACAGTTAATGCAGCTACTCTTTTCTCTTGCTCTTTAATTCCAATGAATTTTTAATATTTTGAATAGCAACTTATGTAGACACAATTACAACATTCAGGTGCAGACCTGTACTTACACTGATACTGGTGTTCAGCCTCAGATAAGAGATTATTCTGGTCTTCGTTATACATGAACTTGATTTTAACCTATTTCAATAAAACAGTGAAAACCATACATTCACTAGAAGTGTACTGTTTGGGCTTCTGTCCTTGGGTGTGAAAGAAGCCAGACAGTTACAATTGTGCCTCTCTCCTGCAAATTCACATGTGGAAGCCCTGAACATCAGTGTGAACGTCTTTGGCGATAATTAATGTTAAATGAAGTCATAAGGGTGGGGATCTAATTTGATAGAATTGATGTCCTTATAAGAAGAGAAAGAAACGCCAAGACTCTCGCTCTGTCCGTCATATAAGGACACAACCAGAAAGAAGGCTAAGATCTGCAAGACAAGAAAAAAAAGTCTCACCAGAAATCAAAATTTCTAACACCTCGATCCTGGACTTCCAACCTCTAGGACTGTGAGAAAATCCCTTTCTATTTTTTAAGCCACTCAACATGTGCCATTTCGAGATGGCAGCCTAATACCATGACATAGACCTGCTGAGAAAAGTAAGCCGTAATTCAACTGTGACCCTTGCTGTATAACCATGGTGAGGGTGGATGGCATTTTCAGCTTTCCTCGGGAATCCCCTCGGTGGGCATTTGCAGGTGTGGGGTGAAAGGGTTAAGCAATGTTTAACCAGGATGTATACTTAGTTCCCTTTATCTCCCTGAGACTTATTAGCACTCTGAGTATCAATTCACTAGGAATGACTAATACCTTGAATGACATCAGCTTCCGCCGACATGTAGAGGTTACTATGGCAATGGAGAAAGTTTGTCCTAGCACAAAACAAGGACCATGCTTGATATATTAGTCAGCCAGGGAGAGCAGTCACATATAAGCTCCAGCATTCACTCAAAGAATAGTCATTTATGCAGCATGCATGTCAGCAATTCCGCTGTGTTTTTCCGAACATCAAAACTTTGGCAGTTGAATTGAGAATCTTGGCGGATTTACAAAAGTGGGAGCACTCATTTTCTGAGCCTAGTTTGTTGGGTTTTGTCTTTTTTTTTTCATTCTTTATTTCTTGAAACCCATATTTTCTAAAGGCTCACAGGGTTTCAAATCCAAGCGCCAAAGTGAATGTTTTCTGCAAGGGTTCACACCACTGTCCATGGCAAAATCAGCACTGCTTTTCCTGCCAGTCATTCAGAAATTGCTCTCATTTTTATTAATTATACGTGGCCTTGTTTTTTAGTACAATGTTTTATTACACTGCATCTGGTTCTATCAGTCATTATTAAATTCCTCTTAATTGGTCTTTTCAAAAAAGGCTATAGAGAAAGAACGAATGACAAAAGTACAACCTACTATAAATAAAATATTAATAGGTAACTAATAAGATTAGTTAATTAATAGGTTAATAGTAATTAAGTATTTAGTTAATTAATAGGTAACCTACTGTGTAGTTCAGGGAACGCTCCTCAGTACTCTGTAATGGCCTTTATGGGAAAAGAATCTGAAAAAGAGTGGATATATGTGTATGTATAACTGATTCACTCTGCTGTGTACCGGAAACTAACACAGCATTGGAAAGCAACAGTACTCCAATAAACATTTTTTTAAATAAAATTTAAAAATTA
Organism: Oryx dammah; assembly: GCF_014754425.2. Lineage (NCBI taxonomy): Eukaryota > Metazoa > Chordata > Mammalia > Artiodactyla > Bovidae > Oryx > Oryx dammah. The sequence goes on along the minus strand of NW_024070208.1, from coordinate 82,016,632 downwards.
ATGCCCAATCTAACCTTATCGGGTAAGGTGTAGATCTGACTTCAGTATGTGGATAAGAACTAGTTCCTTCCCCATGAACAGACTGCTTGCAAAAGAAAGTGATCATTAGACCCAGAACCCAAGCAAGTTCTCAAAAACCAAGGTGTGCGAGTGAAAGTGTTAGTCACTCAGTCGTGTCTGACTCTGGGACCCCATGGACTGCAGCCTGCCAGGCTCCTTCCTCTGTCCGTGGAATTCTCCAGGCAAGAATCCTGGAGTGGGTAGCCATTGCCTTCTCTAGAGGATCTTCCCGACCCAGAGATCCAACCCAGGTCTCCCACACTGAAGGCAGATTCTCTCCATCTGAGCCACCAGGGAAGACCACAAGGTGTAAAAAACTAACATCATTCGTTTTCCTACTAACATTGTTATACAGAAAGGAAAAATCGAAATCATATGGTATGTCTTGATTTTAGGGCACTCAATAGTCTCTCATGGGATTATTGTGCATGAAACTCCCAAATCCAGTTCCAGTAGGAATTTCTATGCTGAGAAATCTGCAGCAAGCTGAAGCCAAGGTTGGTGAGGTCCAGGCCATGCGCTGGATCTGTGGAAAGAGGACCAGAAAGTTGGTGATACCGGTGACATGGACAATAGCTCTTGGTATCAGACGGCAGGTGTGCAGAGCAGAGCTGGGTCTGCCGGTCACTCCACGATCACCCCACTCCCCTACTTCGGACTTGGTGGTTATCCAGAACCTGGGGGGACACGGAGGCTTCCCACTGAGCTGTAGCCAATGGTTTAGTGAGGGAATGGACCTCGAAAACTGGAAATGAGTGTTTCTGAGGAGTCGCAGAGGGACCCCCACTGAGATGGATTAGAGAGGGATCAGGCAGTGACTTATTCCCCTTACACATTTGTTTATTTTGCGATTATCCAATTCCAGCATTCTTGTCAGGAATGATGAAGGGCCACCGCCTTTAGACTTGAGTCATCAAAAGAAAGGTGATCTTCAAGAAAGAATTCATACAATTATGCGTTTGGCTTCCTCTGAATTTTTTTTTTTAATCAAAATATAAGGAATGGCTCTTCAAAAGCAATGAGGTACTTGCTGGAGTTATCGGACTCTTTCTTCTTTCTGACTGATGCACCCAGAGGCTGATGCTTTGCTTTTCCTGATCATTTAAGTTTTTAATGTGGGACAATTTAAGACAGCTTTGGTGACCCAGTTATTCCAATTTTAATTCTGCAGTGATGGTTGGTTGGTTTAGTCACTAAGTCATGTCCAACTCTTGTGACCCCATGGACTGTAGCTCACCAGCCTCCTCTGTCCATGGGATTTTCCAGGCAAGAATACTGGAGTGGATTGCCATTTCTTCCTCCAAGGGATCTTCCCAGCCCAGGAATCGAACTCGGGTCTCTTGCCTTGCAGGGCAGATTCTTTACCAACTGAGCTATGATAAAGCCCGTTAATCTACATTTATACACATAAGTCATTTGGGAGATTTGCAACTTGTTTTTCTCCAAGAAGGAAACAAAGGCAGCAGCATGATATTTTAAACAGATCATCAATAATGTCTATTAAAGACCCATCTGACAGTTTTGGTTTCAGAACACATCACTATATTCAACTCAGAGTAGAAATAAGTAGAAAAAGCCAAACCACAAAGTCTGGTTTCAGTTCCAGGGCTCACCACAAGAACGACTCCGACGCAGCTAAGGTTACTTTCACTTGGCGTTACGATCGAATGGGTGGATGCACAGCACAAAGGCTCCCGAGAGATCCTGAAAACGCGAGTCGTGCGTGAGCTACCTGTGCCCCCTGTCTTCCTGAAAACTGTGTACCTGATGCGGGACCCGGAGTCCACAAGGCATCGGTGATCCCTCAGCTCTTTGTTGCCTGGAATCTCAGGATAGCCGGGGATCATGGGCAACGCTGCCTTTTACATGCTGCAGCTGCTGTACCAGGGAGAGGGTGCATGCCCGGCAGCACTTGGTGGGCCTTCCTTGCCACGTGTGCGCACCTGCTTCTTTGCGTTTCGGGTCTTCACTGAGTCCTCAGAACTGTCCTCCTGGTAGGAGGAAAAGGGCTGGAAGTCGCCTGCCTCATGCATGGCACTCTGAGAAGTACTTCCAAGCACTATTAATTTAAAAACTGAGAAATAAGTTAAACTAGTAGTCATGAAGCTGTCAGGCTATAGGGAAGGGCCAGATGCTATAAACTGGGGGGCAGAGGAAAAGCACAGCTGAGATTTCCAACTTTCAGAAGAAACATAAGCAGCACGAGAGTCCAGTAAATTTCATGATGCGCCTGAGTTAACCTGTGTAAGAACAGTGTTTGCAAATGCCCGCCTGAGCGCCAGGGCAGGGTCAGGGCACGCTCTGTGCTCTGTGGCTCCAAGGTTCTGCTCCTTAAGATCAAAGTGTCCACGTGCAAGGATCTTCAAATACTCCACACTTGGTCTGCTCCTCTGTACTATGCACATGCCTATGGCAATCGTCTTGAATGTCTGTCAAGAGAAAAAATGAACAAATACCTGTGCAGCCCTCCCAGCAGGTCTGGCGCAAATTAAGTATCTGAACTGGTATCACGATTCCTGCAGGATCCCTGGACTCTACAAAATGACCTCTAACCGCTCCAAATTCAGTTTGAATTCCTTTGCTGCTTATTCATCCACTACTGAAGACCATTCATTTCCACTGGGAGAGTCTCACTTTTCTTAGCTCTTCCTTTTATGAAATACCCTTTGGATGAAAGACCATGTCGAGTCTTGACTGCTGTCACCTCTGCTGTTAGAAGAGGTGAAATTAATGAGCAGGTGCATGCAGGTCTGGGAACTTCCGGAGGCGAGAGAACGGAACTCAGACATGAGATGGGAAATCCTGAATGTAGACGCAGAGGAATGGCCTTGGTCAAGAGTTCCTTGACCATCTAGGCAGCCCTCAAGGTCAATGGCAGCTTCCCGAAGAATCAAATAGTGGTAAAGACAGTAATCCTAAGAGCAATGCAGAAGCGGCCACGTCACCAGGCACTGTTCTAAGGCCACCAGCGAATGTGCCGACGTTTAATTCTCACATTAGCAGCCTCTACTGCTACTTTTCATTTTATGATAGAAATTGGACCCAGAAACATGCAACTCGCCCAAGGTCACACAGCTTCAGATGGGGCTGGTCAGACCTCAAGTCCACACTCTAAAACAACAGCCCAAATGGACTCCCAGGAAGTCCTTGAAACTGAGACACACAGCAGGAATCTTATTAGAAGTCCTAGATTCGTTGATGAAAAACATCTCCACGTGTAGCACTTCTATAGACCTGGCTTAGCTTTCTACACAAGATACTATTTGAAAATGCACGTAGCTCTGCTTAGAAGCAATAATTTTGCTGTCACACTTTAGCATTAGCTTCATAAAAAGGAATAAAAACAACTAGTAGAGAAGTTTAGAACAGACTTTCTCTTTCAAAGTCAGATTAATGCAATTGCACACTACTGCTTTTTTTCTGTCATTATCACTCTCAAGATATATTCTAAAGAGTACTGACACTTCCAGGTGTCTAAAAGAAGCTGTTTGTCTCTGAATCATAAACAATCCTCCCCTAGGATTTTACTCATAGTTCCACTTCCACAGAAGTACAAGACCTCTATCTCAGATTGACTGCTTTTGTTGTGGCAAAAATAGAACAAGATTTGTGCTGTCCAAATCACATACTTCAAAACTTTCTTGTTATTGGAATTACTTTCTTGTTATTGGAATTACTTTTCTGGTGAAAGGATTGAAATAATTCAGCAGTGCAAGGGATTATCAGGACAAATTTTAAATATCATTTCTTTTTTCATTAAATTGCTATGTAATGGGTTAGGGTTATGGCAACCCACTCCAGTATTCTTGCCTGGAGAATCCCAAGGACGGAGGAGCCTGGTGGGATCTATGGGATCGCACAGAGTCGGACACGACTGAAGCGACTTAGCAGCAGCAGCAGCATTCGAGGTAGACAGCTTCCTAAGTGGTGCCAGTGGTAAAGAATCTAGCTGCCAGTGTGGGAGACACGAAAGACCTGGGTTCGATCCCTGGGTCAGGAAGATCCCCTGGAGAAGGAAAACTTCAATTTCATTCATGTGGTCTAGTTCTGATTTACAAAAAGATAGTTTTAAAACCTCAGTAATTTTCAGATAGTCTCCAAAAACAAGATTCAGACATGCTTTACAATATTCCCTCTGCTCTTTTTTTTTTTTCCTACTCAGAATGGTTCCTTACAAGAGAACTTAGAGAAACCCTGTCCATCCATTCAGATCCTGAAGAAGCACTGAGTTGCTCTTCTTTGGTTAATTTTGTGTGTAGTTTTCATGAGAGCAGCTTTGATTCAATGTTGAGTACTTTTCCATTTTCTTTTATTTCAATAAAAATTTAAAGAAAATGTTAAGACTGAGCTTTGAAAAATCAAGCGTGCTCACTTGAAATTGGTTTCATAGCTTTTATCTGGTGAAGAGCATGTCCCTTCTAACATAGGCCTGTGGTTCTGACCTTACATATCAGTCATTCAGATCCCTGAATAATATCAATGAATATTTTAGAGACAAGCTAATCATCACAAGAAATGGTACTTCCTTCTCTTCTGCCTGAATCATGCATCCTCTTTCGTTTTTTATCAAACATGAGCTCGGAAATCTATTTATCTGGTTTACTTTCATTCATAGTCTATCGACTGCCTCTAACATTTCAACTAACAATTAACTGTGCATGCTGAGGAATGGTTTTGATAGTTAAATATTTGATCACTACTGGAGGCCTGGGAGATTTAAAGATTCTATGCTCTGAAAAAAAGCAGCATCAGCACCAGATAATTTTATACAGTGAGTTGTGTGCCCAGGTTGCTTCCTAGACTGGGCCTCTTTATTCCCACATGTTATGAAAAATGCTCATTATTATTCTGTTTTATTATGAAAGCAATAAAAGAATAATGTGGGGAATTTGGGAAAAAGTTAAAGTATCATTTACCTATATCTCCACCACCCATAAATAATCACATGTGCTTTACAAATGATTCTGTTACAAAGCTGAAGACACACTGCTCTTACAAGTTACAATTTCTTGTTTCACTTTAAAAGTGTAAGATTTTTCTTTTGATGTATTTTTAATTTTAAATACCCTCTAAGAAGATAACTTTTGGTGATTTAGTGAACATTTTTAGAATAAAAATACTAGACTGCAGAATACCCCATAGCATGAATGTACCAAAACTTGTGTATTGTTCCATTGTTTGACCTTTTTTTTTTGAAATTTACATTTTTTAACACCAAAAACCATTGTCTGACATATTTGCTGCTTCCAAATTCTGTAAACATAACTGGGGTTGACATCCTCGTTACAGAAAGCTCTTAGTGTATCTCTAACCATCTCCTTGGGATAAGTGACAAGTGTGATTAATGAATTAAAAGACATAAAATTTATAGCACATTTTATGTGCACAATCAAACTTTAAAATGCATCTAAACTCATATTCTCCGTAGCACAGGGTGACCACGCTTACCCTCACCCTTTTTACACTGACGAGTTTTACTTTGCTGAAATCTGGAGGACATACAGTCTTTGGAGGAAGAAGATACCTATTTGACACATAACAGAAATTTAAGATGTGGGTTAGGCAGTGCTTACGTGAAATTTACTGACCTAAACATTAATGTCATTAGACAAGAATGAATTAAATTAAATTCCACCTTTAGGTAGATCCTGTCAATCAGCTCTCATGTTGCCGACCAAGTGTCTTTCTAAATGCAAATTTCATTCTGTCTTATCTGAAACCCTTACTTCATTTCCTGTTCCTTCAGGATAAAATCCTAATTCCTTAGCTTATAAGGCTCTTAATTATCCATTCGCTGCTTATCTTTTCAGCTTTGAATCTTACCAGCGCCCGTTCTCATTTGACTCTTAGTACACAAAAGATAATACCTGCAGTTCTCTGTTCTCATGCCTCCAGACTTGTGCACATCCACTCTCAGCTATAAACGACCCCTCATACCTTCAGTTCAGTTCAGTTGCTCAGTCGTGTCCGACTCTTGCGACCCCACGGACTGCAGCACACAGACTTGCCTGTCCATCAGCAACTCCCGAAACTCACTCAAACTCACATCCATTGAATCGGTGATGCCATCCAGCCATCTCATCCTCTGTCGTCCCTTTCTCCTCCTGCCCTCAATCTTTCCCAGCATCAGGGTCTTTTCCAATGAGTCAGTTCTTCTCATCAGATGGCCAAATTACTGGAGTTTCAGCTTCAACATCAGTCCTTCCAATGAACATTCAGGACTGATTTCCTTTAGGATGGACTGGTTGGATCTCCTTGCAGTCCAAGGGACTCTCGAGAGTCTTCTCCAACACCAGAGTTCAAAAGCATCCTTCTTCAGTGCTCAGCCTTCTTTATGGTCCAGCTCTCACATCCATACATGACTTACTTCTATCTAATTCCTTTTCTTGCTGGATGATGGGGGCCAAGTGTCACGTCTTTTAGAAAACTTCTGTTCTAATCACTCCTCCCCCACTGTCTGAGCCACCTTGCTCTTCTGGGAGCTCTCTCAGCCCTGGGGAGGCGCATCTTGCCATCACAGGACCATTTTGCTGCACCTTGATGGCCTGTTAACTTTCTCGTTTCCTCCATCCACTGCTGCTGGAGAAGGAAGCATGCACCTTACCTGCTTTGTGCTCTAAGTCCCGCCTGCAGTGACTGGTGCCTAGAAGTGCAGCTTGGGTGTTAACAGAATTAATACATGAATGTCATATTTGGATTAATTTACTATGGTCAGGATTCAGTATTACTGAAGACAATACTCAGAAGTGTGTGTTGACTCTGTAAATAATCATGCTGCTGCTAAGTCAATTCAGTCGTGTCCGACTCTGTGCGACCCCAGAGACGGCAGCCCACCAGGTTCCTCTGTCCCTGGGATTCTCCAGGCAAAAACACTGAAGTGGGTTGCCATTTCCTTCTCCAATGCATGAAAGTGAAAAGTGAAAGTGAAGTCGCTCAGTCGTGTCTGACTCTTAGCAACCCCATGGACTGCAGCCCACCAGGCTCCTCCGTCCATGGGATTTTCCAGGCAAGAGTACTGGAGTGGGGTGCCATTTCCTTCTCTGTAAATAATCATAGTTATTGTTTAATTATAATTATATGTGAATTCACATATTATATGTGACTCACGTCATGAATTATAATAATGTCATAGAAGTCATTTTTCTGACTTTTTAATGAGATTACTAAGGTAAAAATGCACCATGATTTTTTTTCAGTTTCTCTAAATTTGCTCACATTATTCCTCTGCCTGGAATTCTCTCTCCTTTTTCGCTGATCAAAATCCCTTCTTTCCCTGAAGAACTCCAAAATTCTATCTCTGGGCACACCTGGAGCCCTATTCTCTGCCAACTCAGGCACCCCCAGTCCTCACCCATTTTTGCCAAGTTATTTTTTTCTCGTTGACCTTCTCTTGATTCCAGTCATCTCATCACACTTTATAGTCTAAGTAGCTAAGAGTTACATTTTCTGGGAAGGACTCTAGGTCCTGAATCCTACTTGGGCGACAGTTAACATCTCCAAGTTTCTCTTCTGGCCTCAGTAACAAAGGAGGACCTGGATCGTTTCCCTCTGTGTTCATCAGTATTAGAGTCAGCAATTCTTCAGCTTTTGCTTGCTGTTTCCTTTATCTTCCCATTCAAAAAAGATATCAAACTTATATAAAATAATAAACAAGCGTAAAATGAATGCCATGTATTCACCATCCATTTGGAACTAGTCTCATTTTTCTAGTCTCATTTTATCTGCTTCCCTCACACTGAAAGCAAACAGCAGACATCATGCCCCTTAATCTCTGATAACCTTGATCATTTTCTTAATGTTCCAAATAAATTGCTTTTTATAACTCTGTACTGAAATGATGGTTAGAATTAAGAAGCAGAGTGGAAGATATTAGATTAATAAAATTGCATGTAATTTTCCACATAAAAATTACACTCAGTTAAATTTTTTCACCCCTATGGGCTTCAAAGATAACTGAAGCCCTACAGAGTCTGTTCATTTTAAATCTTATTCATTTCATTATGAACAAAGCAAGTAGTAAGGTTTTATGCTTGGCCTTAACTGACTTGATTAGTTCAAAAGATTTATAAGGTTAACATGAAGTCAAGATTGTAAAATAAAGGCAAAACATACCCAATCAACTTCTATTTCTAAAGCTCTAAGTGCTTTCACAACCCTGGACTTGGGTCCAGGATGACTGCCCAGTAAGGAGGTACCAGCCTCGTCACAGCATCGCTATGGAAATGCCTGCCTTAGGTTGCCAGGGTTGCCATGAGAAAGGGCTGCAGACTGGGCGGCTTACACAGGAGAAATTTTATTTTCTCACAATTCCGGAGGCTGGGAGTCCAAGATCAAGTGTCCCTCTGAGGCCTCTCTTCTTCGCTGATGGATGGGTATCTTCTCTCTGTGAGTGTCTGTGTCCTGACCTCTTCTTCTTATAAGAACAGTGATCATGTTGGATTGTGCCTGCATGCTAAATCACTTCAGTCGCGTCCGACTGTGTGACCCCATGGACTGTAGCCCACCAAGCTTCTCCAGGGGATTCTCCAGGCAAGGATACTGGAGTGGGTTGCCATGCCCTCCTCCAGGAGATCTTCCCGACCCAGGGATCGAACTCACACCTCTTACAACTCGTGCATTGCAGGCAGATTCTTCTCCACTGAGGCACTGGGAAAGCCCCATGTTGGATTAGAATCCACTCATATCCTTATTTTATCTTAATTACCTCCTTAAACATCCTCTCTTCAAATGCAGCCACATTCTGAGGTGCTGGGGCTGAGGCTTCAGCATGTGAATTTGCAGGGGACACATAACAGTGTCTTAGCTGACTGAGTGTTGGGAGGATTAAATGAAATAAGGTTTGTGAAAGTTACTGGCAGACCACAAAGCACGACACAGTATTTGTTTATGTTTGATCATAAAAGTGAATGATAAGTTGCTCAGTCGTGTTCGACTCTTTACAACCCCATGGACTGGAGCCCACCAGGCTCCTCTGCCCATGGAATTCTCCAGGCAAGAGTACTGGAATGGGTTGCTACTCCTTTCCCCAGGGGATATTCCCAATCCAGGGATCAAACCCAGATCTCCTGCATTGCAGGCAGATTCTTTACCATTTGAGCCGCCAGGGAGGCCTGGTTTGATCGTAGTACATCTTTTAATCCACCAGAATTTAACTATGTGCATCCAATACATTCAGTAAGGGGCTTCCCTGGTAGCTCAGCTGGTAGAGAATCTGCCTGCAGTGTGGGGAACCTGGGTTCAATCCCTGGGTTGGGAAGATCCCCTGGAGAAGGGAATGGCTACCCACCCCAGGGTTCTGGCCCAAGAATTCCATGGATTCTGTAGTCCATGGCATCATAAAAAGTCAGACATGACTGAGCCACTTTCACTAATACTCAGTGCTGAGGGAGCTGCTCTCAGAGTCCTTATATTTTAAGAATCCATCATCTTAAAGAGAAATCAAAATGAACACATATTAAATGAAAAGCAGGGTATGTATGATCAGTCCAAAGAAGGGGCTCTCCTGAGGCCAACTGGGTGGTGTCTGAACAGTGTTTTGGAGGAGAATTAGGATTATCTAAGAGAAGACTCTACACATGGACATCACCAGATGGCCAACACCAAAATCAGATTGGTTATATTCTTTGCAGCCAAAGATGGAAAAGCTCTATACAGTCAACAAAACCAAGACCAGGAGCTGACTGTGGCTCAGATCGTGACCTCCTTATTGCCAAATTCAGACTTAAATTGAAGAAAGTAGGGAAAACCGCTAGACCATTCATGTATGACCTAAATCAAATCCCTTATGATTATACAGTGGAAGTGAAAAATAGATTTAAGTGTCTAGATCTGATAGATAGAGTGCCTGATGAACTATGGAATGAGGTTCGTGACATTGTACAGGAGACAGGGATCAAGACCATCCCCATGGAAAAGAAATGCAAAAAAGCAAAATGGCTGTCTGGGGAAGCCTTACAAATAGCTGTGAAAAAAAGAGAAGTGAAAAGCCAAGGAGAAAAGGAAAGATATAAGCATCTGAATGCAGAGTTCCAAAGAATAGCAAGGAGAGATAAGAAAGCCTTCCTCAGTAATCAGTGCAAAGAAACAGAGGAAAACAATAGAATGGGAAAGACTAGAGATCTCTTGAAGAAAATTAGAGATACCAAGGGAACATTTCATGCAAAGATGGGCTTGATAAAGGGCAGAAATGGTCTGGACCTAACAGAAGCAGAAGATATTAAGAAGACGTGGCAAGAATACATGGAAGAACTATACAAAAAAGATCTTCACAACCCAGATAATCACGATGGTGTGATCACTAACCTAGAGCCAGACATCCTGGAATGTGAAGTCACGTGGGCCTTAGGAAGCATTACTATGAACAAAGCTAGTGTAGGTGATGGAATCCCAGTTGAGCTATTTCAAATCCTGAAAGATGATGCTGTGAAAGTGCTGCACTCAATATGCAAGCAAATTTGGAAAACTCAGCAGTGGACACAGGACTGGAAAAGGTCAGTTTTCATTCCAATCCCAAAGAAAGGCAATGCCAAAGAATGCTCAAACTACCGCACAATTGAACTCATCTCACACGCTAGTAAAGTAATGCTCAAAATTCTCCAAGCCAGGCTTCAACAGTACATGAACCATGAACTTCCTGATGTTCAAGCTGGTTTTAAAAAGGCAGAGGAACCAGAGATCAAATAGCCAACATCCGCTGGATCATGGAAAAAGCAAGAGAGTTCCAGAAAAACATCTATTTCTGCTTTAATGACTATGCCAAAGCCTTTGACTGTGTGGATCACTATAAACTGGAAAATTCTGAAAGAGATGGGAATACCAGACCACCTGACCTGCCTCTTGAGAAACCTCTATGCAGGTCAGGAAGCAACAGTTAGAACTGGACATGAAACAACAGACTGGTTCCAAATAGGAAAAGGAGTACGTCAAGGCTGTATATTGTCACCCTGCTTATTTAACTTCTATGCAGAGTACATCATGAGAAACGCTGGACTGGAAGAAACACAGGCTGGAATCAAGATTGCCGGGAGAAATATCAATAACCTCAGATATGCAGATGACACCACCCTTATGGCAGAAAGTGAAGAGGAGCTAACAAGCCTCTTGATGAAAGTGAAAGAGGAGAGTGAAAAAGTTGGCTTAAAGCTCAACATTTAGAAAATGAAGATCATGGCATCCGGTCCCATCACTTCATGGGAAATAGATGGGGAAACAGTGGAAACAATGTCAGACTTTATTTTTGGGGGCTCCAAAATTACTGCAGATGGTGACTGCAGCCATGAAATTAAAAGACGCTTACTCTTTGGAAGAAAAGTTATGACCAACCTAGATAGCATATTCAAAAGCAGAGACATTACTTTGCCAACAAAGGACAATCTAGTCAAGGCTATGGTTTTTCCAGTGGTCATATATGGATGTGAGAGTTGGACTGTGAAGAAAGCTGAGCGCTGAAGAATTGATGCTTTTGAACTGTGGTATTGGAGAAGACTCTTGAGAGTTCCTTGGACTGCAAGGAGATCCAACCAGTCCATCCTAAAGGACATCAGTCCTGGGTGTTCTTTGGGAGGAATGATGCTAAAGCTGAAACTCCAATACTTTGGCCACCTCATGGGAAGAGTTGACTCATTGGAAAAGACTCTGATTCTGGGACGGATTGGGAGCAGGAGGAGAAGGAGATGACAGGATGAGATGGCTGGATGGCATCACCAAGTTGATGGACATGAGTTTGGGTGAACTAGAGTTGGTGATGGACAGGGAGGCCTGGTGTGCTGCAATTCATGGGGTTGCAAAGAGTCGGACACGACTGAGCGACTGAAGTAACTAACTAACTATGGTGGGATGAAGGTGCAAAAATGACCTCATGTCTTCTGGATACAGAACGAAATCTGGCCAGACCCCACACTCCGCTGAGAGGTCGTAGGAAACACATTTAAATGGGCAAAACAGGGCTAGATTTAAAAAGACTTGAAAAATCTGGCAGATGAGGTTCGGGATGATGAAGAAAATTAGATCTAAGCCACAGGTATAATTATTTCTACAGCTATGTGTTCATTCTTGATTTAACTGTTTCCTATTAACAAAAACCAACAACCAAAAGGAAACTCCTGAGTGTGACAGATACATCTGCTGTGATTTTATTCCTCATTTTCTGATCACAATGATCTTGGGCCAGTGTATCAGCTATCTCTTGCTATGGAACCCATTTGCCCCTGAATCTTAGCAACTTAAAGCAACAGTTACTATCTCACAGGCTTCCCTGGTGGCTCAGTGGTAAAGAGTCTGCCTGCAATGCAGGAGACCCAGGTTCGATCCCTGGGTCAGAAAGCTCCCCTGGAGAAGGGAATGACCATCCACTCCAGTATTCTTGCCTGGAGAGCTCCATGGACAGAGGAGCCTGGCGGGCTACAGCCCACAGGGTCGCAGAGTTAGACTGAGCAACTAACACTATTATCGACATGGTTTCTGAGGGTCATGTGCCGGGCAGTTGCTTAACCTAAGGCTTAGGCTCAGAGCTACTGGTCCTGGCTCAGAATCTCTCCCGAGGTTGGAGTCAGGCTGTCAGCTGAGGACGTGGTCATCTCAAGTGTCCACTAGGACTGCAGGATCTGCTTCTAATTTCACTCCGGCGGCCATGAGGAGGCCGTGGTTCTTCACTAGCTTTGACCATTGACTTTGACCATTTACTGTTTCTTGCCATTTACTTACAACTTGGCAGCTGGTTTCGACCAGATGGAGTGGCTTGAGAGAGTAACAGAGAGAAAAGAGAGAGAGGAGAAGAGGTGAGACAGACAGACAGACAGACAGACAGACAGACATTCTGTCTGACCAAAGAGGGGCCAACTTGGAGGCTGTTTGCTGGAGCCAGTTATAAGGACACGCTCTCACTTTTAAACTAATAGCTTTTGTCAATATTACATTGAAATTTAATCTTTATATTATCAAGGGTTAATGAGTTCTCACCTATTTCTTTTCATTATAAGAAGTAAATTGGGGTTAAAATCCTTCAGGAGCTTTGTGTGCTCTTCAAATACCTTCTTTGGTGGAATGAATTCCAAATTGAATGGCTGCATTATCTTGCTGTTTAACAATCAAAATTGACTACTTTTGCAATTTTGTAAGTAAAATTTCAGGTATAGAGTAAAATGTGAGGAGTGGATTCACACAGGTTTAGGCAGTTAAAGAAACTCACTTGCAGCAGTCTCACAGCAGATGAAGAAAAGATTGGTCAGAGACTCAAGAATCTTTTGCTTGAACTGAGTAAGATAGAAGGTGTTATTTAAAGACTATTTAGCACACAAATTGCAGGAAATTTAAGCACAAAATAACACTCCTGGTGATACAAGTGATGCTTATTATTTCTAGAACTCATGAAGGAAGCAATTAAGCTGGGTAAGCAGTGTTTTGACTACACTGGTAGGAGGTGACCTGAAATGCTAGTTCAAGGGGACAGATGGAGAATTCATGACTCCGTGAAATGAAGTGGAAAGCGAAGAATCTGGAGCAATTGTCACTTTTAACTTCTTGGATGTGAACTCTGAATTGGATATCAGGCACAAACACGAGGACCCGATATAAATAAACACTTTTATGAAAAAATTATGAATAGCATCTCAAAATATACAAGGAAATAAACAGGAAAAGAATAAATCTGAATTTTCTTGATTTGTGAAAATTAAGAAATATGCATATGAATAGAAAACCATCAGTTCTCTGTCAGTGGTGTTTCTGAAAAAGATAAACTGTTGGAAACTCTGAAGCAAATGACTTGTAAGCTGCCAGCATTGGTGACATACATGTCCCATCAACCTTAGAAAGGAGAAATCTATGGCCTTAGGGCAGGAACCAAGAGATTTGTGTGGACAGGGCAATATAGTGTGGGAAAAACGTGCTCTGGGTGTGTGTGTGTCTGTGTGTGTGTGTGTGTGTGTGTGTGCGTGCACAAGAGCACAAGGGAGGGTCAACCAAGGCAACTTCGGAAGCCTGAAGCCAAGTTTTATGTAAATGTGTAAGGCCTCCTGTGGCAGCGCAGTGGTACAGAATCTGCCTGCCAACACAGGAGACCCAGGTTCGATTCCTGGGTCGGGAAGATCCCCTGGAGAAGGAAATGGCAACCCACTCCAGTATTCTTGGAGAATCCCATGGACGGAGGAGCCTGGTGGGCTACAGTCCACGGGGTCACAACTGAGCGACTTCACGTTCACTTTTACCCTTCACTCAACTGCACTGTCATGAAATGCTTAATCAGATTGGGACAAAGGGCCCCTCTTTCTATTTTGCACTGAGTCCTGTGACCCATGCAGCTCCTCTGGGCCCCTGGTTTCACGTTCTTTCTGTGGTTGACGCAGCTCAGCCTTGAGAGAGTTGTTGGGCCCACCTGATGCTGACGTTCCTAGGGTGAGAGCCTCCCATCATCTGTGCCTGTGACTCCTCACCCCTCAAATGGGGCTGGTGACAGGTCCACGTCATAGCATGCTCCTGAACTAAGATGGGCCTGGCACCCATCGCAGCCTGGCATGAGGAAGGGCGTGTGCATGTTAGCAGCTCTTGTTTTGTTTATATTTCCTTGTTTTATTGGTTTACTGCAAAATTAGTAAGAGGAAAAAAGTCCAGTCCAGACTGCCAACCACCTTGTCCAAGAAACACTCAATCTAGCCCTGCCACACATGGGAGAGTGACACAGCGAACCCATCATGGACTCAAGGTCACTTTGTACATTTCCAGTGAAATAACTAACGTGCCTAGTTGGTGATAAACATTTCAGATAAACCACACACACACACATACTACTACTATTTAAGGCCGTGAGAGGACTTGAAATTAGTTGTATCTTTGGAATAGAGACAGAGGTTTGTTGTGTTCAAAATAAATACTAAGCATTAAAGATAAACTTCTTATCCAATTATGAGCAAACCTGAATGTAAGAAGGGACCAGGCCTGGGGGGTTTGGAGGAAGAGCGAGGGGACAGTGGGTAACGACAAGGGATCAGGAAAACCATCACGAGCAAAGGCACGTGGTGGTGTGGAGACAAAATCGCCCCAGATATCCTTCAGCAGCAATAGTTTTGTTCAGGGAATCCATGGACCCATAATCCCATCAAGCATTCCCACGGGAGTAATCTAGGTGGCCCCCATTTCCTTCAGCTCTCAGTTCCAAAGAGAAAGCACTCCACAGAGATAACTATGCTTTTGAAACAGTGAAAGAGTAAATTCAAAGTCCTTCCACATCCCCCTGCAAATGAATAAGGCGTGTATGAGAAAAATCCCACACCCATAGTGAATACATAAGAAGAGGCCACTTTTTGCTCATGTTTGAAGGACAAAGCTCATTTAGAGTCTACCTTTTCTAAATGCACTCATCGTCACGGTGCTGTTCAGGAAGACTCATATGGTTATTGCAAACCCTGTGAACCGATACGTAGGGGACTGTGAGCCTAACTATGATACAAGACTTTTTAAAACTTTAACTAATGTAAATCATAACATTAGCCAGTTTGCACACCCCTAATGTCATCCTTCCCTGGCAGAGAATAGCAAAACAGACAACCCGCCTGATGGAAACACGGCATGCAATGAAACTGGAGGAGGGTCATGGGTCCCCAGGGTGACAGGTGTTATTAAAATTTGAAAGGACATTATTGTTACAGTTGGGCAGGGAATTTCGAATATTGGCACTGCGGGCCATTAAGGCCATCTGTCTTGTGCAGTGTGCCTGGTGATATTAAAGAAAACAGGAATGAGCTGCTATAATTTGAAATAAGGCACACTACTTAAACCACTTATCTTAAAACACACACATTCTCAATAGGATGCCATTTCTGAGTCTCTAACACTGATGCTGCCTATACACAGAGCCAGCTTGTTTTCCTCCTCTCTGTTTACATCTTCCCAATATTTTTTAAGTGGAGGTTTCACGGCTAGAGAGAGGAATGCAAATTCCTCATACTGAGTTGGGATCTATCATTTGCCTGCAATTAGATGACTCGCATAATACTGTGCTCTTGGGAAAACATCCCCTGAAGAATGTCTTCACTATTTTTTCCACACAAAAACTATGGGGCTAGAGCAGTCTTGTAGACAGCCTTCCTTGAAAATGTCTGCTAAGTAAATTCTCTTCTGCTCCGATGTTCACATTTCTGGATCCTCTCAAACGTTATCACATCTTTATGCCTCTGAGGGTTTATGCCTCTGAATGTCTGTCATAGAGTTCACTTCTGTCTGCTTAGAATCCTCCGGCTTCACTGGTATGACAGATGGAAGGATTATAAGACCTCGGTTACAGCCGAAGTTACCCTGAATTTGCCTTCTCATCGATTCAAATCTCTATCTGTTTTGCAATCTAACAGGTCTTTCCCAGCCCTCCAGCCCGTGACCTTTTACGTATTTGCCCTCCTGATTGATTCCGATCCGAATCGCTGGTCTCTGGATCCATGAACTCACATCATTCAGGCTAAAAGTTACCTTGTTATTTCCCATATATATGTTTAGCTTCCTTTGTTCTATTTTAGATATTAGATTCCTCTCCTTGGTGATGCTTACAACACTTACCAAATTAGGATCAGTTTAGAAATAACAAAGTAATTGGTGTTTGTCCTCATTTCCCCAGCCAAAAATAAAGATGCACAATAAGCTCAGTGCAGTGTTAACCCCCCATGGGCCTTCAATAGCAACATGTCTTGAAGTCAGTACACTATAATTTAGTTGAATTTGTCAGTGTTTGCTTCTTTCATAGTACATAATTGTGAAATAATTTCAGTTCTTTGTCTCCTTACAGAGAATGAGGTAGCTTTGAAAAGAAGAATTTTGTTTTCAACTTAGAAGGTATTTTGCACCACATTCTCGAGAAACTGAAGCCTGGTGGCTCAGCAGTAAAGAATCTACATCTCATGCATTGCAGGCAATTAAATGAGGGTTCGATCCCTGGGTCAGGAAGATTCCCCTGGAGGAGGCCATGGCAACCCACTCCTGTATTCTTGCCTGGAGAATCCCATGGACAGAGGAGCCTGGCGGCTACAGTTCATGGGATCACAAAGAGTTAGACATGACTGAGCAACTAACACACATACATTCATATGCAATTTCACTTCATACAGATTCCCCTGTAAATTAAGAAAGAGTTTAGGAGAAAACTCTCATGCCACAAAGGAACCAGTTCGATGGGCCTTTGTGTTCATTTGTAATGTTTCACTAAGAAAACAGGAGCTGAGAAGGCGCATGACTAAGGCAAACGACCATGGTGTCTATCAAGAGCCCTCCAGGAGTTCACGCACAGGATTTCTGTTCTGAGCTGCTCCATACTAAGCCTGACAGGCTGGGGTGTGTCCAGCGGAGCGGCTCCAGCTGCGGGGCTGCTGCAAAAGGGGGCTTGTAGAGGAAAGCTGAAGGAAAGGAGCATGGGTAGCTTGAAAGTGAAAGCCGAGAGAAGCGTCATAACTGCCTTATGTGTGCTAGCGTGCCATGCTTATGCAAGGCATGATGCTTAATTGTGTTATTTCAGGGGACAGAAGAGGAAGCCATAGGACTGCCAAAAATAGTGGGGAGGCTTTCTAATAACTAAAGATAAGGAAACTGAAATGGACGTCCTTGGAAAGGCTTGAGTTCTCTGTCATGAAAAATCGTGCCAAGTCTGCAGAAGGTTAGGATCTGTTAATAAGAAAAAGAGCTTACAGACAGTTTCTAACGAGAACAGCCACTCTCAACTCCTTCCACTATGACAGTTTCTTCTGTGTCCGGGTCATGGGAGTGGCAGCACCTGGTGACGTCTCTGAGTTTGTAACTGATGAGCCACCCAGCCAGCACGGTCTTAGCTCAACTCCTCATGAAGATACAAACAATGGTGATCAGACATGACAAGGCTTGATGGGGACCATCTCAACGCATTTGCTCTGAATCTAGATTTCTTCACCTACTGGTCCTGGCCGCCATGTCTGCAGCCTGGAATCAGTTATAGACAGTACACAGTGAGCATGGCGGTGTGCCAATACAGCTTTAGCTATGGCCATTGACATTTGAACTTCATGCAAACTTCATGTATTATCAATTCTTCTTCTTTTGATATTTGCCAACCATTCAAAACTGTAGAAATCCACTAATAGCTTACAGGCCATCCCCCCAAAATTGGGATTTGGCTTGTAGGCTGTAGTTTGATCTAGCATGTTCTAAAAGTTACTGCCTTACTTAGAAACGGTTTGGGGATATATGGCCACTCTGAGTATTTAGAGATAATTGTAGTGATTGTGATCTTTATTGCGTATGCTGGTGGAAAGGTAATTTTTATTTTCCTTGTTTTAGAGATTTTTGTGCGAACCATTTTTGAAGTCTTTATTGAATCTGTTATAGTACTTTCTTCTGTTTCCTGTTTTGGTTTTTTGGCCGAGAAGCATGTGGGATCTTAGTCCCCTGACTAGGGATCCAACCTGCACCCCCTGCAATGGAATGCGAAGTCTTAACCCCTGCACTGCCAGGGAAGTCACTAGAAAGGTGATTTTTCAAAAGGTAAGCACAGAGCTTACAGAAAAGTGCCGTGACTGGTTGCTGTCATTGCTGTGCAACAGCCACGTCTCGGACTATAGTATAAGCTCTAGCATCTCTCTCACAGCTTACTTGTCTGAGACTCACTGCACTGGCTCCTGGAGACAGGTGGGTTGAGCACAGGTGCCTGTGGGATGCAGTTAAGGACAGCATAGTTTCATCTGAGAGAACGGAAGCTTCAAACTTCAAAGTCCGACTTAATTGGAGGAGTGGGCCATACCTACATGACAGCAAAGAAGCGTGTAATCACTTTTGATCCCACAGAAAATCTGAGCATAGCTGACAATCTTGTTTAAATAGAATCTGCTGAAGCTGCTCTAATAACGGCACAATTCAACGGAGACACTGTGTTTATTTCCCTGACATTGGCACGATCCATGAAGGACGATGGTGACTCTCACGTATTCACTACTGTTTAGAATTAGGTAATGGAAAGTGACAAAGTTATCTAAACACAAATTCAATGTAGGCTTAATCTCATTCTATTATAATAGAAATTTCAGCCAGGAGCCGGTCTGCTCTGAAAGATGCCTTTCTCTAGGGCTGTGGCTTCTACTCCAATCTATGATTCAGATATCAAAGAAATGGAAATTCACAACCCACTCCAGGATTCTTGCCTGGAGAGTTCCATGGCCAGAGGAGCCTGGCAGGCTACAGTGCATAGGTTGCACAGAGTCAGACATGACTAAAATGACTTAGCAGGTACAGCTATAATAACACATACTTATATTTATAAAATAAAATGCCGTAGATGAAAATAATGCAGGAACTATAGAGCAGCTAGCATTTCCAAGCCATCTAGAGAAACTGGAGATATATTAGTCATTGAAAGCCATCCCAGCTTCAGGATGGGCAGAGAACTGACCCCATTCACAGACAGTTTATTCAAGGGCAATTTAGACCCGAGCCAAAATAATTCTCTCTCAAAAGATTCTGGTCTTCCGTACCCATGGCAGAAGTTCAAGTTGGGCAATATCCGATTTCCAACCACAAAATAGCCTGGTTGAGATAGATGCTTATTAGTTTCATCTTGGATGCTTACATTCTTAGCTTTTCTAAATTCTCACTAGTATCTGTTGACATTATTTACCAATTTTCTTCCTCTTATTATAGTCTTAAATTGTATGCTTCTGTCTTACTTTAAAACAAAATAGAAATAAACATGCTTTCCTAATAAATCAAATGTGGGCATTTCTTTGTTTTAAGCACAAAGCAATGATCAAGAAGTGGATGATGAATAAGGCAAAAATGGGAGCATGATTCCAGGAGCAAATTCTTATTTAAAAAAAAAAGATAACATAATATTCATTCTTTGAACCTGCAATTTATTTCATTTTTAAGATTTACCTTAGGGAAATTATCAGATTTTTTTTACTAGAATAGATGTTGAAGCATGACTCATCAAAGAAAAATTGGAAATAATTTAAGTAACTAATGCTTTGAGTGAGCTTCTTCAATGTGAACATCCCTTTAAGAAAAACCTAACTAGTATTTTGTTGTTCCTGAAATGAGCCATTAAGCCCATCAAAGCATCTGGCTATTTCATGCTTCACTAAATTAAACCAATGTAGGCTCTTCTGCTTCTACAAGTGTAGAAATGCCAGGTAGCTGTTAGAAGGGCAATCAAATTAAAATGGAAAATCCTGTACAAAAAGAAAGGGGTGCAGTCAAGTTATGGGAAAAACTCAGTAGGGAAAAAGTCCTCATACCAAAATCAAAGAATGCTTTGTAAGATGCCATATTCAATTGAATATACTCAGTTGAAATCACTTTTTAAAAACATTCTGCATATTTTTATTCAAGGCAATTTGCAAGAATAAGATTTCATTTTGATGGGAAATAAAATAACACCCCAGATGAAAACCTTTATTTTTTTTTCTGATTAATTTCCATTCAATAGAACATGTATTGTTTTGGACACAGCCCAGAGCTGTGGCAAAGACTTTAAGGTTCGAAGAGTTTGCTTGGATTGTGTTCAAGGGGCTTTGCGCCCACATCAGAGAACCTGATTATATGGTTGTTTTTCATGTCCTGTCATCTGTCACAGAAAGCTTTTCTTTCATATAAATTCTGTTTACTGAAATTATCTTGTAAACCACTTATTTTCAATGTTATGGGAGAGAGGAATACATTTCATGAAATCCAGTAAGTCATGAAATTCCAGGAAGACGGGGGGAACTTTCCCAGACTGTTGCTGCTCAGTCACTAAGTCATGTCTGAGTCCTTGCAACCCTGTGGACTGCAGCACCCCAGGCTTCCCATTCGTCACCATCTCCCGGAGCCTGCTCAAACTCATACCCACTGAGTCAGTGATGCCAGCCAGCCATCCCATCTTCTGTTTTCCTCTTCTCCTGCCTTCAGTCTTCCCCAGCATCAGGGTCTTTTTCAGTGAGTCGGCTCTTCCCATCAAGTGGCAGAGTATTGGAGCTTCAGCTTCAACATCAATCCTTCCAATGAATATTCAGGACTTATTTCCTTTAGGATTGACTGGTTTGATCTTCTTGCTGTCCAAATGGCTCTCAAGAGTCTTCTCAGGCACCACAGTTCGAAAACATCACTTCTTTGGTGCCCAAAGGAAAAAGAGTAGCAAAGTCTAGAGAAAACTGTATTTTTAAAAGGAGGGGGTAAAGTACCAGATGCTACACAGAAAACAGAAAAGAATGCCTTGAATTTAGCAACAAGGCGGCCGCTGCAGGATTCAGGGAATGATGAAGGCCGAAGCTAGAATCATGAATCTTCTTTACTATTCTTTCTCCAGCACCTGGAAGATTGTAGAAAGTCAATAGGCTTGTGGAATTAATAAATGAATATATTGACAAATTAATTTGAATGGAGGAAGAGATTAAGAGAGATTCACTTATTTGACAAAAAGCACTGAGATGATCTCTATGCGGCCGGATCTACTATAGGGGCTGCTGTTAAAACAGGGAACAAAACAGAAAAGTCTTCCTCCTCTCAGGGAACTTCGCTTTAGTCGTGTGCAGCTCCAGGATGAATATAGATAAGCGGCTGCACAACAACAGACTTTCCGCTTACATCTCTGGCCGCTTCTCAGCCTCCTTTGCTGTTTTCTCTCTTCTCCCTCATCTCTGCAGTTGGTGGTCCTGAGACTTGCCTCAAATCCTTCAGTTTTTCTTCTGAATGCTTTATCTGGGCAACTGTACACATCTTCATTTAAAAATATATATATTATTTACATGTTGATGGCATCTAAATTTCTGAACTCAACTAAAATCTGTCCTTATTCTCTTAACTATCTCCATTTCCCAGAACAAAGCCCAGCACACGGTAGGCTCTTAAATTTGTGGACTCGTCTGTTAGGTGGTTCTCTCCCCTGAGCTTCAGGATCAAAGCTCCCGTGAGCATCTCTGCTTGAATATCCCATAAAACAGGCTCCATAGAAAGCCCAACACTTCCTCCACCAAACTCCCAGCTTCCATGCTGCTTCCCTCATTGAGTGCAGTTGCCATCAACATGGTTGTCCACACGAGTGCAGTTCAGCTCAGTCGCTCAGTCGTGTCCGACTCTTTACGACCCCGTGGACTGCAGCATGCCAGGCCTCCCTGTCCATCACCAAGTCCACACTAGCCTTCCACACCATTCTTGACTTCTTTGCCTCAGCCCTCTACATCCAACTGGCCACTGAGTGCTCTTGTTTTATCACTTAATAGTCTTTCAGTTGACACGAAACAGAAGTGTCAGCTTCACCTTCAGTGAAACTAGGAGATCCTTCAACCACCCAACCCCTCCCCTCTCCAAAAGCAGAGTGTTACCCAAGAGATTTCAGGGGGATGCAAACTTCCTGCTCTGCATGTACATACAGAGGCCATCTCCTGGGGTGGCGCGGTGGGAAGGAACCCGCCTGCCAGTGCAGCAGATGCAGAAGACGTGGGTTTGATGCCCGGGTCGGGAGATCCCCTGGAGGAAGAAGTGGCAGTCCACTCCAGTAGTCTTGCCTGGACGGTGCCATGGACAGAGGAGCCTGGCGGGCTCCAGACTATGGGTCACAAAGAGTCCAACACGACTGAGCATGCACGAGTGTACGTACTGAAATGACCAGTACGCTTTTTGCATCCACCAACTAGAGGTTTTTGAGTGATTACACTAACTTTGAATTAGGAAATATTGAAAGTATTATCAGAACCAACAAATCATATATATCCCAAAATGGCTATTTGAATGCAACTATTATTAAATCCTAGAAAATATATACAGCTGTCATATATTTCTGCAATCAGAATTACCTTTAAAAGCACTAGCCATCCATTTATTTTTTTTATTTTTTTCCTGTTTATTTTATTTTATTTTTTTACTTTACAATACTGTATTGGTTTTGCCATACATTGACATGAATCCACCACAGGTGTACATGAGTTCCCAACCCTGAACCTCCCTCCCACCAACCTCCCCATATCATCTCTCTGGGTCATCCCAGTGCACCAGCCCCAAGCATCCTGTATCCTGTATCGAACCTAGACTAGCGATTTGTTTCTTACATGATAGTATACATGTTTCAATGCCATTCTCCCAAATCATCCCACCCTCTCCTCTCCCACAGAGTCCAAAACTCTGTTCTTTACATCTGTGTCTCTTTTGCTGTCTTGCATATATAGGGTTATCATTACCATCTTTCTAAATTCCATATATATGCGTTAGTATACTGTATTAGTGTTTTTCTTTCTGGTTTACTTCACTCTGTATAATCGGCTCCAGTTTCATCCACCTCACTAGAACTGATTCAAATGTATTCTTTTTAATGGCTGAGTAATACTCCATTGTGTATATGTACCACAGCTTTCTTATCCATTCGTCTGCTGATGGACAGCTAGGTTGCTTCCATGTCCTGGCTCTTATAAACAGTGCTGTGATGAACATTGGGGTACATGTGTCTCTTTCAATTCTGGTTTCCTCGGTGTGTATGCCCAGCAGTGGGATTGCTGGGTTGTATGGCAGTTCTATTTCCAGTTTTTGAAGGAATCTCCGCACTGTTCTCCATAGTGGCTGTACTAGTTTGCATTCCCACCAACGGTGTAAGAGGGTTCCCTTTTCTCCACACCCTCTCCAGCATTTATTGCTTGTAGACTTTTGGATCACAGCCACTCTGACTGGTGTGAAATGGTACCTCATTGTGGTCTTGATTTGCGTTTCTCTGATAATGAGTGATGTTGAGCATCTTTTCATGTGTTTGTTAGCCATCCGTATGTCTTCTTTGGAGAAATGTCTATTTAGTTCTTTGGCCCATTTTTTGATTGGGTCATTTATTTTTCTGGAATTGAGCTGCATAAGTTGCTTGTATTATCCATTTGTTTTTAAATGAATAGAAATTCATTTTACTTAATAGTTCTAAAAGTTAAAAGATACAAGGAATAAAATAGGAGTGTTGATTTCCTATTGATTTTCCATGGATACAAATAAAACTAAATACTATTGTGTTTAGGAGTAAAAGAGTTCTTTTTAAAATAATGGGTTGAAAATATCTCAGAACAACACAATTTTCAGTAATACTAGTTTCAAACTCAAGAAAAGTAGGGGCAAACATAAGGTGGTTGATTTTTCACAAGCCTGAACAACATTTAAACCACACAAAAAGCCTTTTAGATGAATCATAAAAAAAGAAAAAAGAGTTCACAGAGAAAAGTAGAGTATGGGTCAAATTTTTCAGTAATATAGGGAATGTGTACAGCAGTTTTTTACAAAATGACTTCAGGATGTATTTAAATGAAAAATGACACACAAATAATTAAAAATCTTAGCTTGTCCAAATTAGATAGCATTAATTTCACATATATTGGCCGAGCTGCTAATATGTTCCAAGCACTTTTCTGGGCACTGAGAATTGAGTGGTGAATAAGACAAAGTATTTGCTCAAAATCTTCCACTGCCTTCGAAGGCAGTCTGAACCTGGTGCCCTGAGCAGAAGTGAGCAGGAGTCCCGTCCCCGGGCATCAAGTAGCGTTCCTGCAGCATCTACTACCTCAGAAGCAGATCATTCAGGCTCTGCCTCAGCTCGTGAGTCGTTCTTCCTAGTCTTAATAACGGCACCCCACTCCAGTACTCTTGCCTGGGATTGCCTGGAAAATCCCATGGACGGAGGAGCCTGGTAGGCTGAAATCCATGGGGTCGTTAAGAGTTGGAAACGACAGAGCGACTTCACTCTCACTTTTCATTTTCATGCATTGGAGAAGGAAATGGCAGCCCACTCCAGTATTCTTGCCTGGAGAATCCCAGGGACGGGGGAGCCTGGTGGGCTGCCGTTAGACGCACAGAGTCGGACACGACTGAAGCGACTTAGCAGCAGCAGCAGCAGCAGCAAGAGTAAATAAACACTGTGCAAACCAACCAACCAACAAATCTCCTCTGGACCCTCTTTTTATTATGCTCTTTTTGCATAATTTGCCCTGGTGGTAAATCATTATCAGTATGCGACTGTTACATTTGTTCTTGGAGAAGGAAATGGCAACCCACTCAGCGTTCTTGCCTGGAGAATCCCATGGGCAGAGAGGAGCCTGGCTACAGTCCCTGGGGTCACAAAGAGACAGACACGATTAAGTGACTAACATTACATTTGCCCACATAAAGAGCAGAAGATTCTGGTATAAATGAAGCCTTCTTACAGCACATGTATACTGGAAACAATGAGGATCTTTGTGCCGTGAAAAGACTCTCAAGTCTTAATGAACTACAGGACTCATTTTAAGCATTTCTCAAATCGATTAATTCCTGTTGAATGATCACTTAGACACATTCTTTAAAGTATTTGGTAGCTGATTATCTATACTTATACTTGTAAACTATCTTTCAAATCAGCTTATTTATTTTTCAAAATTTTACCTGAAATGTCTTTATTTTGCTTTCCGTTTCATTTTACACATTTTTTTTAAAGGTTAAAGTTTACTTTCCATTTAATTGCTACAAAATATTGACTGTGCTCCCGGTGTAGTACAGCGCACCCTTGGTCTATCTTTTACCCGATCCTTGGCTTCTCCACCTCCCCTCCAGTCCTGCCCTGCTGGTGACCTCGAGCTTGTTCTTTATATCTCTGAGTCTGCTGCCTTTATGTTATATTCGCTTGTTTGCTGTCATTTTCAGATTCCACATACAAGCGATATTATAGGGTATTTCTCTTTCTCTAACATTTCACTTAGCGTGATGTCCTCCAAGTCAATCCATGTTGCTGCAAATGGCGAAATTCCATTGTTTTTATAGCTGAGTAGTATTCCAGTGTGTGTGTGTGTGTGTGACATATTTTTTATCCATTCATCTGTTATGTCCACTGAGGTTGTTTCCATGTCTTGGTGATTGTAAACACATCTGCTATAAACATTGGGGTGCGTGTATCTTTTTAAATTAGCAATTAGGGTTTGTTTTTTTTTTTTTCAGATGTATACTCAGGAGTGGAATTTCCGAATCATATGGTGGTTCTAGTTTTCGTTTTTTGAGAACCCTCCATACTGTTTTCCTCAGTAGCTGCACCAATTTACATTCCCACAATGATATTTAGGAGTTCTCTTTTCTCGGCAACTTCATCAATATTTTGTTATTTGTGAACTTTTTGATGATAGCATTCTTACAGTTTGTGATTTTGACATTCATTTCTCTGATGATTACGACTGAATCAGTTTATTGAAAGATGTGGTAAATAAAAGGCAACACCTGGTCGGTTACTGACAAGTCCGGAGGTTTGAGTTTGCAGATACAGGTGGGCAAGACCTGAAAGGGGTATGTCCACCTTGGCTCTATACAGAGACTAGAAAATCAAGATAAAAGACTCAGTACACCTGTATGGCTATTATTAATAAATACCTTGATTATAAATCTTTCAGAACACACTGTAAAAACATTGTTAAATTTCTGTCTTAAACCCTTTCACCAGCCAGGTATTGGAACTATTAGTTACAAAATAATTTTTTAAAAGATAAAAATGAAACACTTTAACATTAGCATGTTCTATTACGAGATAAGATATTTCTAGTTTCCTGTTTCACTGGCATTGGAACAAAGAGTTTAAAGTGTACAGAAAACATTCACACATCAAAGTCCAGCTACTGCAATATAATCAGAGCTCCTTTTTATACAAAGAATAATAAAGCTGTTGCTAGACTGGCTGTTCTTAATGTCTAATGTAAAGTACATTTTAGTTCAGCACTCTCTAAGCAGCAGAGGAAAAAAAAAAGGGATTTTATCATAATCTGTACCAGCTATATCAATTAGTTTTTTGTAAACCTGGATCCAGAATTCAGCATCTATTGCCTCATCCTAAAAAAGGAAATGATAACAAGTGAAAAGAAATGTAAATTTGATTTATTGTATCAAAGATAATTATTCTTTTACATGTATAATGCATTCAAATTCTGCATGAAGAGGAAACTAATTTTAGCTAAATTCTTTAAAAAAAAAAAGGCACAAGCATAACTCCTTAAATTAGTAAAAATCCTGCAATAACAGCTTACCTCTTTAATCAAGACTTGACAGACTTATTTGGATGTTAATACCAAATGGGTTCTTAGTCAGTATTTGAATACTCTTTCCATTTTTATGTGATTTTACTCTTTTGTTCTGCTTACAGTTTTCTGTGAATTAAAAGAAAAAATGTTAATCCTCCTACACTGTTGGTAAGAATGTAAATTCTTACCACAATGTAAAACAGTATGGAGGTGTCTTAAAAAGCTAAGAATAGAGTCACCATAGGATCCAGCCGTCCCATCCCCGGGCACATAGTCCAAAAGAAACTCTGATTGGAAAAGAGACATGCACCCCCAAACATTCATAGCAGCACTGTTGACTGTACCAAGAAACGGAAGCAACCTAAATGTCGCTGAAAGAGGAAGGGATAAAGAAGACATGGTATATATATACACAATGGAATATTACCCAGAATAAAAGAATGAAATACTGCCACTCGCAGCAGAATGAATGGACCGAGAGATTATCATGTTGAGTGAAGCAAGTCAGACAGAAAAAGGCAATTATCATACGATATCACAGGTGCTTAGTCATTCAGTCGTGTCTGACTCTTTGTGACCCCATGGACTGTAGCCCGCCAGGCTCCTCTGTCCTTGGGGATTCTCCAGGCAAGAATACTGGAGTGGGTAGCCTATCCCTTCTCCAGCGGATCTTCCCAACCGGGGAAGACCAAACCGGGGTCTCTTGCATTGCGGGCAGATTCTTTACCCGCTGAGCTACCAAGGAAGCCTGGTATCACCTATATGTGGAATCTAAAATACGATACAAATGAACTTATTTACAAAACGGAAACAGACTCAAAAACAAAGAAAACAAATATGGCTATTATAGGGGAAGCGGGGTAAATTAGAAGCTTGGGGTTAGCAGATACACACTACTATATATAAAATATATATTCAGGATCCTATATTCAATATCTTGTAATAACTTCTAATGGAAAAGAATCTGAAAAATAAGAAACAAGAAAAGATATTCAAGAAAAACAATGCTCGTTTCCTGCTAGATGTTTATAAACATGAGTCAGTTTCTCATAATGAGGCAAACACATTTATCCTCAGAAAACAGCAGAAGTACAGCAAGAAGCAGACAGCAGTGCTTCCGGGTAGGCCCCCAAGACCTGGGAAACGGCTGTTGTTGCGTAGTTGCTCAGTCACGTTCGACTCTTTTGTGTCCCTTTGGGCTGTAGCCCATCAGGCTCCTCCGTCCATGGGATTCTCCAGACAATACTGGAGTGGGCTGCCATTTCCTGCTCCAGGGGAACTTCCCCACCCAGGGAGCGAACCCACGTCTCTTGTGTCTCCTGAATCGGCAGGTGAATTCTTCACTGCTGAGCCACTAGGCAAGTCAGAAGCAGGCGTGACTTGCTGGCAAAAAAGACCCAGAAATTAGTTCTCCTAAGAAGCATGAAAGTGAGTCAGCTGCGTTTGCAGGTGTTTCAGAGGTGGAGGGTCTAGGTCTCTCCAGACCCCTGCTCCCCTGCTCTAGACCCAGCCAGGACTAACAGGACAGTTGCAGGAGGAACATGCCATCTTGATTAGAAACCAAGCAAATTCATTCAAGGACAAATTGCCTTATGGAAAACTGGAAATTAAAGCCTTAATTGCATACAGCAAATGAAACCAACAAAATGAAAAGGCAACCTACCAGATGGTGGAAGTATTTGCAAATCAGGCATCAGGAGTTATCATGAATCGTGTGTAAGGAGTTCATATCCAACATTTATGAAGAACTTATGCAACTTAATAACAAAGAACAATCCAATTTAAAAATGGGCAGAAGATCTGAATAGATATTTTTCCAAAGAAGACATACAGATAGTCAGCGGGGACCTAGAAAGACAGATGCTCAACATCACTCTTCATCAGGAAAATGCAAGTCAAACCCATAATGATATATCACCTCATACCTGTTATAATGCCTTTTATCAAAAAGGACAAGAGAGTCTGTGTTTTGGCAAGGATGTAGAGAAAAGGAAATCCTTGTGCACTGTCAGTGGGAGTGTAAATTGGTGCAGACACTGTGGAGAACAGTATGGAGACTCGTCCAAAACCTGAAACTACCATGCAATCCAGCAATTCCACTTCTGGGTGCTGAGATGTGAATGGAAGGCAGATTACAGATTCCGGCTGATGTTTTCGAATATGCGGAAAACGCAGGGATAAACACGATTGCTCTTCTTGAAAACGAACTTGATGGAGAAGGCGACCAGAAGGCGCACAAGCTTTCTCTTAATCCAGGACTCTGGAGGTAACTCGATTCACCCCACAGCTGGGTGAACTTGATCTGTTTGGGCAAGCTGCTCCCGTGGAAAGCTGGGCATCTTGAGTGGTGTGAGAACAACTTCCCGCTCGGCTGACTGAGCAGAGGGCATGCTCCCCACCCCCAGCTCCTTTCTTGGTGTTGAGGCTCCAGTGGGCTTACAGACACTCAGATGGGGCTCAGTGCCAGGCAGCTTTGTGTGCAGAGAAGCCTCCGTGCTCAACTGCAGGTTTGACATCATCTGTTAGCTGGTTTCCTTGTCTTCAAAAGGCTTGTTTGCCTTTCTCTTTCAACTGGATGTTATGGTTTTATTTGCAATTTGATTCTGAATTAGACAGCCAGTCTTTGTTTTCTCTTATGCTTTCTTGCCCTTAGCATTTTCACAGCGGTTCAGATTTGACTTGCTTAAATTGGTTTTCATTATGTGACCGAGACAAGTTATTGACAGAGCACATTGTCTCAGTATTTCCTGTAATTTTCTTTCTTCTTATTGCAGACAAGGAACCAGGATCTGTGATTCTTTCATGAATTCCTTCTCCTCCCAAAGTTTTGGCCAGGATGGAAGCAAAAGCAGTCTGTTTCTGCATCTACTGTAAAATGCTCAACCCACTGGGGAGATGACCTTGACTTTCCTGGAGAGTCCTGGGCAGGAGGGAGCCTTGAGACCCATGGATCTCAGCCCCTTCCAGGACATGGGGTGATGGCCCCAGAGCACCTGGAAGGGGCTGAGATCCACGGGTCCTGGGAGGCGGGCCCCTGCTGAGGGGCTCTGCTGCCTCTGTGCCTCCTGGGCTGGCACACGGGAGCCCCTTCAGGTCCTAGGACTAATGTGTCTGTGTTCCTAAGGCAGTGGAGATGGCAGTCCCTAAGGCCCCTGGATTATCTGCCTGGCTCACGGGGACCAGGAGCGTGTGTGTTGGATAGATCTGGGTGGGCTGGTGAGCAGAAAGGCTTCTCCATGGCCTTGAAGCTGCTTCAGAGCCTAAAAACAAATGAAGCTCAGCTATTCTATTTTCTGCCTGGAATGAAATTTTTTCATTTACAGTTGATCCTTGAACAGTGTTGGGGTCAGGGATGCTAAGCCTCCTGACTGAGGAAAATCTAAATATAACTTATGGTCAGATCTGTCCATTCAAGTCTCCTCCAACCCCACTGATCCAGTGGGGATTCAACCAATCCCCAGACTGAGTAGTTCTGAAGTACTGGCAGTGGAAAAAAATTTGTGTGTAGAAGTGGACTGTCGAAGTTCAAACCTGTGTTGCTCAAGGATCAACTGTGTGTGCACGTGCGCACACACACACACACACACACACACACACACACGGAGCACAGGTGATTTTCATCACTGATCTTGATTTTGGTGCTGCTGCTGCTAAGTCGCTTCAGTTGTGTCAAACTCTGTGTGACCCCATAGATGACAACCCACCAGGCTCCCCTGTCCCTGGGATTCTCCAGGCAAGAACACTGAAGTGGGTTGCCATTTCCTTCTCCAATGCATGAAAGTGAAAAGTGAAAGTGAAGTCGCTTAGTCATGTCCGACTCTTAGCAACCCAATAGACTGCAGCCCACCAGGCTCCTCCATCCATGGGATTTTCCAGGCAAGAGTACTGGAGTGGAGTGCCATTGCCTTCTCCAGATCTTGATTTTAGTATATTTTAACTCTTAAAATGGTAACTACAACCACATAACAAATGATATCTGATCTTTCTGAGAGGTGATCACTCTTAAAATAGCATGCATCTTCTAAATTTATTTAATTGCATGGGAATACAATCTCAAAAAAGACAGAATGATCTCTGTTCGTTTCCAAGGCAAACCATTCAATATCACAGTAATCCAAGTCTATGCCCCAACCAGTAACGCTGAAGAAGCTGAAGTTGAACGCTTCTATGAAGACCTACAAGACCTTTTAGAACTAATACCCAAAAAAGATGTCCTTTTCATTATAGGGGACTGGAATGCAGAAGTAGGAAGTCAAGAAACACTGGACGTAACAGGCAAATTTGGCCTTGGAATGCAGAATGAAGCAGGGCAAAGACTAATAGAGTTTTGCCAAGATAATGGACTGGTCATAGCAAACACCCTCTTCCTCAACACAAGAGAAGACTCTACACATGGACATCACCAGATGGTCAACACTGAAATCAGATTGATTATATTCTCTGCAGCCAAAGATGGAGAAGCTCTATACAGTCAACAAAAACAAGACCAGGAGCTGACTGTGGCTCAGATCATGAACTCCTTGTTGCCAAATTCAGACTTAACTTGAAGAAAGTAGGGAAAACCACTAGACCATTCAGGTATGACCTAAATCAAATCCCTTATGATTATACAGTGGAAGTGAGAAATAGATTTAAGGGACTAGATCTGATAGAGTGCCTGATGAACTATGGAATGAAGTTCATGACATTGTACAGGAGACAGGGATCAAGACCATCCCCATGGAAAAGAAATGCAAAAAAGCAAAATGGCTGCCTGGGGAGGCCTTACAAATAGCTGTGAAAAGAAGAGAAGCGAAAAGCCAAGGAGAAAAGGAAAGATATAAGCATCTGAATGCAGATTTCCAAAGAATAGCAAGAAGGATAAGAAAGGTTTCTTCAGTGATCAATGCAAAGAAATAGAGGAAAACAAAAGAATGGGAAAGACTAGAGATCTCTTCAAGAAAATTAGAGATACCAAGGGAACATTTCATGCAAAGATGGGCTCAATAAAGGACAGAAATGGTATGACCTAACAGAAGCAGAAGATATTAAGAAGAGGTGGCAAGAGTACACGGAAGAACTGTACAAAAAAGATCTTCACAACCTGGATA
The DNA here is from genome assembly GCF_014754425.2 of Oryx dammah. Classification (NCBI taxonomy): domain Eukaryota; kingdom Metazoa; phylum Chordata; class Mammalia; order Artiodactyla; family Bovidae; genus Oryx; species Oryx dammah. Next base: position 81,984,513 of record NW_024070208.1, on the reverse strand, counting down.
ATCATGATGGTGTGATCACTCATCTAGAATCAGACATCCTGGAATGTAAAGTCAAGTGGGCCTTAGAAAGCAACACTATGAACAAAGCTAGTAGAGGTGATGGGATTCCAGTAGAGCTATTTCAAATCCTGAAAGATGATGCTGTGAAAGTGCTGCACTCAATATACCAGCAAATTTGGAAAACTCAGCAGTGGCCACAGGACTGGAAAAGGTCAGTTTTCATTCCAGTCCCAAAGAAAGGCAATGCAAAAGAATGCTCAAACTACTACACAATTGCACTCATCTCACACGCTAGTAAAGTAATGCTCAAAATTCTCCAAGCCAGGCTTCAGCAATATGTGAACTGTGAACTCCCTGATGTTCAAGCTGGTTTTAGAAAAGGCAGAGGAACCAGAGATCAAATTGCCAACATCTGCTGGATCATGGAAAAAGCAAGAGAGTTCCAGAAAAACATCTATGTCTGTCTAATTGACTATGCCAAAGACTTTGACTGTGTGGATCACAATAAACTGTGGAAAATTCTGAAAGAGATGGGAATACCAGACCACCTGACCTGTCTCTTGAGAAATCTGTATGCAGGCCAGGAAGCAACAGTTAGAACTGGACATGGAACAACAGACTGGTTCCAAATAGGAAAAGGAGTACATCAAGGCTGTACATTGTCACCCTGCTTATTTAACTTCTATGCAGAGTACATCATGAGAAACGCTGGACTGGAAGAAACACAAGCTGGCATCAAGATTGCTGGGAGAAATATCAATAACCTCAGATATGCAGATGACACCACCCTTATGGCAGAAAGTGAAGAGGAACTCAAAAGCCTCTTGATGAAAATAAAAGAGGAGAGTGAAAAAGTTGGCTTAAAGCTCAACATTCAGAAAATGAAGATCATGGCATCCGGTCCCATCACTCCATGGGAAATAGATGGGAAAGTGTCAGACTTTATTTTTTGGGGCTCCAAAATCACTGCAGATGATGATTGCAGCCATGAAATTAAAAGACGCTTACTCCTTGGAAGAAAAGTTATGACCAACCTAGATAGCATATTCAAAAGCAGAGACACTACTTTGCCGACTACAGTCCGTCTAGTCAAGGCTATGGTTTTTCCAGTAGTCATGTATGGATGTGAGAGTGGACTTTGAAGAAGGCTGAGCGCTGAAGAATTGATGCTTTTAAACTGTGGTGTTGGAGAAGACTCTTGAGAGTCCCTTGGACTGCAAGGAGATCCAGCCAGTCCATTCTGAAGGAGATCAGCCCTGGGGTTTCTTTGGAAAGAATGATGCTAAAGCTGAAAGTGCAATACTTTGGCCACCTCATGCGAAGAGTTGACTCATTGGAAAAGACTTTGATGCTGGGAGGGTTTGGGGGCAGGAGAAGAAGGGGACGACTGAGGATGAGATGGCTGGATGGCATCACTGACTCGATGGACACAAGTCTGAGTGAACTCCGGGAGATGGTGATGGACAGGGAGGCCTGGCGTGCTGCGATTCATGGGGTTGCAAAGAGCCGGACACGACTGAGTGACTGAACTGAACTAACTATAGAGTTAATGTTGTATGGCTTTCCCGATTGGCCATATTTCCATTTCTGGCAGCTTTGTCCCTGCTTTGTTCTGATCTTACTTTCCATACACAAGTAGTAAGGTGTTATGGAGTCAAATTTGTCAATATTTCATTTGATATAAAGGTTACAACTGGTGGCATTTCTACTGACCAATGTGATACTTTTAATAGAATTAAAGAGAATTGTTTTGAAATTGTGGTGCTAGAGAAGACTCTTGAAAGTCCCTTGGACAGCAAGGAGATCAAACCAGTCAATCCAAAAGGAAATCAATGCTGAATATTCACTGAAAGGACTGATGCTGAAGCTGAAGCTCCAATATTTTGGCCACCTGTTGTGAAGAGCCAACTCGTTGGAAAAGACCCCAATGCTGAAAGAGATTGAAGGCAGGATGAGATGCGGGTGATAGAGGATAGTTGAATGGCATCACCAACTCAATGGGCATGGGTTTGAGAAAACTCTGGGAGACAGCTGAGGACAGGGAAGCCTGGCTGCAGTTCACTGAAGTTGCAAACAGTCAGACATGACTTAGCGACTGAACAACCAAACAGAATTAGACAGGAAGCAGGGAATCCTTGTCTTTGTGACTTTAGGTTCTTTGTCATTGCTCTATTTATCTAAAATTATAAAATAATGTTCTTTTTTGACCTCAGAAAACACCCAAACATCTATATAAGTGAATGTGTAACTTTCTAGTTGAAAGGGAACACAGAAACTGTAAAAGTAATTTTATTAAAATGGAATCGGTTTATGTTTAGCTCTCATTTATTCTTGGCTCCAGGGCATAACAGTTTACATCTCTAGAATTTTTTTTCACCACTAAAGCAAATGGTCACCAATTAGACAAATTCGAAAACTCAACTCCTCATCTAGTTAAACTTGTTTTTAAAAAAATCTCAGAAGTATTATTGCCCTTCATTTTAGAAGATGTACACAAATGTAGTATCAACACATCCTAAAAAAATAAAGCTAAATTGATCTAGAATTTTCTATGTCCTCAGAAAATACCAGGAAATAACCAGGAAAGCAGGATATTAATATAACAAATTTAAAAGCCAGAGATCAGTAAAGCAATTGGGTTACTGCTTATCACCATGCCAAACAATTAACTCTATCATATTTTTAAAGTCAGATCTGCCATTGATCTGGTGAACTGAGCTATTGGTGGTAGTCAGCATTTTAAATCAGAACCCTTTGTTAGATGACTGAAGCTTTATGAACACCTTAAAATTAGAAATTAGGTTTTCACATTGCTAAATCAATTAATTGGTCGAGTGAAGAAGAATCATAGGAAAAAATATGGTGATGTCATAAAAATCAAATAAGAATGTGATGTAGTAGTGTGTACATGTTAATCCCAAAGTCCTAATTTATCCCACTGTGCCCCTGCTGCCCTGCACCAAACTTTCCCCTTTGGTAACCATAACTTTGTTTTCTTAGTCTGAGAGTCTATTTCTGTTGTGTAGATAAATCCTTTGTATCTTTTTTTTTTTTTAGATTCCACATATATAAAAAAGTGATATCATATGGTTTTGTCTTCTCCGTTTGACTTTCTTCACTTAGTATGACACTCTCTACGTCCTTCCATGTGCACTATATATAAAATATATTAGCAATCAACAAGGACCACTGTATAGCACAGGGGACGTGACTCAATATTCTGTAATAACCTAGAAAGGAAAACAATTTGAAAAAGAATAGGTCCATGTATATGTATAATGGAATAACTTTGCTGTTCGTGTCCGATTCTTTGCGAGCCCATGGACTGCAGCATGCCAGGCCTTTCTGTCCATCACAAAATCCAGGAGTTTACTCAAACTCATGTCCATCGAGCCAGTGATGCCATTCAGCCATCTCACCCTCTGTTGTCCCCTTCTCCTCCTGCCCCCAATCCCTCCCAGCATCAGGGTCTTTTCAAATGAGTCAGTTTTTCACATCAGGTGGCCAGAGTATTGGAGTTTCAGCTTCAACATCAGTCTTTCCAATGAACACCCAAGACTGATCTCCTTTAGGATGGACTGGTTGGATCTCCCTGCAGTCCAAGGGACTCTCAAGAGTCTTCTCCAATACCACAGTTCAAAAGCATCAATTCTTTGGCGCTCAGCTTTCTTTATAGCCCAACTCTTACATCTATACGTGACTACTGGAAAAACGATAGCCTTGACTAGGCATACCTTTGTTGGCACGTAAAATCTCTGCTTTTTAATAGGCTATTTAGGTTGGTCATAACTTTTTTTCCAAGAAGCAAGTGTCTTTTAAATTCATGGCTGCAGTCACCATCTGCAGTGATTTTGGAGCCCCCAAAATAAAGTCTGACACTGTTCCCCCATCTATTTGCCATGAAGTGATGGAACCAGATGCCATGATCTTAGTTTTCTGAACGTTGAGCTTTAAGCCAACTTTTGTCACTCTCCTCTTTCACTTTCATCAAGAGGCTTTTTAGCTCCTCTTCATTTTCTGCCATAAGGGTGGTGTCATCTACATATCTGAAGTTATTGATATTTCTTCCAGCAATCTTGATTCCAGCTTGTGCTTCATCCAGTCCAGCATTTCTCATGATGTACTCTACATATAAGTTAAATAAGCAGGGTGACAATATACAGCCTTGACATACTCCTTTCCCTATTTGGAACCAGTCTGCTGGTTCCCTATTTGAACCAGTCACAGTTTATTGTGATCCACACAGTCAAAGGCTTTGGCATAGTCAATAAAGCAGAAATAGATGTTTTTTCTGGAACTCTCTTGCTTTTTCTCTGATCCAGAGGATGTTGGCAATTTGATCTCTGGTTCCTCTACCTTTTCTAAAACTAGCTTGAACATCTGGAAGTTCATGGTTCATATACTGTTGAAGCCTGGCTTGGAGAATTTTGAGCATTACTTTAGTAGGGTGTGAGATGAGTGCAATTGTGCAGTAGTTTGAGCATTCTTTGGCATTGCCTTACTTTGGGACTGGAGTGAAAACTGACTTTTCCAATCCTGTGTCCACTGCTGAGTTTTCCAAATTTGCTGGCATGTTGAGCGCAGAACTTTCACAGCATCATCTTTTAAGATTTGAAATAGCTCAACTGGAATTCCATCACCTCCACTAGCTTTGTTCGTAGTGATGCTTCCTAAGGCCCACTCAACTTTGCATTCCAGGATGTCTGGCTCTAGGTGAGTGATCACACTATCGTGATTATCTGGGTTGTGAAGATCTTTTTTGTACAGTTCTTCTGTGTATTTGTGCCACCTCTTCTTAATATCTTCTGCTTCTGTTAGGTCCATACCATTTCTGTCTTTTATTGTGCCCATCTTTGCATGAAATATTCCCTTGGAATCTCTAATTTTCTTGAAGAGATCTCTAGTCTTTCCCATTCTATTATTTTGCTCTATTTCTTTGCAGTGACAACTGAAGAAGGCTTTCTTCTCTCTCCTTGCTATTCTTTGGAATTTTGCATTCAAATGAGTATGTCTTTCCTTTTCTCCTTTGATTTTCCCTTCTCTTCTCTTCTCAGCTATTGTAAGGCCTCCTCAGACTGGCGTTTTGCTTTTTTGCATTTCTTTCTCTTGGGGATGATCTTAATCCCTATCTCCTGTACAATGTCATGAACCTCCATCCATAGTTCATCAGGTACTCTGTCTATCAGATCTAATCCCTTGAACTCTATTTCTTACTTTCACTGTATAATCGTAAGGGATTTGACTTAGGTCATACCTGAATGGTCTAGTGGTTTTCTCTATTTTCTTCAGTTTCAGTCTGAATTTGGCAATAAGGAGTTCACAATCTGGGCCACAGTCAGCTCCTGGTCTTGTTTTTGCTGACTGTATAGAGCTTCTCCATCTTTGGCTGCAAAGAATATAATCAATCTGATTTCAGTATTGACCATCTGGTGATGTCCATCTGTAGAGTCTTCTCTTATGTTGTTGGATGAGGGTGTTTGCTATGACCAGTGTGTTCTCTTGGCAAAAGTCTATTAGCCTTTGCCCTACTTCATTCTCCAGACCACCTGACCTGCCTCTTGAGAAACCTGTATGCAAGTCAGGAAGCAACAGTTAGTACTGGACATGGAACAACAGACTGGTTCCAAATAGGAAAAGGAGTACGTCAAGGCTGTATATTGTCACCCTGCTTATTTAACTTATATGCAGAGTACATCGTGTGAAATGCTGAGCTGGAAGAAGCACAAATTGGAATCAAGATTGTGGGGAGAAATACCAAGAACCTCAGATAAGCAGATGACACCAATCTTATGGCAGAAAGCAAAGAACTAAAGAGCCTCTTGATGAAAGTGAAAGAGGAGAGTGAAAAAGTTGGCTTAAACTCAACATTCAGATAACTAAGATAATGGCATCCGGTCCCATCACTTCATGGCAAATAGATGGGGAAACAGTGGAAACAATGACAGACTTTATTTTCTTGGGCTCCAAAATCACTGCAGATGGTAACTCCAGCTATGAAAGTAAAAGACTCTTGCTCCTTGGAAGAAAAGTTATGACCAAACTAGACAACATATTAAAAAGCAGAGACATTACTTTGCCAACAAAGGTCTGTCTAGTCAAAGCTATGGTTTTTCCAATAGTCATGTATGGATGTGAGAGTTGGACTATAAAGAAAGCTGAGTGCTGAAGAAGTGATGCTTCTGAACTGTGGTGTTGGAGAAAACTCTTGAGAGTCACTTAGACTGCAAGGAAATCCAACAGTCCATCTGAAAGGAAATCAGTCCTGAATATTCATTGGAAGGTCTGATTCTGAAACTGAAATTCCAATACTTTCGCCACCTGATGTGAAGAGCTGACTCATTGGAAAAGACCCTGATGCTGGGAACAATTGAGGGCAAGAGAGGAAGGAAAAGGCAGAGGATGAGATATTTGGATGGCATTACAGACTCAATGGACATGAATCTGAGTAAACTCCAGGAGTTGGCAATGGACAGGGAGGCCTGGCATGCTGCAGTCCATGGGGTCGCAAAGAGTCAGACACAGCTGAGCAACTGAACTGAACTGAACTGCCTCATTCTGTACTCCAGCACCAAATTTGCCTATTACTCCAGGTGTTTCTGACTTCTTACTTTGGCATTCCAGTCCCCTATAATGAAAAGGATATCTTTTGGGGGTGTTAGTTCTAGAAGGTCTTGTAGGTCTTCATAGAACCGTTCAGCCTCAGCTTCTTCAGAATTACTAGTCAGTGCATAGACTTGTATTACTATGATATTGAATGGTTTGCCTTGGAAACGAACAGAGATCATTCTGTCGTTTTTCAGATTGCATCCAAGTACTGCATTTTGGACTCTTTTGTTGACTATGATGACTACTCCATTTATTCTAAGGGATTCCTGCCCATAGTAGTAGATATAATGGTCATCTGAGTTAAATTCACCCATTCCAGTCCATTTTAGGCCGCTGATTCCTAGAATGTCAACATTCACTCTTGCCATCTCCTGTTTGACCACTTCCAATTTGCCTTGATTCATGGACCTAACATTCCAGGTTCCTATGCAATATTGCTCTTTACGGCATAGGACTTTGCTTCTATCACCAGTCACATCCACAACTGGGTGTTGTTTTTACTTTGGCTCTGTCTCTTCATTCTGTCTGGATTTATTTCTCCACTGATCTCAATCCTCTACCCCTTGGTTCATGGCCTGGAGTTGAGTTTACTTCAGAAATAAGTTCCATGAAATGAAAGGGCTCAATACTAATCAAATGAATGACACGGCAGCAGTGGAATGACTTTCCCATGTAGAAATCCCTCAGTAGTGAAACTACATATCTGGCAATATCTAGCCAGGATTTTCTTGCTAATAAATTTATTAATAAAAATGCTGCTTTTAAATAAAGGGTGTACAATTTAATATAACTTGGATTTAACAGAAGAAAAAGAGTGAAACTAAAAAACACTTTTGAATGTCAGATAAATCTTTCTTTACCACAGAGATATGGATTTATAATATATCCTATTAAGGATATGCAAACAATATGACAAAAATATTTAAAAACTTGGAGTCCTTCTCCTCTTGGCTTTTTAAAACTATGCTTTAATATCAGACACTGTTGATCCCTTTCCTTGTAGAAATTAAAATGTTTCTTTCTATATAATACTCCATGAAGCTATACTTACTTTTATAACTTTATTGCTTTATTAAGGTTTGTAACTGTATTTTTTTTAAATTCAAAACCACAGTTCTCAGAGGTATTATCTTATGCCTGTAGTTAAATAATTATTATGCTCACCTGTTTTCTTTCTCCAAAGCTTCTCTAACTTTGAATCATGCCACTGTATCTATTTTCATCCATCCATCCATTAATCTATCATTTACCCATTTTTTGTCTATTATCCAAAGAGGTAGTTTTCATCTTTAGCTCATTAGTTTGTTTCTCCAAAATTGTCTCTAATTACTATGAAAACTATATATGTCATGAGTGGTTACTTTTCTTCCTTGTATTATCTGCTTTTATTGTTTTATTAGCTGTACATTATAAATTCTAAAATAGAGTGTCAAAACTCTGCACCCTTTTTCAAGCATCACTTGCTCTTGCAAACCTCTTGAGTTCTCGAGTCTTCTATTTTTCTTTCCCATGTCTACTGCCTGTCTCTTATTGTTTTATGTTCATTCATCATTACTCTAAAAGGGATTACTATTGCTTCAATAGTTAGTTACTGATCCCACTTTGGGCATTGATCCCTTATTTTCAAAGAACACATCCTAAAGTAAAGATTAGTAGGAATCAACTTTCTGAGTCCTTAAAAAAAAAAAAACCTCTTACTCTTAAATTTTGTTTTACTGAAATTCTTTCTGCAACAACATTCTAAGTTAAAAAACTTTTCTGATGTATAATTGTGAAGGTGTTAGTCCTTGAACTTGAAGATTTGTGGTTAAAACTGTGAAAACCCAATTCTTTTCTGATTCTCATTCCTTTGTGAAACGTGAAAGTGAAAGTTGCTCAGTCATGTCTGAGTCTTTGTGACCCCATGGACTAAACGGTCCATGGAATTCTCCAGGCCAGAATACTGGAGTGGGTAGCCTATCCCTTCTCCTGTGGATCTTCCCAACCCAGAAATCAAACTGGGGTCTCCTGCATTGCAGGTGGATTGTTTACCAATTGAGCTATCAGGAAAGCCCTTTGGGGTGACTTTTAGTCTGGACATTTTAGGAACTTCTCTTTAAACTCCCTTCCAAGATGAACTTAATTGATTATGACCTAATTTTAAGATCATGGCATCTGGTCCCATCACTTCATGGGAAATAGATGGGGAAACAGTGTCAGACTTTATTTTTGGGGGCTCCAAAATCACTGCAGATGGTGACGGCAGCCATGAAATTAAAAGCGGCTGCGACCTGGCGCACTAAGTGCGGCCAAGAGGAGTTACCCCATGTCCGAGGTCAGGGGCAGCGGCCGAGGGTGCCAGGCTGCGACGGTGTAGGAAAGGCGGAGAGGAGCTACCCCGCGTCCGAGGCCAGGGGCAGTAGCCTAGAGGAGCTACCCCGCATCCGAAGTCAGTGGTGGCCAGGAGGAGACACCCCGCGTCCGAGGTCAGGAGCGGCCGGGAGAAGCCACCTCTTGCCTGAGGCCAGGGGCGGCGGCTGGGAGGAGCCACCCCACCCTGGAGGCCAGGGGCGGTGGCCAGGAGGAGCAACCCGAGGAGCAGTGACTGTGCGGGTGTAGGAGGGCCTAGAGGAGCTATACCACGTTGAAGGTCAGGAAGGGTGGCAGTAAGGAGATAGCCCTCGTCCAGGGTAAAGAGCAGCGGCTGTGCTTTGCTGGAGCAGCCCTGAAGAGATACCCGATGCCCAAGGTAAGAGAAATGCAAGTAAGATGGTAGGTGTTGCAAGAGGGCATCAGAGGGCAGACACACTGAAACCATACTCACAGAAAACTAGTCAATCTAGTCACACTAGGACCACAGCCTTGTCTAACTCAATGAAACCAAGCCATGCCCATGGGGCAACCCAAGACGGGAAGGTCATGGTGGAAAGGTCTGACAGAATGTGGTCCACTGGAGAAGGGAATGGCAAACCACTTCAGTATTCTTGCCTTGAGAACCCCATGAACAGTATGAAAAGGCAAAATGATAGGATACTGAAAGAGGAACTCCCCAGGTCATTAGGTGCCCAATATGCTACTGGAGATCAGTGGAGAAATAACTCCAGAAAGAATGACAGGATGGAGCCAAAGCGAAAACAATACCCAGTTGTGGATATGACTGTTGATAGAAGCAAGATCCGATGCTGTAAAGGGCAATATTGCATAGGAACCTGGAATGTCAGGTCCATGAATAAAGGCAAATTGGAAGTGGTCAAACAAGTGATGGCAAGGGTGAACGTCGACATTCTAGGAATCAGCGAACTAAAATGGACTGGAATGGGTGAATTTAACTCAGATGATCATTATATCTACTACTGAGGGCAGGAATCCCTCAGAAGAAATGGAGTTGCCATCATGGTCAACAAAAGAGTCCGAAATGCAGTACTTGGATGCAATCTCAAAAATGACAGAATGATCTCTGTTCGTCTCCAAGGCAAACCATTCAATATCACAGTTATCCAAGTCTATGCCCCAACCAGTAACGCTGAAGAAGCTGAAGTTGAACGGTTTTATGAAGACCTACAAGACCTTTTAGAACTAACACCCAAAAAAGATATCCTTTTCATTATAGGGGACTGGAACGCAAAAGTAGGAAGTCAAGAAACACCTGGAGTAACAGGCAAATTTGGCCTTGGAATGCAGAATGAAGCACGGCCAAAACTAATAGAGTTTTGTCAAGAAAATGCACTGGTCATAGCAAACACCCTCTTCCAACAACACAAGAGAAGACTCTACAAATGAACATCACCGGATGGTCAACACCCAAATCAGATTGATTATATTCTCTGCAGCCAAAGATGGAGAAGCTCTATACAGTCAACAAAAACAAGACCAGGAGCTGACTGTGGCTCAGATCATGAACTTCTTATTACCGAATTCAGACTCAAATTGAAGAAAGTAGGGAAAACCGCTAGACCATTCAGGTATGACCTAAATCAAATCCCTTATGATTATACAGTGGAAGTGAGAAATAGATTTAAGGGCCTAGATCTGATAGATAGAGTGCCTGATGAACTATGGACTGAGGTTCCTGACATTGTACAGGAGACAGGGATCAAGACCATCCCCATGGAAAAGAAATGCAAAAAAAGCAAAATGGCTGTCTGGGGAGGCCTTACAAATAGCTGTGAAAAGAAGAGAAGCAAAAAGCCAAGGAGAAAAGGAAAGATATAAGCATCTGAATGCAGAGTTCCAGAGAATAGCAAGAAGAGATAAAGCCTTCAGTGATCAATGCAAAGAAATAGAGGAAAACAAAAGAATGGGAAAGACTAGAGATCTCTTCAAGAAAATTAGAGATACCAAGGGAACATTTCATGCAAAGACGGGCTCAATAAAGGACAGAAATGGTCTGGACCTAACAGAAGCAGAAGATATTAAGAAGAGGTGGCAAGAATACACAGAAGAACTGTACAAAAAAGATCTTCACGACTCAGATAATCATGATGGTGTGATTACTAATCTAGAGCCAGAGATCCTGGAAAGTGAAGTCAAGTGGGCCTTAGAAAGCATCACTACGAACAAAGCTAGTGGAGGTGACGGCATTCCAGTTGAGCTGTTTCAAATCCTGAAAGATGATGCTATGAAAGTGCTGCACTCAATATGCCAGCAAATTTGGAAAACTCAGCAGTGGCCACAGGACTGGAAAAGGTCAGTTTTCATTCCAATCCCAAAGAAAGGCAATGCCAAAGAATGCTCAAACTACTGCACAATTGCACTCATCTCACACGCTAGTAAAGTAATGCTCAAAATTCTCCAAGCCAGGCTTCAGCAATGCATGAATCGTGAACTTCCTGATGTTCAAGCTGGCTTTATAAAAGGCAGAGGAACCAGAGATCAAATTGCCAATATCTGCTGGATCATGGAAAAAGCAAGAGAGTTCCAGAAAAACATCTATTTCTGTCTTATCGACTATGCCAAAGCCTCTGACTGTGTGGATCACAATAAACTGTGGAAAATTCTGAAAGAAATGGGTATACCAGACCATCTGACCTGCCTCTTGAGAAATGTGTATGCAAGTCAGAAAGCAGCAGTTAGAACTGGACATGGAACAACAGACTGGTTCCAAATAGGAAAAGGAGTACGCCAAGGCTGTATATTGTCACCCTGCTTATTTAACTCATATGCAGAGTACATCATGAGAAACGCTGGACTGGAAGAAACACAAGCTGGAATCAAGATTGCTGGGAGAAATATCAATCACCTCAGATATGCAGATGACACCACCCTTATGACAGAAAGTGAAAAGGAACTAAAAAGCCTCTTGATGAAAGTGAAAGTGGAGAGTGAAAATGTTGGCTTAAAGCTCAACATTCAGAAAACAAAGATCATGGCATCCGGTCCCATCACTTCATGGGAAATAGATGGGCAAACAGTGGAAACAGTGTCAGACTTTATTTTTTTGGGCTCCAAAATCACAGCAGATGATGATTGCAGGCATGAAATTAAAAGACACTTACTCCTTGGAAGAAAAGTTATGACCAACCTAGATAGCATGTTGAAAAGCAGAGACATTACTTTGCCGACTAAGGTCCGTCTAGTCAAGGCTATGGTTTTTCCTGTGGTCATGTATGGATGTGAGAGTTGGACTGTGAAGAAAGCTGAGCACTGAAGAATTGATGCTTTTGAACTGTGGTGTTGGAGAAGACTCTTGAGAGTCCCTTGGACTGCAAGGAGATCCAACCAGTCCATTCTGAAGGAAATCAACCCTTGGATTTCTTTGGAAGGAATGATGCTAAAGCTGAAACTCCAGTACTTTGGCCAGTACTCTTCATGCAAAGAGTTGACTCTTGGAAAAGACTTTGATGTTGGGAGGGATTGGGGGCAGGAGGAGAAGAGGATGACAGAGGATGAGATGGCTGGATGGCATCACCAACTCGATAGATGTGAGTCTGAGTGAACTCCAGGAGATGGTGATGGACAGGGAGGCCTCGTGTGTGCGATTCATGGGGTCGCAAAGAGTCGGACACAACTGAGCGACTGAACTGAACTGAACTGAATTTTATGTTTGTGCATGTGTGTGTTTATACATGTATAAATACATATATGTATGTGTATGTTTTTGGTTTAGTTGCTTGTGTTTTGTCTCTTTTTTTGACAAAGTCTGGGGGTAAATATTATGTTTATGGTAATTATGCCTTTGTATTTCTGATACTCCAGGTATAAATATTTAATGCATCCTTATTAGGCAGATAAATAAGGTTATATATTGGCTCTCTTGGGCCGCATATGATCCACAGACATGTTTTGTTTGGCACACACAATTCTGCAAACATTGGAATGACTCCCATATAAAAATGCAGAGATTCAGTTTTATTGAAGGACTCTGACTAGACTTCCTGGAGGCCATAATCTTCCTCATCAACAATCCTGGTCTAGTCTCCGGTTTCCCTCTGGGGCGGGTCCTGTGGGCTCAGCATGGCTACCATCTTCTGTACTGTGGACTGGCAGCCATTGACGCCATCTTTCTAGCGCTTGTATAGATTGGAGAGTGTAATCTCTGGAGCGATGATGAGAACATCTACATCTTCACTTTAAATTTATTCTTCTTTTTCTGCTCTTACATGTTTTGTTATTCTTCTTTGTGGATATTATTTGCTCTGTGCATGTGTGTGCGTAGAATGGGAGCTAGAAAAAGTACCAGATTCCCGCCATAATTTTAAGTGCAAGTAATGGAACTCTGAGAGGCACAAAGCAGAGCATGGAGGGATCTTCCTCACCCTTGGTGGTCTCGGGGGCTTCTCTGAGAGCGATGCTGGTCTCAGGTGCTGAAGCTGGTTCATCCCCTTTTAGAGGAGAAGAAACACGGGACTTTCGGTGGTCCAGTAGCTAAGAGGCTGCACCCCCAATGCAGGGGCCCAGGTTCCATCCCTGGTCAGGGAACCAGACCCCACAGGCGGCAACTAAGGGCATCCCAGGTGGCGCTAGCGGTGAAGAAGCTGCTTGCCAAAGCCGGAGATGTAAGAGACGCAGGTGCAATCCCTGGGTCTGGAAGACCCCCTGGAGGAGGGCGTGGCAACCCACTCTAGTATTCTTGCCTGGAGAATCCTATGGACAGAGGAGCCTGACGGGCTACAGTCCATGGGATCTCGAAGAGTCGGACATGACTGAAGTGACTTAGTATGCATGCATGCTGAATCTAGAAAGATCCTGCACACCACAATGAAGGTTCTGCATGCCGCAACCTATACCCAACACAGCCAGATAAGTATATTAAAAAGTGAAAATATCAAAAAATAAAGGAGAAGAAATGGACTCAGAGGTGGTAATAAACAGGGTAAAATTCACCGAGATATGAAAGGCTGGATTATTTTACTTTCAGCCAAGAGTCTCATCTTACTTTTGCAATTTTGGATAGCAATTTTAACTCTTTTCACTATTTTAATATGTCTCTAATCTATTTCAGAAAACCGAGCTCCCCAAACCACTCCCAGGGTAGTTTGAGTCATTCTGACTAGCTTTTTGTTTCACTGGCATACACGTGAAAACATGGGACTCAGCTCACAGTGATCTATTCTAATTTCTCAGCTCACTGACTATTCTAATTATCCAAAACTTAGCACCATCTATTCAATACCCTTCACTGAGCTGGATGTAACATGGTGTGAATTTGTGTGTGTTACATAGAGTGTGCACATTTAATAAGTAAGTTCTGCTAAACAGAATATCGGGGAATCTTGTCAGCCTGCCATCTTTCAAAAGAATGTATATACCAATGTCCTAAAAAGAAGTTACTTTTTTCAAATAAGCCTCACAGTAATTTTAGTAGTCTGTATAAAACTATTCTTACATAAATACCAAACAGAACAAATTGCTTTTCACTCAGATATACTCTTAAGGAATTATACATTAAAAGTATAAGTTTTTTAAAGTAAATGTTACATTTATATTCATTTTCAGTAATTATAATAAGCCAACACATGAGTTTTATGATGCGTGGGTTTAAATTATATTTTAAAAATGTATATAAGGATTTCTCCCCATAAATTTAAATAAAGCCATTATTCTACATAAACACATTTGAATTGAATTGCCTTTCTAAAAGCCAAAGTATTCAGTTGTAAAATATCTATTTAATGCATGATATAATTCATTATTAATATCCAAGTTTAAAAGAAGAAGAAAACAACCACTGCAAGCTAATATCTTCTGAAATGTGGAGAGATGGTAATGAGTTAAAATGATGGGGAAATTTTGATTTAATTTTGGTTGTTCAGTTTTACTTTCATTATTTTGATTGCTCAATAAAAACTCTGCAGTAATCTGCTCATTAGAGTTGCTTCCTCTAAAAGAAAAGTTTTGTGGGAGAAATTGGGCTTCACGAGTGACAGATTTTTCAGTCACCCCACCAGGGAAGGATCGTTAGAGGGAAACTAACAGTGTAAACACCCAGTTCCAGGTCTGGTGCTCGTTTTTTGCAGGTCTGGGGAGTTGATGGCTGGCACATAAGACGCTAACATGTCCCAGCATGCTGAGGTCACTGAAACTTACACTTATCTAAAGTGTGAGTTTATGTTACATCTACTGTGTGGGGGGGGGCTGCCCAGGTGGCTCAGGGATCAAGAAGCCTCCTGCCAATGCAGGAGACCCAGGAAATGCAGGTTTGATCCCTGGGTCAGTAAGCTCTTCTAGAGAAGGAAAACAGCAGCCCACTCCAATATTCTTGCCCGGGAAATCCCATGGACAGAGGAGTGAGGCACGCACAGGAATATGTGTTACAGGCTGCTGTTGTTCAGCTGCTCAGTCATGTCCAACTCTTTGTGACCCCATGGACTGCAGCACGCCAGGCTTCCCTGTTCTTCACCATCTCCCGGAGTTTGCTCAAACTCATGTCCATCGAGTCAGTGATGCCATCCAACCATCTCATCCTCTGTCACCCCCTTCTCCTCCTGCCTTCAATCCTTCCCAGCATCAGGGTCTTTTCTAATGAGTTGGCATCAGATGGCCGAAGTATTGGAGCTTCAGCTTCAACATTCGTCCATCCAACGAATATTCAGGGTTGAGTTCTTTTAGGATTGACTGGTTTGATCTCCTTGCAGTCCAAGGGTTCTATAGATCACAAATATTCTCTTCCAATTTGTAGTCTGTTTTCACTCTATTTGTGTTGTGTGTTGGTAGCAGTTTGAATCTCTAATTTTAATTAGACCGACTTTATCAATCTTTAGTATTTAGTTTTGTATGCATATGCCCTTTACTTAATAGACGCTGCAACAACAATGACATATATCCTCCATTTTCTTCTATTTTTAAAGTTTATTTTGTATTGAAAATCTTAATCTAAATGAAAGCATGTGTATGTATGTGTGTGCACATGTGGTCGAGATAAAGATCTAGTTTTATCCTTAGTATTTGTACAGTTAATGATCTTAGTAGGTATTCTGAGGGTTCTTTCGTGTTTCTGGGCTTCCCTGGTGGCTCAGTGATAAACAATCCATCTGCCGATGCAGGAGGCTCAGGTTCAATCTCTGGGTCAGGAAGATCCCCTGGAGAAGGAAATGCAACTCTCTCCAGCATTCTTGCCTAAAGATTCCCTTTGACAGAGAAGCCAGACAAGTTACAGTCCATGGGGTTGCAAAGGGTTGGACACAGCTGAGCGACTCAACAACAGCAACAGCTAGGTACATGGGATACTTGGCTTCCCAGTGATCAGCTGTGCCCGTCCCTTTGTGGGATGTCCTGGAAACCAGATCACAACAGAAGTTAGTCAGCGCTCTCAATGGTTCTGGTTGAGATGCTGAGATAATGCACTTCCTACTCACCTGGTACACTGTTGCCACGAACCAGATATTTGTATTCATCCACAGTCAAAACTTAAATGCTTTTTAAATACCATTTGATGTACTTTATACTAATTTATTTTTATATTTAATTGTCAATATTTTTAGCACTAACTCTTGTATAGCTTACACATATGTTGGTTTATATCTCATTATTGTACTGGAAGATCTATCTTTAAGTTAAATGAAAAATGGAAATGCTAAGGAAGGTCTTTTCACGTGAAAAATTCATGAAAAGATGGTTTCATCAGCTATGTATTGATTTATATAAGTTACGGATTTAAAATACAAGGTATGTTCTGAATATGTAATATTTTATTCAGTTTTTATCTGCACTTTTTATCTTAAGCACAAGAGATGGTTTATTTTTTTATAAACTTACACATTATTTTCAGGGTATACAAGTGAATCAGAAATATTATAATAAATATTTCAGTAACATTTGGGGACATCAATATATCTTAAATTGAATCCATCAGTCAAGGTAAGAAAGAATTCATGCATTCATATAACAAATGTTCATTGAGCTCTGTTTTCTTTTAGCTACTACTGGAAATACAGAGATAAGTGGATATGGTTCCTGTTCACAGGAGCCTACAGACCAGCAGATAGAGAGATATGGGGAAAAAAATACCTTATAGTAAAGCATTTGCCTATGTTGGAGAAGGGAATGGCAATCCATCTTAGTATTCTTGCCTGGAGAATCCCATGGACAGAGGAGTCTGGTGGGCTACAGTCCGTAAGGTCACACAGAGTCAGACACGACTGAAGTGACTTAGCAGTGCACGTGCCTACGTAGATGTAAATACAAAAATCTGCACAGTTGTAAATATGAAACTTTGGGGTCCACTTGAGGCCACCTAGAAAGACTCGCTAGAGAAAGCAGCACCTGAGCAGAGATTTGCAACCGACAGGTTGCCCAGGACCTCCAAGCCTAAGGGACCATCGTCTACCAAGACAAAAATATGAGCAAATACAGGAGATTCTGGGATCTCAAAGTAGTTTACTGGGGCTGGAAGTAGAAATGAACAAGGAGAGCAGTGAGATCAGAAAGGGATTTCCAATCCCTGAAAATATTTTGGGATCCTGTGAGGAAAGAGGCAGTGGTATTCTTTCTTTAGACTTCATGTTCAGATCATCGAAGGTTCACAAGAAACGCTAAGAAATATCAGTTCAGTTCAGTTCAGTCGCTCAGTCATGTCCAACTCTTTGAGACCCCATGAATTGCAGCACGCCAGGCCTCCCAGTCCATCACCAACTCCTGGAGTTTACCCAAACTCATGTCCATTAAGTTGGTGATGCCATCCAGCCCTCTCATCCTCTGTCATCCCCTTTTCCTCCTGCCCCCAATCCCTCCCAGCATCAGGGTTTTTTCCAATGAGTCAAATCTTTGCATCAGGTGGCCAAAGTATTGGGGTTTCAGCTTCAACATCAGTCCTTCCAATGAACACCCAGGACTGATCTTTAGGATAGACTGGTTGGATCTCCTCACAGTCCAAGGGACTCTCAAGAGTCTTCTCCAACACCACAGTTCAAAAGCATCAGTTCTTCGGCCCTCAGCTTTCTTGACAGTTCAACTCTCACATCCATACATGACCACTGGAAAACCCATAGTCTTGACTAGACGGACCTTTGTTGGCAAAGTAATGTCTCTGCTTTTTAATATGCTGTCTAGGTTGGTCTGAAGGCAATGGCACCCCACTCCAGTACTCTTACCTGGAAAATCTCATGGATGGAGGAGCCTGGTGGGTTGCAGTCCACGGGATAGCTAAGAGTCTAACACGACTGAGCAACTTCATTTTCACTTTTCACTTTCATGCATTGGAGAAGGACATGGCTACCCACTCCAGTGTTCTTGCCTGGAGAATCCCAGGGATGGGTGAGCCTGGTGGGCTGCCGTCTATGGTGTCGCACAGAGTCGGACACGACTGAAGCATCTTAGCAGCAGCAGTAGCAGCTAGGTTGGTCATAAATTTCCTTCCAAGGAGTAAGTATCTTTTAATTTCATGGCTGCAGTCACCATCTGCAGTGATTTTGGAGCCCAGAAAAATAAAGTCTGACACTGTTTCCACAGTTTCCACATATATTTCCCATGAAGTAATGGGACCAGATGCCATGATCTTACTCTTCTGAATGTTGAGCTTTAAGCCAACTTTTTTGTTCTCCTCTTTCACTTTCATCAAGAGGCACCTTAGTTCCTCTTCTCTTTCAGCCATAAGGGTGGTGTCATCTGCATATCTGAGGTTATTGATATTTCTCCCAGCAGTCTTGATTCCAGCTTGTGTTTCTTTCAGCCCAGCGTTTCTCATGATGTACTCTGCATAGAAGTTAAATAAGCAGAGTGACAATATACAGCCTTGACATACTCCTTTTCCTAATTGGAACCAGTCTGTTGTTCCATGTCCTGTTCTAACTGTTGCTTCCTGACCTGCATACAGATTTCTGGAGAGGCAGGTCAGGTGGTCTGCTATTCCCATCTCTTTCAGAATTTTCCACAGTTTATTGTGATCCACACAGTCAAAGGCTTTGGCATAGTCAATTAGACAGACATAGATGTTTTTCTGGAACTCTGTTGCTTTTTTGATGATCCAGAAGATGTTGGCAATTTGATCTCTGGTTCCTCTGCCTTTTCTGAAACCAGCTTGAACATCTAGAAGTTCATGATTTATATATTGCTGAAGCCTGGCTTGGTGAATTTTGAGCATTACTTTACTAGCATGTGAGATGAGTCCAATTGTGTGGTAGTTTGAGCATTCCCAAACCATGCCTGCGGGGCAGCCCAAGACGGGCGGGTCATGGTGGAGAGGTCTGACAGAGCGTGGACAACTGGAGAAGGGAATGGCAAGCCACTTCAGTATTCTTGCCTTGAGAACCCCATGAACAGTATGAAAAGGCAAAATGATAGGACACTGAAAGAGGAACTCCCCAGGTCATTAGGTGCCAGGTATGCTACTGGAGATCAGTGGAGAAATAACTCCAGAAAGCATGACAGGATGGAGCCAAAGTGAAAACAATACCCAGTTGTGGATGTGACTGGCGATAGAAGCAAGATCCGATGCTGTAAAGAGCAATATTGCATAGGAACCTGAAATATCAGGTCCATGAATCAAGGCAAATTGGAAGAGGTCAATCAAGAGATGGCAAGGGTGAACGTCAACATGCTAGAATCAGCGAACTAAAATGGACTGGAATGGGTGAATTTAATTCAGATGACCATTATATCTACTACTGAGGGCAGGAATCCCTCAGAAGAAATGGAGTAGCCATCATGGTCAACAAAAGAGTCCGAAATGCAGTACTTGGATGCAATCTCAAAAATGGCAGAATGATCTCTGTTCGTCTCCAAGGCAAACCATTCAATATCACAGTTATCTGACTCTATGCCCCAACCAGTAATGCTGAAGAAGCTGAACTTGAATGGTTTTATGAAGACCTACAAGACCTTTTAGAACTAACACCCAAAAAAGATGTCCATTTCATTATAGGGGACTGGAATGCAAAAGTAGGAAGTCAAGAAACACCTGGAGTAACAGGCAAATTTGGCCTTGGAATGGGAATGAAGCAGGGCAAAGACTAATAGAGTTTTGTCAAGAAAATGCACTGGTCATAGCAAACACCCTCTTCCAACAACACAAGAGAAGACTCTACACATGGACATCACCAGATGGTCAAAAACGAAATCAGATTGATTATATTCTCTGCAGCCAAAGATGGAGAAGCTCTATACAGTCAGCAAAAACAAGACCAGGAGCTGACTGTGGCTCAGATCATGAACTCCTTATTACCAAATTCAGACTTAAATTGAAGAAAGTAGGGAAAATCGCTAGACCATTCAGGTATGACCTAAATCAAATCCCTTATGATTATACAGTGGAAGTGAGAAATAGATTTAAGGGCCTAGATCTGATAGATAGAGTGCCTGATGAAATATGGACTGAGGTTCCTGACATTGTACAGGAGACAGGGATCAAGACCATCCCCATGGAAAAGAAATGCAAAAAAGCAAAATGGCTGTCTGGGGAGGTCTTACAAATAGCAGTGAAAAGAAGAGAGGCGAAAAGCAAAGGAGAAAAGGAAAGATATAAGCATCTGAATGCAGAATTCCAAAGAATAGCAAGAAGAGATAAGAAAGCTTTCTTCAGCGATCAATGCAAAGTAATAGAGGAAAACAACAGAATGAGAAAGACTAGAGATCTCTTCAAGAAAATTAGAGATACCAAGGGAACATTTCATGCAAAGATGGGCTTGATAAAGGACAGAAATAGTATGGACCTAAGAGAAGCAAAAGATATTAAGAAGAGGTGGCAAGATTACATGGAAGAACTGTACAAAAAAGATCTTCATGACCCAGATAATCATGATGGTGTGATCACTAATCTAGAGCCAGACATCTTGGAAAGTGAAGTTAAGTGGGCCTTAGAAAGCATCACTATGAACAAAGCTAGTGGAGGTGATGGAATTCCAGCTGAGCTCTTTCAAATCCTGAAAGATGATGCTGTGAAAGTGCTGCACTCAATATGCCAGCAAAGTTGGAAAACTCAGCAGTGGCCACAGGACTGGAAAAGGTCAGTTTTCATTCCAATTCCAAAGAAAGGAAATGCACAAGAAGGCTCAAACTACTGCACAATTGCACTCATCTCACATGCTAGTAAAGTAATGCTCAAAATTCTGCAAGCCAGGCTTCAGCATTACGTGAACCGTGAACTCCCTGATGTTCAAGCTGATTTTAGAAAAGGTAGAGGAACCAGAGATCAAATTGCCAACATCCGCTGGATCATGGAAAAAGCAAGAGAGTTCCAGAAAAACATCTATGTCTGTCTTATTGACTATGCCAAAGCCTTTGACTGTGTGGATCACAATAAACTGTGGAAAATTCTTCAAGAGATGGGAATACCAGACCACCTGACCTGCCTCTTGAGAAATCTGTGTGCAGGTCAGGAAGCAACAGTTAGAACTGGACATGGAACAACAGACTGGTTCCAAATAGGAAAAGGAGTACATCAAGGCTGTATATTGTCACCCTGCTTATTTAAATTCTATGCAGAGTACATCATGAGAAATGCTGGACTGGAAGAAACACAAGCTGGCATCAAGATTGCCAGGAGAAATATCAATAACCTCAGATATGCAGATGACACACCCTTATGGCAGAAAGTGAAGAGCAGCTAAAAAGCCTCTTGATGAAAGTGAAAGAGGAGAGCGAAAAAGTTGGCTTAAAGCTCAACATTCAGAAAACGAAGATCATGGCATCTGGTCCCATCACTTCATGGGAAATAGATGGAGAAACAGTGGAAACAGCATCAGACTTTATTTTGGGGGGCTCCAAAATCACTGCAGATGGTGACTGCAGCCATGAAATTAAAAGACGCTTACTCCTTGGAAGAAAAGTTATGACCAACCTAGATAGCATATTGAAAAGCAGAGACATTACTTTGCCGACTAAGGTCCGTCTAGTCAAGGCTATGGTTTTTCCTGTGGTCATGTATGGATGTGAGAGTTGGACTGTGAAGAAGGCTGAGTGCTGAAGAATTGATGCTTTTGAACTGTGGTGTTGGAGAACTCTTGAGAGTCCCTTGGACTGCAAGGAGATCCAACCAGTCCATTCTGAAGGAGATCAACCCTGGGATTTCTTTGGAAGGAATGATGCTAAAGCTGAAACTCCAGTACTTTGGCCACCTCATGCGAAGATTTGACTCATTGGAAAAGACTCTGATGATGAGAGGGATTGGGGGCAGGAGGAGAAGGGGACAACCGAGGATGAAATGGCTGGATGGCATCACGGACTCAATGGACGTGAGTCTGAGTGAACTCCGGGAGATGGTGATGAACAGGGAGGCCTGGCGTGCTGCGATTCATGGGGTAGCAAAGAGTCGGACATGACTGAGCGTCTGAAGTGAACTGAACTGAACTGAACTTGAGCATTCTTTGGCATTGCCTTTCTTTGGGATTGGGATGAAAGCTGACCTTTTCCAGTCCTGTGTCCACTGCTGAGTTTTCCAAATTTGCTGGCATGTTGAGTACAGCACTTTCACAGCATCATCTTTCAGGATTTGAAACAGCTCAACTGGAATCCCACCACCTCCACTAGCTTTGTTCATAGTGATGCTTTCTAAGGCCCACTTGACTTCACATTCCAGGATGTCTGGCTCTAGGTGAGTGATAACACCATCTAAGAAATATAGATGATCTGATTTTCAAAGCAGAAATAGAGACACAGAGGCCAGGAACAAATGTATGGATTCCAAGGTGGCATGGCAGGGCTGGGGGAGAGGGGTGGGATGAACTGGGAAGTTGGGATTGACACACACACTGTTGTTGTTTAGTGGCTCAGCCGTGTCCAACTCTTTGCGAACCCATGGACTGTAGCCTGCCCGGCATCTCTGTCCATGGGATTCTCCAGGCAAGAATACTGGAGTGGGTTGCCATTTCCTTCTCCAGGGGATCTTCCTGACCCAGGGATTAAACCTGAGTCTCTTATGTCTCCTTCATTGGCAGGAGGGTTCTTTACCACTAGCACCAGCTGGGAGTAAGTGGTGAATACAGTGTTTAAAAGCTATTAAATAACAGGAGGCTTATGGAGCAGGAATGCAAATCTCCATCCTAAGCATCACTTCTTCATCTGTGTGGCTCCCAGAAGAGCCACACGCAAGGAAAATGGATGCTTAATGCTGTCCAGGCGATTGAACATGAGGCAGACGGAGAGCTGCCAAACTGGAGAGTGGTTTCTGAACCAGAATGTCTGGGACCTTCGTGCGCACACAGACCACCAAGGGATCATGGTGACCTGCAGCTTCTGATTCAGTCAGCCTGGGGCCACCGGAGTCTCACTTTGGATAACAAGGCTATCAACACTAAGGTCTTGGCTGCTCATCGGTGGTACCTGGAGAGGTTGAAGTAGTCCCCATGCACTGCGTTGCTGCCAGAGAGCCTGGTTCAGTTGCCCTGGTCTAGCGTGCAGCCTGGGTATCAGGGTGGCACTGGTTTGCCTCCTGCTTGTAAACTAGCACCCCTACCCTTCTCACAGTGATGCAGGACCTATAGCAAGCCCCCGGGCGGTCCGCCTGAAGACGAGTGTGGCAGCTAAGGACTTGTCCCAGAGATCAGACATTATTGGAACCTTCCTGAGTTGTGCCTCGCAGCAGTGGACCAGAACACAGTTGTTCTTTTGCAGAGGATGTCGGTCGTATAGTGGAAATACCGGGTAGGGCTATTTTGTGGAGCTCCTGATCCCGGTAGTAGGGTGAGGCTCGGGTGAACGTGTCAAGTAAACAGCAGCAGCGCATCAAGGGGGTCGGGGGTGTCCTTTCGGCTCTGCATCACCAGCACGATGGTGTGGTACCCGCCAGGGCCGAGAGTTTAGGATCCACAGGGAAATGGAGAACACAGGTTCTCAGGTCTGAATGTTTGAGACACAGCTTTCCAGACTGATCTGGCGGGAGCCAGTGACTGGTCTGTGCCACCGTCAGATCCAAGGGACATAAACTGGACCTTGCATGTGCGCGTACTCAGTCACTCCAGCCGTGTCCGACTCTTTGCAACCCCACGGAATGTAGCCCGCCAGGCTCCTCTGTCCATGGGGATTCTCCAGGCAAGAATACTGGAGGGAGTTGCCATTCCCTGCTCTGAGGGGTCTTCCCAGTCCAGGGATCTAGCCCGTGTCTCTTGGGTCTCCTGCATTGGCAGACAGGTTCTTTACCACTAGGGCCACCTGGGAAGCCCCTCCACCTTGCAGTTGCTTCACAAGTTGGAAAAAAAGTTAGATCCACACATGTGCACAGCCATGAGAGCACTGAGGCAGATGCCACAGTGAGACAGGTGGCCTTGGAGAAACACAGAGTCACGGAGCTCATCTCTAAGATGCCATGGCTGTGGGCCAGGAGGCCTCAGTCCACAGCGGGGACACCTAACACCCTGGAACAATTGTCTCTGTCAGCAATAATAGTGAAGATTTGGTAAACCGTGACCAGTTGGCAAAGAGCTTCCTAAGAATTGAGTGTGTGTTATGGAAATTAGCCACAACCAGCTCACCGTGTCACAGGTGACATCGCCTTTTGGCACGTGTGGAAACAAGGTGCACAGCTGTTCCACAGATTCCCAAGGTCACACAAGGTCATCTGAGCGCCTCCACCAAGACAGCTGTCCCCAGAGGCTGTGTTTCTGAGCACTATGACTGCACACTCATATGCACGGTCCTGCCCTCCCTGCAGAAGCCTAGCCATCTCTAAACAGAGAATGCTTGTTATACCATCAGATTGCTAGTGATGGTAGTTCTTTCCACATTGCTGCATGACCGGCAAGTGATTGCAACCCCTGAACTTTGCATTTTATTCCCTTTACCTGGGACTTAGGGGGCAAACACCAGAGCCTCCGTGGGTTCATTCTTTAGCAACAGCTGCGGCTCCATATGTTAAGTGAATTTTGGTCTGATTGCTCTCCTGTGAACTGGGAGTGCTAAAAACAGTGTAATTGGAAGCTGGAGTTAATTACTAAGGCTTGAAAATTTTCAGAAAAGAAGGCTAGGGGAAAATGTGTCCTTTAAAAAAAAAAAGACCTTTGTCTATGGTTAGTTGGCCTTAACTTACAGGATCCCTGATTTACCAAGAATAATTTCTGGGTAATGGTCTAGCTTTGCTTTACAAACAGAATTGTTGTAAATGTTTCCCAAGAGTTATGATGCCCTGGGTTAATGTCGTCTTCTCATGTAGAAGTCACGGTAGACCAGTGAAATATTCAAATCCTCACAGAAGATCTAATATTATACGTTTTTCATGATAAAATTATGACTCGAAAGAAACTTCAGTTTTATATATTTCCACCTTCCTTCTTCCCATTAAGTTAATGACGGGAGAATTGGAAAGTGAGCTCCCTTGCAGTTTATAGATAAAAAAGTCAAGGCCAAGGGGTGAAGTTGGCTCAAGGTCAAACCAAATGTCAACTGCAGATAGAGAGTTATAATAAGAATGACACAGGGGTTTCAGCTCTAGGACCAATTTAGCAAATTGGCAATCAGTTTACTGCCCTGGGGGCTGACAGACTCTGAGCCTAGCCATCAAGCAGGCTAGTGAGGTGATTGGTTGGTAACATCTGCAAGGGAAGTACGGACGAAAGATTTGCTGACCTTGACAAGAAGAGGGGCTCATGGACTTTCAGCATCCCAATGGTATTCCATCAGTTCAGCTCAGTCAGTCAGTCGTGTCCAGCTCTTTGTGACCCCATGGACTGCAGCATGCCAAGCCATCCTGTCCATCACCAACTCCAGGAGTTCACTCAAACTCATGTCCATCGAGTCGGTGATGCCATCCAGCCATCTCATCCTCTGTCGTCCCCTTCTCCTCCCACCTTCAATTTTTTCCAGCATCAGGGTCCTTTCAAATGAGTCAGTTCTTCACATCAGGTGGCCAAAGTTTTGGAGTTTCCGCTTTAGCATCAGTCCTTCCAATGAATATTCAGAGCTGATCTCCTCTAGGACGGACTGGTTGGATGTCCTTGCAGTCCAAGGGACTCTGAAGCGTCTTCTGCAACATCACAGTTCAAGAGCATCAGTTCTTTGGTGCTCAGCTTTCTTCATAGTCCAATTCTCACATCCGTACATGACTCCTGGAAAAATCATAGCTTTGACTAGATGGACTTTTGTTGGCAAAGTAATGTCTCTGCTGTTTAATATACTGTCTAGGTTGGTCATAGCTTTTCTTCCAAGGAGCAAGTGTCTTTTAATTTCATGGCTGCAGTCACCATCTGCAGTGATTTTGGAGCCCAAGAAAATATTCTTGCACTGTTTCCACTGTTTCCCCATCTATTTGCTATGAAGTGATAGGACTGGATGCCACAATCTTAGTTTTCTGAATGAAATGACTTCAAAATAACTGGAAGAATAAATTCCGTAAGCGAGATGCATGAAATTGCAGCACTGAATATGAAGATGATGTGTGATTCTAAAATAAAATGACTTGAATATTTTTGACACGGTTCCACAAATAGCTGCTCTATAGAAGTCCATTGAGTTCAGCGTAAAACATAAATAGACAACATCCAGAAAAATAAACTTGTCGTTACAGAAAAGTAAATATTTTATGGCAAAAATAAATTGCAGACGTAAATAAATTTGACATTTATGGGCAGTGAATGATTTTTTATGTCAGCCATGCTTATAAAGAGAGATGGCAGCATTCAAGAGATTATATGGCATGGGACAGGTCAGTACATCATTTAGTATAAATATCAGTGCATTTTATGGCTCACCTTCATTGTGCTGATTTTGACACGATTTTTCTGAAACATGATTTTTTATCTTTAGCTTAACAGACTTTGTTTCCAATTGAAGTCACTAAGTCTGGGCAAACGTAAGTTGCAACTCAGCTACTAAGATCTAACTCAGTCTCAACGGGGGGCAGGGGCGGTTTTGCTGCCCACCCATCAAGGACAGTTAGCAATGTCGGGGGACATTTCTGAACGTCAGGACTGGTTGGGGAGGAAGGGGAGTCACAGACTGCAAGCCAGTGATGCTGTTAATCATCTCATAGTGCACAGGACTGTCCCGCCCACAAAGACTTGTCCAGCCTGAGATGTCAATACCGCCATGGTTGAGAAACCCCGATCTAACTGGACTACAGATCTGAGTGAAATTATGCAAAATCTTACAATTCCTTAAAATATAAGCTAGCTATTTAATCACTTAATAGGCCCCAACCTCAGTTACCAGTCTAAATACACTTCACAAATTAGCCAGTAAAGGTTTCAAGGGAGAAACTTTTCAAGGAGGATGTGATGTCAGGGAAATAAAATTGTATGCATTTTCCATCCAATTTTCTGACTCATATTATCCAGGCACTGTAGTTCTCAGGAAGTGAAGTTGTCCTCCCATTAAAGTGATTGCTGTCGAAACAATTCACCGAGGTCTATAAAGGCACAGTTTTGTTTTCAGCCTTAGCACCTCCACCCGGGAGGATTCATGCCCGAGACCCCCCCAGTGGGTTTCAAAGGAAATCATGTGTTTTATAAACGACTCCTGTGCTGACCTCTTTTTCCCAAGCCAACCAGGCAAAGTAGCCAAACTTGAAGAGCAGGGAAAATGTATAACCCCTGGGGATAGTCTCAGAGGGGGAGGTTCTCAGCATCACGTGGGGCTGGACTTCCTAGAAAGCAGCCTCCACTGCACTCACCTATTTAACTGAAGCTTGAGGTCAAACTGGTCCCAGGACAACTTTAGAGCGTCTGACTGTGATGTCTTTACAAACGCTGGTTCTCAAATTCACACTTTTCCCCTGAATGCTGGTATTGTGAATATGTACAGTACATACTAAAATTGAAACAGGGTGGAGCTCACTGACAACTAATTGTAACCTGCCAATTCCCATAAAAGCATAAGTTAAAAATCTGAAACGGAAGTTGAAGCACATATGTTATCACATGTTACTTCTTTAAAGGTTGGATTGGTTGTTGAATGAAATTGGAAGACGCACAGGGCTCGATTTTAACTCTCATTGTAAAGCTGCCATGATCAGGACAGTGCAGGAAAGAGCCTCTGAGTGGGTCTCAATATGAAACATGCTGAGCAGAAGGTAGCCAATACGCTCTCTTGAAAAACAGAGTGCATATGCTTGGTCAACACTCAAAGCACAAGCAAGACACCACAGTTAACTGCCAGACCTGTTCTCTGAAGACATTTGGGGGAAGAACACGGAAAAGGTGGATGGTTTCAGTCCCAGCAAAAGGACCACCTATTTGTCATATCCAAGGGTGATGGCTCTTTTCCCGTCATCACAGAGGGAAGTCTGCCTGTAAAAAGCCACCAACAAACACAGAGTTTCTATTCAGTTTTTCTTCTTCAATATGAGAACCAGTTATTTTAAGAATCCTCATAATATAAAGGGGGAAAAAGGCAAAATGGCTCAGGAAGATGAGTCAAGGAACAGAAAATCATAACAACAAGAAAGAAAACTTTAATTGGGAGATGCACACAAATTCGAGAAATGAAAAATGAAAAAGAAAAATGAGAGGAAAAGATAAGTGATCCAGACTGTCATTACGGGAGGTACAACTTGTAGCAATTTGCAGAAGGGGGGAAATAAATCATCAAAGTGTGACACGTGACCGTTTCCAAACTCGAAGGGGCAGAAGAATTCATTGGGAAGACACCAGGGGGAGATGGACAGATCTTTGCAGAAGAGGATGCCAGGGCTTATTATACTCCCCATGGCACCCCTCTTCTCCCAGGATAATACACCACTGAGGTATGCACTCCCTGCCCACCTCACCCCCAGCCATCCACCACTGAACCAACACTACGACAGAGCAAGAAGTGCAAAGTTACTGGGGTGCACTGAGATCTGGGGGGCTTTTTTCCAGCAGTTCATAAACTCTGACTGAAATAGAAATTGATAACTTGATCAAGGCTGATGTTGCTGCACCATTGGGTTACCCAAAACATTCATTGGGGTTTTTGAACAAACATTTTGGCCACCCCAATGAAAAGCTAAAGAAATAAAAATAAACGAAAATATGTGGCACTGGCGTTGCAATGAAACGGTGGCCAAGAAACAGCCTTGCAGAGTGGATTGTAGGAAATGCATGCGATAAAATAGAAAAACATTTACTGAAAGTATCAGTTCAGTTCAGTTGCTCAGTCGTGTCCAACTCTTTGCGACCCCATGAATCGCAGCACGCCAGGCCTCCCTATCCATCACCATCTCCCAGAGTTCACTCAGACTCACGTCCATCGAGTCGGTGATGCCATCCAGCCATCTCATCCTTGGTTATCCCTTTCTCCTCCTGCCCCTAATCCCTCCCAGCATCAGAGTCTTTTCCAATGAGTCAACTCTTCACATAAGGTGGCCAAAGTACTGGAGTTTCAGCTTTAGCATCATTCCTTCCAAAGAAATCCCAGGGTTGATTTCCTTCAGAATGGACTGGTTGGATCTCCTTGAAGTCCAAGGGAATCTCAAGAGTCTTCTC
The DNA here is from genome assembly GCF_014754425.2 of Oryx dammah. Classification (NCBI taxonomy): domain Eukaryota; kingdom Metazoa; phylum Chordata; class Mammalia; order Artiodactyla; family Bovidae; genus Oryx; species Oryx dammah. Next base: position 81,955,165 of record NW_024070208.1, on the reverse strand, counting down.
CAACACCACAGTTCAAAAGCATCAATTCTTCAGCACTCAGCCTTCTTCACAGTCCAACTCTCACATCCATACATGACTACTGGAAAAACCATAGCCTTGACTAGATGGACCTTAGTCAGCAAAGTAATGTCTCTGCTTTTGAATATACTATCTAGGTTGGTCATAACTTTTCTTCCAAGGAGTAAGCATCTTTTAATTTCATGGCTGCAATCACCATCTGCAGTGATTTTGGAGCCCAAAGAAATAAAGTCTGACACTGTTTCTACTGTTTCCCCATCTATTTCCCATGAAGTGATGGGACCAGATGCCATGATCTTCGTTTTCTGAATGTTGAGATTTAAGCCCACTTTTTCACTCTCCTCTTTCACTTTCATCAAGAGGCTTTTTAGCTGCTCTTCACTTTCTGCCATAAGGGTGTGTCATCTGCATATCTGAGGTTATTGATATTTCTCCCGGCAATCTTGATGCCAGCTTGTGTTTCTTCCAGTCCAGCATTTCTCATGATGTACCCTGCATATGAGTTAAATAAGCAGGGTGACAATATACAGCCTTGACGTACTCCTTTTCCTATTTGGAACCAGTCTGTTGTTCCATGTCCAGTTCTAACTGTTGCTTCCTGACCTGCATACAGATTTCTCAAAAGGCAGGTCAGGTGGTCTGGTATTCCCAGGTCTGGTATTCCCATCTCTTTCAGAATTTTCCACAGTTTATTGTGATCCACACAGTCAAAGGCTTTGGCATAGTAAATAAAGCAGAAATAGATGTTTTTCTGGAACTCTCTTGCTTTTTCCATGATCCAGCATATGTTGGCAATTAGATCTCTGGTTCCTCTGCCTTTTCTAAAACCAGCTTGAACATCAGGGAGTTCATGGTTCATGTATTGCTGAAGCCTGGCTTGGAGAATTTTGAGCATTACTTTACTAGCATGTGAGATGAGTGCAATTGTGCGGTAGTTTGAACATTCTTTTGCATTTCCTTTCTTGGGGCTGGAGTGAAAACTGACTTTTCCAGTCCTGTGGCCACTGCTGAGTTTTCCAAATTTGCTGGCATATTGAGTGCAGCACTTTCACAGCATCATCTATCAGGATTTGAAACAGCTCAACTGGAATTCCATCACCGCCACTAGCTTTGTTCATAGTGATGCTTTCTAAGGCCCACTTGACTTCACTTTCTAAAATGTCTGGTTCTAGATTAGTGATCACATCATCATGATTATCTTGGTCATGAAGATCTTTTTTGTACAGTTCTTCCGTGTATTCTTGCCACCTCTTCTTAATATCTTCTGCTTCTGTTAAGTCCATACCATTTCTGTCCTTTACCGAGCCCATCCTTGCATGAAATGTTCCCTTGGTATCTCTAATTTTCCTGAAGAGATCTCTAGTCTTTCCCATTCTGTTGTTTTCCTCTATTTCTTTGCATTGATCACTGAAGAAGGCTTTCTTATCTCTTCTTGCTATTCTTTGGGACTCTGCATTCCAGAAAGAATGAAGGGATGGAGCCAAAGCAAAAACAATACCCAGTTGCGGATGTGACTGGTGATAGAAGCAAGATCCAGTGCTGTAAAGAGCAATATTGCATAGGAACCTGGAATGTCAGGTCCATGAATCAAGGCAAATTGGAAGTGGTCAAACAAGACATGGCAAGGGTGAACATCGACATTCTAGGAATCAGCGAACTAAAATGGACTGGAATGGGTGAATTTAACTCAGATGACCATTATATTTACTACTGTGGGCAGGAATCCCTCAGAAGAAATGGAGTAGCCATCATGGTCAACAAAAAAGTCTGAAATGCAGTACTTGGATGCAATCTCAAAAGTGACAGAATGATCTCTGTTTGTCTCCAAGGCAAACCATTCAATATCACAGTTATCCGAGTCTATGCCCCAACCAGTAATGCTGAAGAAGCTGAAGTTGAACGGTTTTGTGAAGACCTACAAGACCTTTTAGGACTAACACCCAAAAAAGATATCCTTTTCATTATAGGGGACTGGAACACAAAAGTAGGAAGTCAAGAAACACCTGGAGTAACAGGCAAATTTGGCCTTGGAATGCAGAATGAAGCAGGGCAAAGACTAATAGAGTTTTGTCAAGAAAATGCACTGGTCATAGCAAACACCCTCTTCCAACAACACAAGAGAAGACTCTACACATGTACATCACCAGATGATCAACACCGAAATCAGATTGATTATATTCTCTGCAGCCAAAGATGGAGAAGCTCTATACAGTCAACAAAAACAAGACCAGGAGCTGACTGTGGCTGAGATCATGAACTCCTTATTACTGAATTCAGACTCAAATTGAAGAAAATAGGGAAAACCACGAGACCTTTCAGGTATGACCTAAATCAAATCCCTTATGATTATACAGTGGAAGCGAGAAATAGATTGAAGGGCCTAGATCTGATAGACAGAGTGCCTGATGAACTATGGAATGAGGTTCCTGACATTGTACAGGAGACAGGGATCAAGACCATCCCCATGGAAAACAAATGCAGAAAAGCAAAATGGCTGTCTAGGGAGGCCTTACAAATAGCTGTGAAAAGCAGAGAAGCAAAAAGCAAAGGAGAAAAGGAAAGTAAAAGTATAGTCTACGATATAAAAGCTTGGAGGACAGAAGATCAAAATGTATGTTGTTTGCAGTGGATGGCATTTAGCCAATGTTATAAGACAGTAATGAGCTCAAGAGAGTTAGAGAATAACAACACATCCTGGTGGCTCAGAGGTTACAGCGTCTGCCTGGAATGCAGGAGACCCTGGTTCGATCCCTGGGTCGGGAAGGTCCCCTGGAGAAGGAAAAGGCAACCCACTCCAGTACTCTTGCCTGGAGAATCCCATGGAGGGAGGAGCCAGGTAGGCTACAGTCCATGGGGTTGCAAAGAGTCGGACACGACTGAGCAACTTCACTTTCACTTTTCACACACGTAGAAATTGTCGGAAGAGGGAAATTCCATAAAACCCGGTTCCTCTAGTTCAGTTCAGTACAGTTCAGCCGCAGAGTTCAGTTCAGTTCAGTTCAGTCGCTCAGTCGTGTCCAGCTCTTTGTGACCCCATGAATCGCAGCACACCAGGCCTCCCTGTCCATCACCAACTCCTGGAGTTCACTCAGACTCACGTCCATCGAGTCCGTGATGCCATCCAGCCATCTCATCCTTTGTCGTCCCCTTCTTCTCCTGCCCCCAGTCTCTCCCAGCATCAGAGTCTTTTCCAATGAGTGAACTCTTCCCATGAGGTGGCCAAACTATTGGAGTTTCAGCTTTAGCATCATTCCTTCCAAAGAAATCCCAGGGCTGATCTCCTTCAGAATGGACTGGTTGGATCTCCTTGCAGTCCAAGGGACTCTCAAGAGTCTTCTCCAACACCACAGTTCAAAAGCATCAATTCTTTGATGCTCAGCTTTCTTCACAGACCAACTCTCACATCCATACATGACCACAGGAAAAACCATAGCCTTGACTAGACGGACCTTTGTTGGCAAAGTAATGAAAGGTTGTTGTTGAATCACGACAGTAGGATTCTTGGCCCCCGGAGGAGAAAAATTCAATCCAGGGCCAGAGACGAGGCTTGATCACTCAGAGCTTTTGTGTAATAAAGTTTTATTAAAGTATAAAGGAGATAGAGAAAGCTTCTGACATAAGCATCAGAAGGGGTAGAAAGAGTACCCCCTTGCTAGTGTTAGCAATGGAGTTATATACTCTCCAGTAAATCCAAAGAATGTTTGGAGGTTGTAAAGACCTTACCAGACCTACTTCCATAATTTACATTTTAATATAATAGAATTAGCCAGAAGGTTTAATCCAGAGACTGTCCTCAGGCAGAATACATTGTTGTTATATAATCCTAAAGAATGTAGAGAAGAAGAAAGTTTGTCCTTTCTTCCTCCTTGAGAATTCCAGACCCCTCCCTCCTTAGGGACCCCTAGATTTCTTAACAACCTGCCTAGGAAATGACTCTCTCAGTAATGGTTCTGCTTTTCAATATGCTATCTAGGTTGGTCATAACTTTTCTTCCAAGGAGTAAGCGTCTTTTAATTTCATGGCGGCAGTCATCATCTGCAGTGGTTTTGGAGCTCAAAAAAATAAAGTCTGAAACTGTTTCTACTGTTTCCACATCTATTTCCCATGAAGTCATGGGACCAGATGCCATGATCTTTGTTTTCTGAATGTTGAGCTTTAAGCCAACTTTTTCACTCTCATCTTTCACTTTCATCAAGAGGCTCTTTAGTTCCTCTTCTCTTGCAGCCATAAGGGTGGTGTCATCTGCATATCTGAGGTTATTGATATTTCTCCTGGCAATCTTGATTCCAGCTTGTGCTTCTTCCAGTCCAGTGTTTCTCATGATGTACACTGCATAGAAGTTAAATAAGCAGGGTGACAATATACAGCCTTGACATACTTCTTTTCCTACTTGGAACCAGTCTGTTGTTCCATGTCCAGTTCTAACTGTTGCTTCCTGACCTGCATACAGATTTCTCAAGAGGCAGGTTAGATGGTCTGGTATTCCCATCTCTTTCAGAATTTTCTACAGTTTACTGTGATCCACACAGTCAAAGGCTTTGGCATAGTTAATAAGACAGAAATAGATGTTTTTCTGGAACTCTCTTGCTTTTTCCATGATCCAGCGGATATTGGCAACTTGATCTCTGCTTCCTCTGCCTTTTCTAAAACCAGCTTGAACATCTGGAAGTTCACGGTTCACATATTGCTGAAGCCTCACTTGGAGAATTTTGAGCGTTACTTTAGTAGCTTGTGAGATGAGTGCAATTGTGCGGTAGTTTGAGCATTCTTAGGCATTGCCTTTCTTTGGGATTGGAATGAAAACTGACCTTTTCCAGTCCTGTGGCCACTGCTGAGTTTTCCAAATTTGCTTGCATATTGAGTGCACACTTTCACAGTATCATCTTTTAAGATTTGAAGTAGCTCAACTGGAATTCCATCATCTCCACTAGTTTTGTTCATAGTGATGCTTCCTGAGGCCCACTTGATTTCACATTCCAGGATGTCTGGCTCTAGGTGAGTGATCACACCATTGTGATTATCTTGGTCGTGAAGATCTTTTTTGTACAGTTCTTCTGTGTATTCTTGCCACCTCTTCTTAATATCTTCTGCTTCTGTTAGGTCCATATCAGAACCAAATATTAATGGCATGAAGTCCAAATAGCAACACCACCACAAGAAAGGACCACTCACAGGGGAATGGATAAGTAAATACATGTGGTGTTTTCACTAATGAGCTGATAAAGACAAGTGTGTGCTCAGTTGCTCAGCTGTGTCCAGCTCTGTGACTGTATCCTGACAGGCTCCTCTGTCCAGGAGATTTTTCTAGTCAGGAATACTGGAGCAGGTTGCCATTCCTGCTCCAGGGGATCTTCCTGATCCAGGGATCAAACCTGCGTGTTTTGAGTCTCCTGCATTGGCAGGCGGATTCTTAGCACAGAGCCCCCAGAGAAGCCCTGGTACTACACTTGATCTTCACCAGAAGGTATAAAGGTCACTCAGTGGTGCTACTAGCTAGATGTGGAGAGGAGGCAGAGTCAGGTACTAGTAATGTTCCAGGTCAGCGCTGGCCAGAATAAACAGACCGAGCTACATGTGATTGAAAATACTCGGCAGCCACATTTTCAAAAAGTGAAAAGAAGCTGAGAACTACTTGTGTTTTATTTTATACAAAGGGAAAATGGTATAAAAATTACTGGCTTACTTCATATTTTCGTATCGAGCCTTTGCAATCAGTCTTTTTTACATTTGGAGCCCTCAATTCAAACACTGATTTTTCAACAGAAATTCTTGATCTGTACTTGAAAGTGAAAGTGAAGTCGCTCAGTCCTGTCCGACTCTTTGTGACCCCATGGACTGTAGCCTACCAGGCTCCTCCATCCATGGGATTTTCCAGGCAAGAGTACTGGAGTGGGGTGCCATTTCCTTCTCCAGAGGATCTTCCTGACCCAGGGATCAAACCCGGGTCTCCCGCACTAGAGGCAGACGCTTTACCGTCTGAGCCACCAGGGAAGCCCTGTACTTAGCTTCTGTAAATTTTACAGAGAGAAAAGTAGATTCTCACACTCACGCTTCCCCAAATATACTTAAACATTGTCCAACTGTTGAATCAGTAACCGGTTTTCATAAGGACGTCATAGGATAGGGAACAGCAACCTGCTCCAGTATTCTTGCTCGGAAAATTCCATGGCCGTGGACCGAGGAGCCTGGTGGGCTACAGTCCATGGGGCAGAGAGCAGGGCACAGCTGAGCAACCGAGCATGCACGCATGCATGCTAAGCGTGTCATAAGTGCCTTTGGCCACTGCACTGGATCGGGCAGCTGGACAGGTGACCTAGGTGAGGGGAACATTGTGCGTTCAGTGTAAAAACTCACCGTGTGCTTAGATTATTTGTGCCTTTTCCTGTACATATGTTATTATTTAAATTGTAAAAGAATTTACTGCTTTGGAAATAAGCCTAAGAGTGAGAAACATGGGATCAGGAGTTAATTTCTGTTTTGTTTTTTTTTTTAAGTAAATCAAGTTTTATTTATTCTTGTCTTTATTTTTAACATTTCTGATCCATTTTATTTATTTTGGTTGAAGTATAATTGCTTTACAATATTATGTTAGTTTCTGCTGTGAAAGTGTTGGTCATGTCTAACTTTTTGCAACCCCAAGGACTGTAGCCCACCAGGGACACCAAATCTGCCCATGAAATTCTCCAAAGAAGAAGCTGGGGCTTCCCTAGTGGCTCAGATGGTAAAGAATCTGCCTGTAATGCAGGAGACCCAGGTTCAATCCCTGAGTAGGGAAGATGCCCTGGAGAAGGGCATGGCAACCCACTCCAGTCTGCTTGCCTGGAGAATTCCATGGACAGAGGAGCCTGGCGGGCTACAGTCTATGGGGTCGCAAAGAGTCCAGACATGACTGAACGTATCTCCACAGTACAGCTCATAAACCTGCGTTGCCTGTCTTGTGGGACTTGCATACACCATCAATTTCAGGCACTCAGCATCTGCTACCATGATTACCCTGTTGGTCACTCTCCCCAGAAGCAATATTCAAAGATTACTGATAGGCCCTCCCCCACCAGATTTATACCCTAAAACTGACCACTCTCTGTGATCACACTCACGCTGTATACATGCTTCTGGTGAATGGTGTTGCTATAATTGATGAACCCTGACAGGGGGCAAATCAAAGTCCACTTTTTCCTCATGGTTCAGATTGACTGTGAAATAGTCTTGTTAAAACCCCTGTCTTGTAAAATGGGGCTGCTAAGCGTTAATTGTTCCATTGATGAATAGGTAGCTGCTGACTGATCCCACAAAGATAAATTGGTCTCTTTCAAGCACATTTTTTAAAACCTTGTGCAATTGCGTGGACTCTCAAGGATTGAATGAATAAACAATTTTTCCCCAGGAAAGAAAATTTCAAAATTTCTAACGCCATAAAGACAGCCTGCAAGTCATCCAAGAATAATCTACTTATCTTAGTAAAAGCACAATGGTAATAAGTTTATCCTCACGTGATTCTAAATTCTAGACTTAAGTCATAACTATCTTCATTCCTTAAATTTGTGATTATCTTTTAAAAACATCTTTTGTGTGTGGTGATGTTAACTAGACTTATTTTTTATCATCATTTCATTATATATAAATATAGAATCATGTTCTACACCTGAAACTAATACAATGCTTTATGTCAAAATTATAGCTCAATTAAAAATGTTTAAATAAAATAAAAATCAAAACTTGAGGTGCACATACAAATTGAATAAACAGCTATTTCTATTGTGGATTGGAAACATTTCATTATTCAGATGATTTGTATTTTGTACTGGCTCTTGGGGGAAAAAACTGCAATGTGTTTGTCTGCAAAATGTCAGGCTGGAGGGGAGGGGAGGGTGAGATGTATGGAAAGAGTAACATGGAAACTTACATTACCAACTGTAAAATAGATAGCCAACGAGAAGTCGCTGTATGGCTCAGGAAACTCAAACAGGGGCTCTGTATCAACCTAGAGGGCTGGGATGGGGCGGGAGATGGGAGGGAGGTTCAAGAGGGAGGGGATACATGTGTACCTATGGCTGACTCATGTTGAGGTTTGAAAGAAAACAACACAATTCTGTAAAGCAATTATCCTTCAATAAATAAATAAATAAAAACAGAGGGAAGACAAAACTTCATTTTACCTGAAAAAAAAAAAACAAAAGTGTCAGGCTGCAAGTTCTTTGAACATCATCTGTTTAGGTCTCAAGTTTCTAGTTGGTCCATTTTTTCCTTTTGATCTGTGCCAGTCTCTGAGAGGTAGAGCTACAGCCTTGGGTAGTAGTGATGAGCCCCAATTGTGGTCATCTGGGCTCAGCAGTCAGTCATCCCTGATGGCAGGGGCATCACAGGAGGAGAAAGAAGCTCCAGGGTGTGAGGGGTGCTCTCACTTGCCCCAACCCTGGGGTCCTCAGGACTTCACAGGACTCCCCTGGGATGCTTCCAGGAAGTATCCGTGCGTGAATGCCTGGGTCCCATGTTCTGATTGACTCCGTCAGCAGAGAGACTGGGCTCCCGGGATGTTAAGGTTCCCCTCCCCTCAGGTGACTGGGACCCTGGCTTATCTCCATGCCCCACTACTCAAAGGTCAGAGTTCTGTCCCTTCATGCTTACTCTATCTAAGACAAACCACATCACCTTCATTTTAGTGGGAAACTTTGTTGTACAGGTTTGGGCCTGTGCAGCTGATTGCCACAAAGCAGAAACTGGAGGTCCAGTCTCAGGACTCAAGGCCACCTTGTCCCACCAAGTCACACTTGTTGCCAAATGCGAGGGATGCCAGTGAGGGAGGTGTCTACCCAGCCTTAATCATAGGCCAACCTTCTATGGATTGGAGATGGAAATGGCAAGCCACTCCAGTATTCTTGCCGAGAGAATCCTGTGGATGGAGGAGCCTGGTGGGCTGCTGTCCATGGGGTCGCACAGAGTTGGACACGACTGAAGAGACTTAGCAGCAGCCGTTCTATAGATCAAGGATGAGCTTCATTTTTCACTGTAGCACGCACTCATCTTCGTGATTCCCAGTCTTAGTTTTTTTCACTTTTGTCATCACTAACACTAATTCTATCAAAGTTAGGGCCCACGCAAAAGACGCAAAGGAAGGACCACTTGGTGAAAATCCTTGCCATCATGTTAGTCTACATCACACCTCTAACTTGGCTGAATACATTAACATTTCAGCAAAATAGCATTAGCAAGAATTAATTCAGAACAAACATATGAACACACTGCAAACAGCGCTATTATTCTGACTCTGTTGCTGCTGTTGAAAGCCCTCTAAGTATATACTTCACAGTCATAGAAACAGGTGCCTAATCCTGTGCGACAGGGGGTGTCATTATCATTTAGAGGCAAAAATAGTAGTGCTTTCAGCCCACTGTGATTCTGAAATCAGAGACTTTTCATTTTCCAGGGCTGTCCCTCTGGTATATGGGTGACGTTTCTGACCAACCACTGGGAGGATATGCCCTTTGAGGTGTGAGTGGATTTGTGGGCTGTGTGCATGCTAAGTGGCTTCAGTTGTGTCTGCCTCTTTGTGACCCTGTGGACTGTAGTCCGCCAGGCTCCTCTGTCCATGGGATTCCCCAGGCAAGAATACCGGAGCGGGTTGCTGTGCCCTCCTCCAGGGGATCTTCCCGACCCGGGGATCGAGCCCGAGTCTTACGTCTCCTGCACTGGCAGGCAGGTCCTTTACCACTAGAGTCGCCTGGGAAACCCGATTTGTGGGTTACTCCATGTAAATTTCCTTCACTTCTTTTGTCCTTAGTTTGCACTTCTTGTAATTAAACTTTTAAATTGTAAGTTATATATTGTCAACCTATAGGAACTAATGGGTTATCTGGGCAAGTGCGTTACCCTGTATGAGAATATATCCCCAAACCTGTAAAATGTGGAAACTGATACACATCGCAAAGATTGTCACAGGGATTAAATGAGATGATGGATGTCACTTGGACCACAACAGATGCTCAACAAATAGTATCATTTGAAAGCATTCAAGAGAACCTGGATCAGTTCAGTAAGGCTGAGTTAAGACGTGTTGACATGTCGATTTCACTTTCTTGTAAAAAAAAAATGAAATCTCTCAGTCTACTTCAGCTTTTTGCCCTGTCTTGGAGAGTCTGTATATACTGCTAGGAGTTCATGCAGCCGTGCTGCGTGCCCTTGGCTTTCCTCTGTCAAATCTTCTGGCAGCCCTCTATTCAGACACATCTTTCATACACACATTATGGTGTCATTCGGTGAGGGTTTTTAAAAGTATTCCGTGCTTCTTGAAAGGTCTGATTCTGTGGCTTTCATTTCTGTTTTTCTTAAGGAACAGGAAAACCTTTGCCATGATAGCAATTAACAGCTAGTACTCCGGATGGCATCCATCAAAAGTTCACCCCAGAGCAGCTGTAGATTTTGGAATCTGACACCCAGCTGTCCCAGATGCTATTTTTAGCATTACATTCTCTAAATACAGGAGGTGGTGTCAAAATACATTCAAAAGATAACATTATTATGGAGATTCTCGCAATGGAATTGGGTTTCCTCTCTTCCCTTTTCTAAAATATATGTCCTCTGCAAATAAGTAAACCCTATCACAGTTGACAAGTCTATCCTCATGGGAGGGTCAATCAAGAATCACCAAGATACACTTTTGAACATTGAAATTGTGAATATGCCTTCAAAAGTCTTCTTATTTCTATTATACTTGAGTCCTATAACAATAGTTTAAAATTAGGGTCATTATTATGGTCCTAAAATTTTTTAATGATGATAACATTATATGCATTTTAAATGATGAAAAAATTATATAAATTTTAAATGATTATAAAATTATAAAAGGAGAAGAGGGCAGCAGAGGATGAGATGGTTGGATAACATCACTAATTCAGTGGACATGAACTTGGGCAAACTCTAGGAGATGGTAAGGGACAGGGAGGCCTTTCATGCTGCAGTCCATTGGGTTGCAAAGAGTTGGACAAGACTGAGCGACTGAACAGCAACAAATAAAATTATTATCTCTAAACCAGAAAGAACTCGCTGGATGCTTCCTTCTTGTTGTTGTTGTTTAGTCATTGTCGTGTCCGATGCTTACTAAGTGTCTAAAGTTACTGTGAATTGTGCAAAAAAGATCCTTTCTTTGTAAAAACAAAACAAGACACTTTACTGTCTAGTTGGCAAACTCGTACATGAATAAAATAAAATGCTGAATTGTGGGGAAAATAATACATGAATATATTTGCATTTGTGACATAATATTTGCATCTGCAGAATTACTCACAACTGAACAGTTCTGAAGACTCAGATCCACAGTTATGTAATGGTCAGAGTGAAGGTCAACTGTCAACCAAGCCAGTGATCCCCTGTGAGGCCTAAACAGAAGCTGCTCCCAAAGGAGGCCTGGAATTCCTCTGACATTCCAGCCACCAGCACAGGCCTGCCCTGAACATCCCAGGCCTGCCTTCAACTCCAATCTCTGCCTCTTTGTTCTGAGGCTTTAAAAACAATCGTAGTAATTCTCTAGTTGCTATCATCAGGTTTCATAGCTTTAAACACTGCCTATGTGTTGATAAGTTCCAAACAGTTATCGACGGTTCAGAATTTTCCCCACATTCCAGAAACCATTTGTCCCTGCATCTACTGATCCCCTCATTGAGAATTCTACTAGTTTTAAAAACTTACATCGAAGGACTTCCCTGGTGATCCAGTGGCTAAGACTCCACGCTCCCAAGGCAGAGGTCCCAGGTTCAACCCTTGATCAGGGAGCTAAATCCCACATGCCACTGCTAAAAAGCCACAGCTAAGACCCAGGGCAGCCAAATAAATAAAATACAAATATTAAAAAAAAATTACATCTACAGAGCAGAAGCAGACTCACAGAAAAGACAGAACAAGCTAGTGGTTATCACGGAGGGAAGAAGGGGGGGGACGAGATGGGGTATGGGATTAAGAGGTTAAAAACTACTAGATATCCAACAAGGACTGACTGTACCGCACAGTGAACTCTGCTCAATATTCTGTAACAAGCTAAATGGGAAAAAAACTTGAGAAAGAGTGGATACCTGTATATGTATAACTGAATCACTTTGCTGTACACCTGAGGCTAACACAATGTTGTTAATCAACTATGTGTGTGTGCTAAGTTGCTTCAGTCATGTTCAACCCTGCGACCCCATGGTCTGTAGCCCACCAGGCTCCCCTCTCCAAGGGACTCTCGAGGCAAGAACACTGGAGTGGGTGACCACGTCCCCCTCCAGGGGGTCATCCTGACCCAGGGATCAAACTCACATCTTGTTTGTCTCCTGCATTGACAGGTGGGTTCTTTACCCACGTGGGAAGCCTTGATCAACCATACTCCTCCAATATAAGCTAAAGATTAAAAAGGAAGAAGAGATGAGCCACAAGTGTATACTGTACAGCACAGCAAAATATAGCCATTGTTTTGTAAAAACATTAAGAGGAGTATAACCTATAAAAATAGCGACTCACTATGTTGTACACCTGAAAGTAATATAAAATTGTAAATCAACGGTGCTTCAGTTACTAAAGAAAGAAAGAAAGCAAAAAGGAAAAACAGCTGCATCTAAAAACAAGTTTCCCGGTTCCCACCCTCGTGAAGACGTCCCTGCCTCAGGCCGTGGGGACTCTGCGCTTGCTGGTTATCACTTTACGTCTAGCAGGTTTTAACCTCTTAATCCCGTGCCCCATCTTGCCCTTCCCCTCGTTCCCTCAGGGGTAACCACTAGTTTGTTCTCTCTTCTCTGTGAGTCTGTCTCTGCTCTGTAGATGTAATGTTTTAAAAAGGTGTATTTGTGTATTTGGCTGCCCTGGGTCTTAGTTGGGACATGTAGGTTCTTTAGTGGTGGCATGCGGGATCTGTGCTACGAACCTTCCCTCTGGAGTCTGCTCCTTCCAGGAGCAAGGCATGTTGTCTTTTCTCACTGTCCTCATGACCGATCCCCCAGTCAAGGGCATCATGAACCCTGGGTTTCATTACGGAATCTAACTTGCCCCTGATTCTGCCACGGCCCCTTTCAGTACATTCTCCGCGCGTGCCAGTATAAGCCTATGAAAGCAGAGGTCACATGTGGCCAGTCCCCCGACACGACGCCACGAGACGGTCCCACCTGGGAGTAGACGCAGAGCTCTCACCGTCCTGTATGACGTCCCGACCTCGCCTGCTGCCAGTCTGCGCCCCCCCACCCCGTTCTCGGCTTCCCAGGCACCCGGTTCCCCAACACGCCGGGCACCTCCGCCCAGGACTTCGATGTGCTGCTCCTTTCTGCTGCTCTCCGGTCAGCCGTGACCAGCCCCCTGCCTTCATTCAGGGTTCCTTCAGAAGTCACCCTCTCCATGAGGCGTTCTGTGTCTACACTCCCCAGCGTGCCCCTGTCTTTTCCTGCTCCTTCCCTGGACTCTGACACTCCGTAGCCACCCCTGCCCCCTCAAGCTTGCTTTGAGAGTTTTCTCCTAAGTTCTAATTATTGGTGCCTACACTGTCTGTTTCCTCTATTGAGTTTGCTTATATTGTCTGCCTCCTGCCCTGAAATATACCTCCCTGTGCAAAGGTGTTTCTCTTGTTCCTCACACATCTCCCAAAACTAAAACAGAGACCGACCTGAAAACGGCCATCAGCTAAAATCTGTTTCACAATCATCGACAGGGCTTTAAGATGACTCTTCAAGGGCTGTGGTCTAGATAGCAAGCAGAGGATTGTGGTTTTATACACGCAACACCAAAACAGCCCATCAAGAGAGTGAACGTGTTAGTCGCTCAGTTGTGTCCAACTCCTTGCAACCCTGTGGACTGTAGCCTTGGCAGTCTCCTCTGTCCATGGGACTCTCCAGGCAAGAATACTGGAGTGGGTTGCCATTTCCTTCTCCTGGGGATCTTCCTGACCCAGGGATTGAACGCGGGTCTCCTGCATTGCAGGCAGATTCTTTACCATCTGAGCCACCAGGGCATTGAGAGAGTACATTCAGTTAAACAAATGAACAAAGAAACAGGTCGACTCATCTGATTCTGCTCATACGATCAGTTAAGGGTGTTCTTACCACAATAAAAACAAAAGCTTACCCATGCAGAGTATTTCATGGATCCATCTCCTGCAACTTTAGAATCACCTTTTCGTCAATGAGCATTTCTTAAAAATTACTTTGTTTGCCAAAGAAGCCAGAACACCGCCTTCCATGAGATGGAGACAGAACATAGACACACATGGAGACAGCTCTGTGATTTCTGAAATAAATCTGAAATAAAGAGGAGGATGGCTCTCCTCATGGCCCGAGACTTAGCCCCTAACTGCTGCTCAAAGGGCTGAGGAAAGTGTCTGGGGACGTTCGTACGAGCAACGTACTCTGTTGCTCAGGAGATGAGTAAAATCTAATAAAGGGTGTTGATTGCCCACCCTGGGGCTCCTCCCAGCCTTCCAGGATGAGGATCCCCTTCTGATGATTGCTTCCTGTAGCAGAAGAACAAAAATTTAATAGAAACATGTGGGAGTCAAACAGCACTGCAGGAATCACCCCCTAGCTGCTGATCACTCACTAGATGAAAGCCCAACAAGCGCAGAAGTTCCATTCTGCAGAATTGGAGAATAGCATTCCCAAAGAGTAATTGAGCTTGCCTCGAGAAGAGCGTCCATGTCTTGAACACTGCGCGTCTGACATCTGTCTCACGTGTACTCAAAAGTGATCGCTGGTGGAAAGAGACATGTGAAGCTCTTAGAATAAACTATTGCATCACAGCTTCCCACTGAATGTTTTTAGTAAAGCCAATGCGCCCCCAAGGTAAATCCATTAGAACGAAGCAATCGAGCAGAGCTCACCAGTGTCTCTGTCAGCCCTGCTTAACCATTTTCCATCCAGGAGCTACACTGTTAGTTACCTTGTCAATATTACATTGATGAAGAGAAAGGTTGCATTCATCTTCCTGCCTTTCTTTCTGTTCGGGCCTCAACTCAGGGACGCTTCAATTGTGAAGACCTAATCACAGGGCATTTTTACTCCCCTATTTCCTGAATGTCAAGCAAAGTTAAAAATATGTCAGATCCTTCCAGCAATGTGTCTTCTTTGACACAAGGTAGTTTTGAATAAGTGTGTACATCACTTAGGATGTAAGTGCCTTGCTCAGCGGAGAGAGCGCTTGCAGTCACCACGGAGAGGTTCAAGGCATCCACGGCTCCTTTGACTTTAAATACGAAGGCTCTCAGAGGGTTATCTAAGAAAAAGGTGAACTTGACGAAGACTGAATTCTGTTTTCAACCAATTGCCGAAGCACAATGATATTCTTTCTTCTGTGGCGGTCACAGAATTTCAGAGTCTTTGAAATGTAGCCAAATAAATGCACCTTGGGATCTTTAAATAAAGAATCAGAGGGGGAACTGTGATAGCAGATTTATACATTAGTTTCTGGGAGAGCCAAGCTGAAACTCTCCAGAGGGAGAAACGCACACTTTCCCTCACAGACAATCGCAATGCTCTCGAGTCACTTTCAGGAAAACGTAGAACCCGAATACCGCATCCTCTGGGCCTCTTCTCGTTCAGCAGCCTCTGAACAGTGAAGGCGGCCAGCATCCCTGTCTTCATATTGAAGGTCACCCTTTATTCTCACTCCACCCTTTGCTTCTCTGGCTGAGATAATCCGTGGTGCCTATTGGATTCATATCAAACCAAATGGATTTAAGAATTACTATTAACACTATGACCTCAAGAGACTAAAATGACAGTATTAAACCCTCGCAATAATAGAAGGATACTCACTACATAAGTGACAGTCTTCCTCTCCATTGTGTATCTCCCCTCCTTAGACCCCTAACAGTTCATTCATTAATTTGAATTATTAAACTGTAAATAATGCTCTTGTGGTAAGGATGGCATTTAACCAAAAAATGTAGTAGTGGAATTTTATTATTATAGTAAGCAAGGAAGAATAATAAAGTTGTGAGGTCTTCTTACAACATTCTCAAATCTCAGCAAACTGATATCTGCTTCTTTAAAAAGTGCTGTGGCCTATGGACTTTAGTTAAAAAGAATTTATTCAATTGGCTCATCAGCTGTAACAAATGAATCATACTAAGTGGGCAAGGTGAGAAGGTACATCAGAAATCTCTGTACTTTCTTTTAAAGTCTATTTTTTAATAAAGTTCTCAAACAATTGAACTTGTTAAAAAAAAAAAAAACAGTGCTGTGAAAATATAAGCCAGTATCCACTGACAAAGTTAAGCATTGTAAAGAAGGGGAGAAGTGTTTGAACGGGAAGGAATAGGGTGAGCACACATATAGGTTACAACTAACACTTTAGAAATGAAAACATCTAAGAATTGGAAAGGAAATGGAGAAGAAATAAACCATTATATGAGCCATTTGGATAGTGGGTTTGATCTGTGGTCGGGGAAGACCCTACAAGACGCGGAGCAGCTGAGCCCGGGAGTTGCAACTACTGAGCCCAGGTGCCCCAAGCACCGAAGCCCACACACCCTGAAGGCCCTGCTCCCCAAAGAGAGAAGCTAGCACAGTGAGAAGCTTGCGCGCTGCGGTGAAGAGGAGCCCCTGCTCGCCACGGCCAGACAAAGCTCATGCGCACCGGTGAAGACCCAGCTCAACCCTAAATCAGTAAATAAACCCAAAAACAAACAAACGGAAACCTTCATGCAACGTGAAGATCGTTATTTTCACTGTGGCTCTCATCTTTGTTCACGTCGGTCTTTACAAAGACTCTGCAGTATGCAGTTCGAGGCGACTTCAAACCTCACGTAGACTTTGTTTTCGAAGGGGTTTATGCCTCAGCCATCCTAGGGGGACAGCTGCAGTCGCTCTGCGTCCCAGCTGGGCTTCACCTGCCCCTTCAGACACCCGACAGCTGTTCCGAGCGGCAGGAGGAGCCCCCGCCCCGCCAGCTGGGGCCGCTACGTGTGGGCACAGGGCGGCGTTTCCACTGCGCCTTCTCCCCTGCTTGGGAGCACTCCTCCCTGGGGTGGGCTTGGAACCACAAGATCTGAAGTTCCCTCCGAATGAGCTCTTTAGCTGCCATCCAGGACAGTAGAGTCTGGGAGGTCAGGGTGTTGGAAGCCGGTTCCAGGAACTGACGCAGCAAGGGCTATTGTGTGAGAGACTGCCTGCGTGCACGTGCAGTCGCTTCAGTCCGGTCTGACCTTTCTCAGTTCCCTGTATTAAAGCCGTGCAGGTGGAAACACTGAGAGTGACTTGTTTCTCTGACAACATCCTCCTTGGTGCTGAGACCCTGTCTTAGTTTTCTAGGACTAGCATCACACAGCCCCACGGACTGCAGGCTTGAAGAGCAGACCCTTACTGTCTCACAGTCTGCATCCTGAAAGTCTGGGACAGAGGTATCCAAATTTGGTTTCTCCCATGGCCATGAGGGATGCTTTTTTTCACTCCTATCTCCCTGGTGTGTAAATGGCCATCTTCTTCCTGTGTCTCTTTGCTTTCCATTCTCCTGTGAGTCTATCCACTTCCAGACTTTCCCTTTTTGTAAGGAAACCAACTGCATTGGATTAGGACCAACCCTACTAACCCCATTTTAACTTAATTATCTCACTAAAGACTGTATCTCCAATAAGGTCACATTCAGAGGTACTTGGGGATTAGAACTTCAACATATAAATTTGAGGGAAACGCATAATCAAACCCACAAAAGATCCAAAATATCAGAGACTTATACAAGACAGATGGAGAAGGAAATAGCAACCCACTCCAGGATTCTTGCCTGGAGAATTCCATGGACAGAGAAGCCTGGCGGGCTACAGTCCATGGGGTTGCAAAGAGTCAGACAAGACTGAGTGACTAACATCCAAGACAAAAGCTGATTATTTCTTGTATAATCTAAGGATATTATGTCAACAGCTGGTTTACTGCCCAACAACATTTTAGGTTGGCAAGCTCTTGTTTCTCAACTTGGCGGGATATTTTCCCTAAATTCACCTCATGGACCAAAACTATTGCTGTAGCACCAGCCATAAAGACTATATTCCAGCCAGCAGGCAGTACTAGACAAAAGAGAGAGTGACAAAGGGTGTAAGCAAGCTATCTGTTAAGAAAGTTTTCCCAAAACTGCCCACAACATTTTTGCTTACATTCTTTCACCCAGCATTAACTCAAACGGCCCCATCCATCTCTTGTGTGAGATTCTGATTAACATGTTCTGAGAAACAATTAACCTAGTGAAAACTCTGTTGCTCTGAAAAAAACAAAAGGGGAAAGATGAATATTAGAGGTCAACTGGCAAAATTCTCCACAGTGAAGCTATTACAGAATTATAGGCTGTGGTTTCAACTATTTGGTTGAAAAAAATAGTGAAAAGACTTAACACAGGTCAACGGAAATACTGTCTACTGTGTGGGTTATGTCAAGACCCCAGCATTATTTCTAAAAGCCAGATTTCTTCTTTATCAAACATCTTTGGATACAGTGTATGTCTTGTCAAAGGAAAACTCAGAGGCAGACTCACTTTAGAAAGGAAAGCGTTTCTTCACAAAGACTTCTAGGAAAATCAGGCATCTGATTTTCAGAAGGTGTCAATCAGAAGGACTGGCTCAACAAACATAAAATGCAACAAATATTTTTAGCAATGGCAAATGACCGAGCTTAGTACATTTGTATTAGTCTGCTCATGGTGGAAAAATAGCAGTTCTCAAGCATTTATCGTATTCACAAAGTTATAGTCAAACGATAACACATGAAAAAAAATCAGGGACAAATTTTTGTGAAGTCCAGATATATACAAAGTAGACAAGACTTTATCATTTGGGGTTATTGTTGTTTAGGGGCTAAGTCACGTCTGACTCTTTTGTGACCCCCTTTCCTTGGTCCTCTTGTCCATGGGATGTCCCAGGCAAGAATACTGAGTGGGTTGCCGTTTCCTTCCCCAGGGGATCTTCCCAACCCAGGGACTGAACTTGTGTCTCCCAAGTCTCCTGCATTGGCAGGTGACTTCTTTACCTGAGCCACCAGGAAGGCCCCATCATTTCGGGAACCAGAACCCATAGAGGGATCTGTTAGTTGGTTTATCCCCAGGCACACAGTATCTTTTGTGACCATCCTTAGACATCGTAGCAGCAGAGTGTTCACTTCTGATTCTGCAACATCAACCAAAAACGTAAGTGCCTCCATGCCTGCCTCCATTTCTGTCTCCCCTTTATGTCCTTGGCAACAAGCACAAGGTATCAATCTGGACCTTTCCTGTAGAGATTTGGAGGCTCAGATCTCCCTTCTTTGGCCTGCAGGTAAAATATTCGGATAACGTTATTATAGGCCCTCCTGGTCTCGACTTCCCAAATGGCTAGCACTCAGATGCCACCTGCAACTTGCCATCACTGGTCACCTGGCACTGTGGCCATTTTCTGCTGCTTCTGTGGGGAGGGTGGGGGTGGCTAGAGGGATGTGGGGCCTGGCAAAGCACTATCCAAACACAGAACTGGTAAAACTGGAGGCCGGATTCCATGGCATTAAAGGTCCACCTCTCATTTTCAAACAGCAGTCTACCAGTTATGTGAGCATATGAGTTATGAGTGTACAGGTTTTGCTGTTGCTCAGAAGCAAAGCTTTCTATTATTAGCTGCTGAAAAAAAGGAGGAGGCGTTGTTACCGCACTCCATCTAGCGGTCAGCCCTGCAGACAAAACGCTGCAGCCTTTTGTCTTCAAAGTCAAGGACCAGGATTGAATGGGATTGAAGCCAAATTTTCTCCTGCCTTCAACTCTCTCCTAAGCCACCCGGAAAATTATATTATTTTTTTAAGGGTGAGATGATCAGCCAGTGAAATTTAAGACTGATACCCCATGAAGAAATTTCTTTGAAGATTTACATTAAATGAGAGGTCATTATAGTTCACTATTAGCCTGAATAAATCATCACTTCCCTGTCACTGTACCTCTTCCCTTTTCTCGGAAGAAGGTATTTTTAATATGATTTTCTAATGCAGGAATTGAGAGTTCTGGTCAGGAACCTTTTACTATTACTAGCATCTCTGCAAACACTCTATTGTTTGTTTAGGGGCTGCTAAAGGCATACTTTTCAAACAAGCAACAAAATGCTAGGAGTGTCCTGCAACTTGGAAACTGTTACTCAATCCTGATCTTTTTCCTACAGACTCCAAGCAAATGATTGCTTTATCCATTAGGACAATCTCGCTAATGAAAAAGACCCTTTAGGACCACTCCAGTTAATTGGTACAGCAACACAAAACCCTGTGTGAAAAAACCGAGTATGATTAGACTGAAAGCAATTTAGCCGAAGCACTTTGGCTCACTGTGATGGGACCGATGGAACCGAAGATATTCAACTTAAAAGCCCAGTTGAAAGTGAATATCCTTCCAATAATGAGTTTGTCTTTTAAGTACAGTGCTTCTCAAAATAATTTCTTAAAATATCTAAGAATTTTGGAGGGAAAGGTTTCTACTTTATTCCCGCCTGACAACTGAAAAAAAAAAAGTACAACCTAAAAGTGGAGAATCATGTTTTATTCGTTGGACAAACCTGAGGACATAAGCCTAGGATACAGCATCTCGGATAACTCTGAGAAACTGTTCCAAAGAGGCAAGGCCCGGGCAAGGGGGGGCAGCGGGGACTCAGGACATACAGGAGATTTTTTTTTGCAACAAAAAACAAGGAAGTCAGAACGTCAAAAGATTACTGTTAATATTAAATATTTAGCAAAAAAAAAAAAAAAGATTTCAAAAGGAATTTAGGGTCTTGCTATGTAGGGAAAGATGCAAGCTTCTGGGCTCACTGAAGTCATTCGTTTGCTATGCACCTTAGCTATTTGGACCAGTCAACTGTTACTTCCCATCCAAATTCCCTGAGGGATCACCTTTGGGGTGACTACAGGCTGATCACTACAAGGGCAGCTCTTTTTCCTCCATCCTGAGTGCCCTGACGGCTCACGATCCGGGCACCTGTGATGCGATGGCTAGATGTCCACAGCTTCTTTTGTTTACTGACATGACGGGCAACGTTTTAGTTCATTTCCGCAGTTTATGTTCTTTTATCACCGCAGTGCAGGTTTTGCAATAGCAGAAAGGTCCAGTGTCCCCAGGGACCCTCGTGAAGCCTTTCTAGTGACTTTCTCGGGGTCACCAAGGTTGTGATATGTTCTTTAGAGGGGAAATGCTTTTATTTTTCAACTTCAGTTGAGTTCAGTTGCCCAGTCGTGTCCGACTCTTTGCGACCCCATGAACTGCAGCACGCCAGGCCTCCCTGTCCATCACCAACTCCTGGAGTCCACCCAAACCCATGTCCATCGAGTTGGTGATGCCATCCAACCATCACATCCTCTGTCATCCACTTCTCCTCCTGCCCACAATCCCTCCCAGCATCAGGGTCTCTTCCAATGAGTCAACTCTTCTTTGAGGTGGCCAAAGTATTGGAGTTTCAGCTTCAACATCAGTCCTTCCAATGGACATCCAGGACTGATCTCCTTTAGGGTGGACTGGTTGGATCTCCTTGCAGTCCAAGGGACTCTCAAGAGTCTTCTCCAACACCACAGATCAAAAGCATCAATTCTTCGGTGCTCAGCTTTCTTTATAGTCCAACTCTCACATTCATACATGAGCACTGGAAAAACCATAACTTTGACTAGACAGACCTTTGTTGGCAAAGTAATGTCTCTGCTTCTGAATATGCTGTCTAGGTTGGTCATAACTTTCCTTCCAAGGAGTAAGTGTCTTTTAATTTCATGGCTGCAATCATCATCTGCAGTGATTTTGGAGCCCAGGAAAATAAAGTCAGCCACTGTTTCCCCATCTATTTGCCATGAAGTGATGGGACCAGATGCCATGATCTTACTCTTCTGAATGTTGAGCTTTAAGCCAACTTTTTCACTCTCCTCTTTCACTTTCATCAAGAGGCTCTTTAGTTCTTCTTCACTTTTTACCATAAGGGTGGTGTCATCTGCATATCTGAGGTTATTGATATTTCTCCCTGCAATCTTGATTCCAGCTTGTGTTTCTTCCAGTCCAGCATTTCTTATGATGTACTCTGCATAGAAGTTAAATAAGCAGGGTGACAATATACAGCCTTGACGTACTCCTTTTCCTATTTGGAACCAGTCTGTTATTCCATGTCCAGTTCTAACTGTTGCTTCCTGACCTGCATAGAGGTTTCTCAAGAGACAGGTCAGGTGGTCTGGTATTCCCATCTCTTTCAGAATTTTCCACAGCTTATTGTGATCCACACAGTCAAAGGCTTTGGCATAGTCAATAAAGCAGAAATAGATGTTTTTCTGGAACTCTCTTGCTTTTTCCATGATCCAGCAGATGTTGGCAATTTGATCTCTGGTTCCTCTGCCTTTTCTAAAACCAGCTTGAACATCTGGAAGTTCATAGTTCACGTATTGCTGAAGCCTGGCTTGGAGAATTTTGAGCATTACTTTACTAGTGTGTGAGATGAGTGTAATTGTGTGGTAGTTTGAGCATTCTTTGGCATTGCCTTTCTTTGGGATTGGAATGAAAACTGACCTTTTCCAGTCCTGTGGCCACTGCTGAGTTTTCCAAATTTGCTTGCATATTGAGTGTGGCACTTTCACAGCATCATCTTTTAAGATTTGAAATAGCTCACCTGGAATTCCATCACCTCCATTAGCTTTGTTCATAGTGATGCTTCCTAAGGCCCACTTGACTCCCCATTCCAGGATGTCTGGCTCTAGGTGAGTGATCACACCATTGTGATTATCTGGGTCATGAAGATCTTTTTTGTACAGTTCTTCCGTGTATTCTTGCCACCTCTTCTTAATATCTTCTGCTTCTGTTAGGTCCAGACCATTTCTGTCCTTTATCAAGCCCATCTTTGCATGAAATGTTCCCTTGGTATCTCTAATTTTCTTCAAGAGATCTCTAATCTTTCCCATTCTGTTGTTTTCCTCTATTTCTTTGCGTTGATCGCTGAGGAAGGCTTTCTTATCTCTCCTTGCTATTCTTTGGAACTGTGCATTCAAATGGGTATATCTTTCCTTTTCTCCTTTGCTTTTTGCCTCTCTTCTTTTCACAGCTATTTGTAAGGCCTCCCCAAACAGCCATTTTGCTTTTTTGCATTTCTTTTTCTTGGGCATGGTCTTGATTCCTGTCTCCTGTACAATGTCACGAACCTCCATCCATAGTTCATCAGGCACTCTATCAGATCTAGTCCCTTAAATCTATTTCTCACGTCCACTGTATAATTGTTAGGGATTTGATTTAGGTCATACCTGAATGGTCTAATGGTTTTCTCCTCTTTCTTCAATTTCAGTCTGAATTAGGCAATAAGGGGTTCATGATCTGAGCCACAGTCAGCTCCCAGTCTTGTTTTTGCTAACAGTATAAAGCTTCTCCATCTTTGGCTGCAAAGAATATAATCAATCTATAATCAATCTGATTTCCATGTTGGCCATCTGGTGATGTCCATGTGTAGAGGCTTCTCTTGTGTTGTTGGAAGAGGGTGTTTGCTATGACCAGTGCGTTCTCTTGGCAAAACTCTATTAGCCTTTGCCCTGCTTCATTCTGTATTCCAAGGCCAAATTTGCCTGTTACTCCAGGTGTTTCTTGACTTCCTTTTTCAACTTCAGTCTATTATAGATAGAACTAAATCAATTAGAAAAATTGTAAAAATAGAAATTGAAGCGATTGATAAAGGTCTGAAAATCTGATAAAAATATTCAAAGATGGAAAGGGGTGCAAAGCTCCAGTGAGGCACCAAAAATATCTTTATTGAAAGAACGTGCATGCACGTTAAGTCCCTTCAGTCGTGTCTGCCTCTTTGCAACCCCATGGACTGTAGCCCACCAGGCTCCTCTGTCCATGGGGTTCTCCAGGCAAGGTCACTGGAGTGGGTGCCATGCCCTCCTCCAGGGGATCTTCTCCACCCAGGGATCAAACCCAGGTCTCTTAGGTCTCCTGCACTGGCAGGCAGGCTCTTACTACTAACACCACCTGGGAAGCCCTATTGAAAGAACACTGGGTTTTAATCCTTAACATTATAATTTGACTAAATTATTCTGGGGACCAGTTTACATCTGGCTAACAATATTGAACCAACCACCTATGTGTACAGGGGAATGGACTAGGAGACCTCCGGCTCAGGAAGAGGCAATGAGACTGAGCAGAGACGTCGGCAGATCAGGACAGGGCACCTATATGACAGTACCCTCATCTGCTAGGGAACGCGTCATATGTCTGTGAGCAAAGAGAAGATGTTTGAGGCCCACATCTCAGCATCATTACTGTCCTGGAATAAACATTGCAAAGAGATTATGAAGACTTTCCCCAAGCATCACCATTTAGTGCAAAAATATAGTTTGAAACAAAATCTTCTTCTAACCTGGAAATCCTCTCCATAAAGTCGGTAGAGAAAGAACATAGTTTTATTGTTGAAGAGACACTAAGCCAGAATGAGACGCACGGAGCAGGAGGTCTGCTACGAGATTGTGGGAACAGGAAGAGATGTCACCCTCCTTTGTCGCCAAGCGGATGCAACCCATCAGCTACACGTTCTCAGGATGACCATCAGAGTAGTCGTCAAGTAACAGGACTTGACGGCAACATCTGCCCCACGTAACTCACCCTGCATCTACCTGGTAATTGGGGTGACCATCCGGGTCTGTTAATTGACTTTATACAAAGGAAAAACAAATGCCTATCTCTCTTACAGCAGGGAATCTTCGTGGAAGTTACATCTCAAGAGATGGCTCCCAGGTCCTTGAGAAAGACTTTCCTGAGCTGAGAAACCTAAGTTTAGCTTTCAGAAAGGTTTACATACACTTCAAAGAGATGGAGAAAGAACTTGCCAGCTTTCTAAAGAAGATGGTCTAAGAAAAAGGAGGGGAGACAGCTCTTCCCTGATTCCTAATGGGCAGGAGGAGGCCTCTTCTTTCTTTTTATTATTTGCCCCGCACCTCCCATCTTCCCTGGTGGCTCAGAGAGTAAAGAATCTGCCTGCCATGCAGAAGACCAGGGTTCATTCCCTGGGTTGGGAAGGTCCCCTAGAGAAGGAAATGGCAGCCCACTCCAGTCTTCTTGCCTGGAGAATCCCATGGACAGAGGAGCCTGGCGGGCTATGGTCCATGGGGTCACAAAGAGTCAGACACGACTGAGCAACTAACACTTTCACTTTCTTTTCTATCTTTGCTTTTCCTGCAGCAGCACCACTGCCTCTGCCATCCTGTATCTTCAGTGCTAGCCGGCCAGGTCCCGAGGAGCAGCTTCCTCTGGGAGGCTGCTGTCCAAGTGGCCCCAAACTCCCAGTCCACCCCCCTCCCCCACCGCTCGGGAACCACACGTCTGTTCTGTCCTCCATGCCTGTGAGTCGTTTCTGCTTCGTTGATGAGTTCATCTGTGGCCTAGTTTAGATTCTACGCATAAGTGGTTATCATATGATGCTTATCTTTCTCTTTCTGAATTACTTCAGGCAGTTTGATAATCTCCAAGCCCAACCAAGTTGCTCCAAATGGCATTGTTTCATTCTTTTGTCTGGCTGAGTAATATTCCATTGTAGATAAACAGCACACTGTCTTTATCCACTCATCTGCTGATGGGCATTGATGTTGTTTTCATGCCCTGGCTATTATGAATACCTTCCTCTAAGAATTGATTTCTGCAGTTAAGAAACATAAACTGATATCTTTTGTGAACAAAACAGTGAGCTAAGTGACGGGGGTGGAAAAGTGGGTAAGACAGAGTCGGCCTTAGCCCCGACCAGCATCAGCCTGGTACCAAAGGCACGCCTGCACTAGCGCTAGTGGCCACACCTGCCGCAGGCGGGGACTGAGCTGCCGAGCGAGCTTATAAGGTTCATAAACTTATCTCTGGTTCTCGCATCCACTCTGTACAGATTCCTATCCTGTTTTACAGATCAAAAACTGGAAAATGAAAGGACTTACTCAGGAACATGTATCTAAAATTAACACAGTTGGAATTCAAGTCAGTTCGTTGGACGCCAGGCCCCCATGCTCCTGCCACAACATTACATTGCTTTTCCAGGTAATTTTAGGTAGCTTCTAGGTAATCTAGCAAGCCCAGTCACTAAGACCTATCCAACTCCTTGCTATGCCCTGGACTGTAGTCCGCCAAGCTCCTCTGCCCGCAGGATTTCCCAGGCAAGAGTACTGGAGTGTGTTGCCACTTCCTTCTCCAGGAGCTCTTCCAGAGCCAGGGATTGAACGTGCATCTCCTGCGTTGCAGGCAGATTCTCTACCACTGAGCCACCTGTGAAGGTAGGTAATTCAGTAAAATACATCAAATAGGTAAAAATGAAGTTCTGTGTCATATCGGCAAAAGGCTCTTAAGCAAATCCCAAATGGAGAGAGTTACAAAGCCTTCGTGGTAAAGAAAGTAAATTCCTAGACAAACACACACTGGTATTCAATTTTTAATTAATCAAAGCAAAATAGAAGTGATTCCACCCCAACTGCCACTTTAGAGACATGCACACTGCTCCAAATTATTAATTCAAAGCTTGTATGTTCAGAGAAATGTGTGTGGGTGAAGATTTACAGAAGACGTTTCTCAGTTAAAGAGCAAAATATATATGGTCTTTGAAATATCAGATATGCCCTGTATTCTCACACTGTTTTGGTCTGGTGCATTAATTCAAAAGCAAATTGATGGACTGGAACTCCAAGATAAAGATGAATGACACAGTCATTAAGACTGTGATATTTCTAGATATGGATAATAAAATCACAAAAATTGTCTTATTTTAAAGTATGTTATTGATACGATTCACAATACAGATAAACCCCTTTACTCCTAGTGACGCATGGCTGATCCAGTTCAAACCAAGGTAAGTGAACGTCAGTGAGGCTGCCTCTAGGCTCAGGGTCTGCAAAACCTAATTTTTTTTATTAAATTCACAAGCTAATTAGAAATGAGAAGAAGGCAGGACCAAGCTGCACACCCGGCCATGAATGCAAGCAGTTTGGTTCAGCAACCACGTGAAGGTTATGGTCATTTCAGCTTGAATGGAGCGGCACCGCAGCAACTTCAATGGGACTGGAGGTATTCTGTTTAAAGATAATGTTGTTTGTCACCGAGGCTGTGAGCTGGTGTGGGTGGCTCACAGAAAGAAGAGATGGGGAGTCTGAGGGGCCGGGCGGTGTGGGCCATCCCACCGTGTCTGCATCGCATGGTGGACAGTGCGGAAAGAAAAGTTTATTAAACCGCTTATGAAAAGCGATCTGACTGCGGCCTCTGCTTGAAACTAGGACCACCAAGTCCTCTAGCAAAGAAGGTCACTGGAACTTTGGGTGTTCATATGGACTGGATGGGAGATGAGTGAGGAAAAAGCAAAGGAATCCGGAAGATCTCCCTCACCCGTGCGGCTGCAGGGAGATGGGAGGAGAGAAGGCGGATAAGAGCGGGGACCAGGGGCCCACCCCCGCGTGGAGGACGGGGCGCGTTCCCCACAGCCCAGCGGAGATGCCGGCAGAGGGGCTGCGAGGAGCGGCCGCGGAGGGTGTGGGCCCTCGGCCTGGAACCCGCCGCCGTTCCGCGGAGTCAGGAAGTTCAGCTCTTCAGTCACAAAGAAAACAGGGTCTCTACGGCGTCATGTTCCTTTTCCTTCTCTAGACTGACCCTGCGCGTCCTCTGCGCCTGGATTATCCCTCCGGTGCGGCGGCACCTAGACCGAGCTCCCCGCTTTCCCGCCGGGTTCCAGGCCTCTCGCGCCGGGATGCTCCAGGACCTCCTCTCCTGTATCCTCCGCCAGCTCTTCCCCGGATTCGGGCCTGGCGCCCGCGCGCGGCCCGGGATGCGCCGTCCAGTTCCTGCGCTCACTCCCTTCCCACCATCCGATGGCTGAGAAACTCCTCTCTTTCGTCATCAAATGCCTTGATTTGAAACTCTCTGTACTGCGTTCCCCAAGCCCTTTCCACGAGTCCGCTCCCTGTAAAGTGACTTCTAACTAGGCGCATGAGCATCCCCTGCTCCAGGCGCGGGTCTCCCCTGCCTCCTCCAGGCCCCTGCCCTTTGGGGAGGTTCGGCATGCCCTCCTGGGACCCCTCCCGGTTTCTCCTCCCGGCAGCGCTGATGCTGAGAAAGTGGATGGTTCCAGCTCCACGGCCTGTGAGCGTGAAAAGGCTGATGACACAGTTCAGGTCAGTTGCTCAGTCGTGTCCGACTCTTTGCAACCCCATGAACCCAGCACGCCAGGCCCCCCTGTCCATCACCAACTCCCGGAGCTCACTCACACTCATGTCCATTGAGTCGGTGATGCCATCGAACCATCTCATCCTCTGTCATCCCCTTCTCCTCCCGCCTTCAATCTTTCCCAGCATCAGGGTCTTTTCCAGTGACTCAGTTCTTTGCATCAGGTGGCCAAAGTATTGGAGTTTCAGCTCCAGCATTAGTCCTTCCTATGAACACCCAGGACTGATCTCCTTTAGGATCGACTGGGTGATCTCCTTGCAGTCCAAGGGACTCCCAAGAGTCTTCTCCAACACCACAGTTGAAAAGCATCAATTCTTTGGCGCTCAGCTTTCTTTATAGTCCAACTCTCACATCCATACATGACTACTGGAAAAACCATACTTTTGATTAGACAGACCTTTGTTGGCAAAGTGATGTCTCTGAAACAGGACACTGAGACTAAAATGAAGTAGCAGGTTCCACGCAGGGTGGCTGTACTGCCCAGAAAACATTTCCTTGTGTAGAAAAAGAAAAAAGTGCTTAAGCTGCTTTGGCGCCTCCTGTGGCTCTCTGGAGATGCGCAGGACCGAAAGACAAGCCGCTCCTTAAAGAAGGCTGTCAGATGCTGAAGGGGTCACTCAGCAACCCCCCCAGTGCCCTCTCCCCGTCATTTCCCAAGTCTCCCCCTTTAATAAAAATTGCCTGTTATACAGAGTGAAGTCAGAAAGAGAAAAACAAACATTGTAAGTTAACGCACAGATACGGAATCTAGAAAAATGGTCCTAAAGACCCTATCTCAGGGCAGGGGTAGAGACCCAGACACAGGGAACGGGCATGTAACCCCGCGGGGGGGAGGGGGCGAGACAGACGGGCACAGCAGCCCTGACCGTGGACACCTCCAGCGAGCGGGCAGGCGCCGCAGGCCAGGAAGGCCAGCCCCCCGCTCAGCAAGGGCCCGGGCAGAGGCAGCGGGGGAGCTCAGGAGGGAGGGAGACGACTGTGATCAATCCCCACTGCTGTCGGGCAGACACCAGCACCGCACTGTAGAGCAATTATTCTCCAATTAGGAAATTTAACAAATAAGTCATACCCTTAAAATAAAGAAAACGTTGGTAGAGGTGGCAATACACACACAGGGTTGGTCACCCACCTTTTCTCCTGGGCGTCTGTTTGGATGGAATGAATATTCTAGCCCTCGGCCTGGGACATCTCCAGGCCAAAGTGATTAAAAGTAAGGAGAACTGACCCCGTGGCCTGACTCCTGACACTTCATTTTCACTTCTGCTGAGGACAAAATGAAATTCCCTGGGTTAAGTTATTGTGGGTTTTCCCTGCTCTTTCAAGAAACCATGCTATTGTTCTCTGACTATGGAAAAAAAAAAAAAAATCCTGCTGTTGGTCTGAATGTAACTGTTTGGAAGCACGGTTTGATTTTACGGTATTTAAAAGTCTATTCTCAAACGTTGATTTAGGCTAGCTCACTGCATTTCCAAGTAGGCACCGGTATCTAGGGTAACATGAATGGAAAATGGACCAACAGGAGGGTCTCAGCGGAGCACAGAGGGCCCATGGTGCACAGCTAATACCCATGAACACGAAAGTGAAGACGCAGTTGGCTCTGCAGACCCAGCGCCTCCAGGGGCCCCAGTCCAGAAGCAGGCACTCTGGCTTCTGAGATCTTTCGTGAGAAATGGTCCCAGTTCCTCATTTACAAGACAGAGTTAATACTAACACCTCCAATCACAAGATGATTGCACAAATTAGATGTAGGGGAACAAAATGAAAAAAATCACAGACTGGAAGGAAATCTTTACAATACACACATTGGATAAAGGAGCTATAGAAAAAATAGACAAAGAACTCTTAAAACTTAGCAATAAGGAAAATATGTTGAAAAATGGGCAAAAGAAAAAAAGATCTGAATACACACTCAGCAAAGAAGATCTACAGATGGCAAGTAAGTCTGAAAACATGCTCACCAGCCCATGTCAGGAGGGGACTTCGAGTTAAAACCACAAGGAGGAGGGCTTCCCTGGTGGTCCAGTGGTTAGAACCGCTCCCCCTCCCTTCCACTGCAGGGGTCGCGGGTTCCATCACTGCTCAGGACACTAAGATCCCAAATACCTTGAGGCACGGCCAAAACAAAAACAAAGAAACAAAAACCAATATTCTGCATCCCGTGGCAAAAAAAAAAAAAAAAAGAGATAATGTGCATAAATCAGCTTTGTGCAGTTACATATATATATATATCATTATATAACGTTAATATAATGATTTTTTAAATTAAACAGATGTAACCATTTCCTGGTTAAAAAGTCAGAGATAGGAAGAGATTTCTTCGAAACCTGGACCAGTTTAGAGAGGAGACTGTCTTCCAACCTTTCTTTCTCCAGTCCCTCCCTGCCATCTTTTTGCCCCCAACTTCTGTGGACTAGGACTATATGGTAGTCCAAAATTTTCTGGGTTTACAATTAGTACAACCACACAGGAATCAATTTGCATTGCAGGGGAACAGATTTGAAAGCTTTAGAAATATGTTGCAAGCTTTAGTTAGGAGTTGAACATGGTTTAAAAAATCATTAAAAGGGTTTGGTTGGTCTTTTAATGCTTGTCCAGTTCTTGATTTTATCATTCTTAGTATTTATCTACTAAGATCATGGCATCCATGCCGTGACTTCGTGGCAAAAAAAAAAAAAAAAAAAAGCATAAGAGTGAAAGCAGTGACATATTTGATAGACTTTATTTTCTTGGGCTCCAAAATCCTTGTGAATGGTGACTCCAGCCATGAAATTAAAAGATGTTTTCTCCTTAGAAATAAAGCTATCACAAACCTAGACAGCATGTTAAAAGTGGAGACATCACTTTGCCAAAAACGGTCTGTATAGTCAAAGCTATGGTTTAGTCAGTAGTCATGTATGGATGTGAGAGCTGGACAGTAAAGAAGGTTGAGCACCAAACAATTAATTTTGAACTGTGGTGTTGGAGAAGACTCTTGAGAGTCCCTTCAACTGGAAGGAGATCCAACCAGTTATTGCTAAAGGAAATCAAGCCTGGATATTCACTGGAAGGACTGATGCTGAAACTCTAATACTTTGGCCACCTGATGCAAAGAGCTGACTCATTGGAAAAGACCCTGATGCTGGGAAAGATTGAAGGCAGGAGCAGAAGGGGATGACAGAGGACGAGATGGTTGGATGGCATCACCGACTCAATGGACATGAGTTTGAGCAAGCTCCGGGAGATGGTGAAGGACAGGAAAGCCTGGCGTGCTGCACTCCATGGGGTCCCAGAGTCAGACACGAGTGAGCTACTGAACAACAATTAGTTGTTCTAGTGTTCCCTCTGGTGGTTGTGCACGGGTATGACATCTCTACGAAGCAAAGGTAAGGCTGTGTTTCCAAAGTAATGAGAAACATGAATTTCAAATTAATTCCTTGAGAGTTCGGCAATTACTACCTGGCCAGGTGACTACGTATCTCTGATCTGATGTGATGAGAAGGATGCTTCATTTCGATGTTCCTCCAAAATCATAACTCCATCCAAAGAATGAGACAAGTATCAGACAAATCCAAACGAAGGGTCATCCTGCAGAACACCTGCCTAGAACTCCTCAGAACAGTAGGACCAGGAAAACAAGGGCCGTCCGAGATGCAGGCACAGCCCAGAGGAGGCGAAAGAGACGTGGCAACTGCATGCAGTGAGGTGCCCTGGCTTGTGTCCAGGAAGGAAAAGAACAGCCCTGAAAAGGTCAATTAAATTGCAATAAAGTGTTCAGTTCAGTCGCTCAGTCATGTCCGACTCTTTGTGACCCCATGGACTGTAGCACGCCAGGCTCCTCTGTCCATGGGATTTTCCAGGCAAGAATCCTGGAGTGGGTTGCCGTTTCCTTCTCCAGGCCATCTTCTTGACCCAAGGATCAAACCCAGGTTTCCTGCATTATAGGCAGATTCTCACTGTCTGAGCCACAGAGGAAGCCCTGAGAAAGACAAGCTGCCCTCTCTGGGGTATGTTTCACCTCTTTAAAAATTGAAAAGGTTTCTTTCTTCCCCCCTGCCTCCCTCCACTCCCTCCTCTCCCTCTTTGTCCTTTTTTTTTTCATGTTTTCCCCTCTTGTACAGAAATGTCTAGTTTCTTGAACTTTCCTTACTTGGCTGTTTCCACATTTCTGTCAGGTGACCTTGGGAGGCACAGGGGCTCTTCCACCTGCTGTGCAAAAGACTCAGTCAACGGGGCAACAGGGAAGGTCAGGAGGAAGCTAGAGACAGCTTCAGACAGAGGTTTTTGAAGACAATGACATCCTCCTCCTGGTGGCCTGGGCACAGTGGAGCAAGGCCGTCCCCGTGCTTGGGGTCGTACATGGCCCCAGGCCAGCCCGTGGAGCCCTCCCTTCCCCACAGGAGAGAACCCAGAAAGGAGAAGGTGATCTCATAGAAGCCGGGAGATCTTGGACCCCCTCTAACCCTGATGGACCTGTTAAATTGAGTCAGATTCGCACACATTTACAAATCAATTTAGAAAAGTGAATGAGCCCATGGATATCTGGAGTAAGTTCTATACATAATCCTAGCACAGGCCAGGGAGATAACACCGGGCCAAAGAGAGCCCCAGGGTCTGCAGCAAAGCAGAGGGCACCTGCCTGGCTGAAGTCGGCCAAAATAAACACTAGCCTCGGCAACTGTGGTCTCGGATAGTCTGATTCTATGTGATTTTCTGGAAATTGTTTATGATTCAGGAACTGTTTTGGAAGTACTAACTGAAGCAGGGCACACAATCTATGTCATAACAATGCGTTCCCATAACACTGACATATATACTCTGGGCTTCCCTGGTGGCTCAGATGGTAAAGAATCTGCCTGCAATGCAGGAGACCCTGGTTAAGTCCTGGGTCAGGCAGATCCGCTGGAGAAAGCAATGGTTACCCACTCCAGTGTTCTTGCCTGGAGTATTCCGTGGACAGGGGACCCTGGCAAGCTCCAGTCCATGGGGTCACAAAGAGTTGAACAGGACTGAGTGGCTAACACCTTGGGGCTTCCCTGGTGGCTCAGGAGGTAAAGAATCTGCCTGCAATGACGTATATACACAGTGCTGCATGTAAAATAGAGCTGTGGAGACCTGCTGTATGGCACAGGCAGCCCAGCTTGTTGATGACCTAGATGGGTGGAAAGAAGGCTAAAGAAGGAGGCGCTACGTGCACGTATGTAGCTGATTCACGTTTTTGTACAGCGGAAACTATACTCCAGTTGCTTATACTCCAGTTGCTTATACTCCAACTTAAAAAATAAAAACAACAACAAAACACAGTTGCAGTCCTATGTGCAGATCCAGCAGAAATAGGCACAGAGGCGTCCTCGAAATGTTTTCAGAGACTATTCACAGTTCAGAGAATAGTTACAGAAACATAACTCATGATAGCCCCAAATGGGAAATAGCCCAAAGGTCTTTCAATAGTAAACAGACAAATATGTTGTGATATAAATGCAAAATGAAATTCAACTCAGCCAAGAAGGAGAATGATCTGTCTCTATAGGAAACAGCATGGAAGGGTTTCACAAAGTGGTGAACAGATGTTCAAAAGCTTCCACGCTGTAAGGTGCCATCTCTATAAAGTCCAAATGGCAAAACTCTACCTCAAGGACAGAAGTCCAAATGGTGATCTCTGAAGGTTGGAGAGGAGGTGACAGACTTTGGGGTGCTGGTGAGATTGGGGTGCTGAGATTGGGGAGGTGATGTCAGGAGGGGCTCCCCTTTGTGAAAACATATCACCAGGCTGTGCCCTTACGATTCTTTATTATAATTCCTCTCCGAGGCTGCAAAAGAAAACAGCTGTAACTCTGAAAGAAGTGTAAATGTCCTGTTTCATGTCTTGAGTCTAGAAGTTCATATTAGAAAACAACTTGAAAATGAGGAAGCAACATGGCAGCCAAACCAAACACGTCCAGGCTCTCTGGTGGTCTCCTAGAGCAGGAGCGTCTTTGGAGTAATGTCTCCTCTCCTGGTTCGGGATTCAAAGGGCAACAGGATTCTTGAAGTTCTTCTCTCTACAGGTTGTGCCCGTAACAAAGCACCCCGGGAGGACCTTCTCTGCAGAACCTGGAGGATGGAGGGGTTCCTCCAGGTGTCAGTGAGGGCTGCACCATGACTTCCTCAGGATGTCCTGCTCAGCCATTCAGGGCCCACACTTTCCTTGGGCTCCAAAATCATTGTGGACGGTGAATGCAGCCATAAATGCTGCATTCATGAATGCAAACATTAAAAGATGCTTGCTCCTTGGAAGAAAAGCTATGACAAACCTAGATAGCGTATTTGAAAGCAGAGACATCACTTTGCCAACAAAGGTCTGTCTAGTCAAAGCTATGGTTTTCCCAGTAGTCATGTATGATGTGAGTGTTGGACCATAAAGAAGGCTGAGCGCTGAAGAACTGATGCTTTTGAACTGTGGTGTTGGAGAAGACTCTTGAGAGTCCCTTGGACTGCAAGGAGATCCAACCAGTCCATCCTAAAGAAAATCAGTCCTGAATATTCATTGGAAGGTATGATGCTGAAGCTGAAGCTCCAATACTTTAGTCACCTGATACAAAGAGCCAACTCATTGGAAAAGATCTTTCCCTGATTCTAGGAAAGATTGAAGGCAGGAGGAGAAGGGGATGACAGAAGATGAGATGGTTAGATAGCATCACCGACTCAATGGACATGAGTTTGAGCAAACTCCGGGAGATAGGGAAGGACAGGGAAGCCTGGCGTGCTGCCGTCCATGGGGTCGCAAAGAGTCGGACATGACTGAGCGACTGAACAACAACTGGGTGGTTATTTAGCATCACAAGTCTTGATTTTGGATATAAGACAGAAGAGTATCTGGCCTGGGCCCATATACTTAAGTCTTAGAAATTTTCTTGGTAGGAAATCCCAAGATAACATCTTTTTCTGCTAAAATTAATTGCAGGAAAAAGAGAGAAGGGTGAATTGCAGTGAATTTCCCACACAGGCCTCTGTATCTACCTAACCTTTTTTTGAATTTATTTTTTATTGAAGTATAGTTGATTTACACATGTTGGGTTAATTTCCACTGTACAGCAAAGTGTCTCAGTTATATATCTATATATTCTTTTTCATACACTTTTCCATGATGGTTTATCACAGGATATTGAATACAGTTCCCTGTGCTGTACAGAAGGACCCTGTGGTTCATCCATCCTGTATATCCTAGTTTGCATCTGCTAATCCCAGTTTCCACCCCATCACTCTCCCATCACCCTCCCCCTTGGCAACCAAAAGTCTATTCTCTGTGTCCCTGATTCTGCTTATGTTTCATAGATCTGCTCATTCGTGTCATATTTAAGATTCCACATAGGACTAATGTCATGTGGTATTTGTCTTCTTCTTCTGATTTAATTCTACTTCCTGATGGCTACATAAGCTTTAATTCAACGAATGTCTGATTTTCCTCACAATTTCACTTACAAGGAAGATGAGTCACATTTTAATGGACTTAAAATGTGACTTTCCACTTCAAAAGTGGAAAGTAAAGTAAAATTTAAAAGTATTTTATGTGGCTGAATTCCACATCTGCTGACAAAATATGCTAAGTCATCTAAAAAGCAAAATGCTGCAAGCTGTAGATTGCAAGAGCTTACAGCCCAAGCCTATCATTATAGTATTATCTTTACTTAACCTGTGCATGCTTCAGTTAAGCTGCTTTAGTTGTGTCTGACTCTGCAACCCTGTGAGCTGGAGCCTACCAGGCTCCTCTGTTCATGGGGTTCTCCAGGCAAGAATACTGGAGTGGGCTGCCATGCCCTCCTCCAGGGGATCTTCCCCACCCAGGGATCAAATCTGCATTTCTTACATTTCCTGCATCAGCAAGAGGGTCCTTTACCATTAGCTCCACCTGGGAAACCCTTATTTAACCCAAGTCCTAAGAAATATTTAATGTATAACTTCATATATATAGTATTGAAGTAAATAAATTCTTTTTGAAATGAAAAGACATATTTATGACTTCAGATACTTCACATCACACACTAACACACATACACACACTACTTTATAATGTTTTATCATTTACATTCATAATTTTTTTTATCATTTTAGTCTTTTTAATTGAAGTATAATTGATTTACAATATTGTGTTAATTTCTATACAGCAGAGTGACTCAATTGTACACATATATACATTTTTTTCCATACTCTTTTCCATTATGGTTTATCACAAGATATTGAATATCATTCACTTTGTGCACCTAATTTTTATGACAACATTCAGTGTTACAGAGAGAAACCAAAAGAGGGATGGTGTAAGACAAACAATTCAAACACGCGCAAAGGCACTGGCGTGTTTTATTTGGTGATCCAGCTAGCAGCAACACTAAGAATATCTCTAACTTCCTTCCAGTATCCAAACTTCTACCCCACCTATCACTTCTTTTTTCATTATAATATTGTAAAACAAATAAATTGCAGACCATGTTTTATTTTAACCAAAAAGCTGAAACTACAGGCAGGAATCAGAATGTTGAACAAAGTTTAATTTTAGACACAAAATACAAACAAGTTTGTTTTGGAAAAATACCTTTAAAAATATTTTAATATAGACTGGGGAACACTCGTGTAGACGAGGGTCTGTTTTTCCATCTGTTTAAACAATGAAGTAAATGGTGTAAACTGATGACATTTTAAAAAGTGAAACAAATGATGTTATAAAAGATAAGTAGTATGATATTCTCAAAAATGGTTCTTTATAAAATGAAAATCAGGACAATGTCTTTTGGCATGTGGTAATGGGGTCGCAAAGAGTCAGAAACAGCTTAGTGACTGAACAATAGCAACAACCACAAAAGTCTTTAGAACAAGCACATGGCGTACACCCTACTCGGATGCCAGGAACTTTAATTAATCCTCAACTTCTGAAAAGCTATTAACATGAGTATTTTTTAAAGGCTGGGATATGTGAACTACAATAGCAGCAGTTTAAAACAGAATAATAGGAAATAAAGGGAAACAATATTACATTACAAATGTGTTTATTAACTTCTACGGCAGATTTTATTTTTATGTAAAAACAATGATGGTTACTTTTTTCAATGAACGTTTATATGCATGAGTTGAAATTATA
Source organism: Oryx dammah (assembly GCF_014754425.2). Lineage (NCBI taxonomy): Eukaryota > Metazoa > Chordata > Mammalia > Artiodactyla > Bovidae > Oryx > Oryx dammah. Next base: position 81,917,928 of record NW_024070208.1, on the reverse strand, counting down.
TTTAAAGTTTCCGAAGTAAATGAAATTAGCTGCAAAAAATACTCTGAAGTGTAGACACGTGAGAGAATGGTTTCCCTTCTGTGAAATATGTCACAGAGTATTCCAGCGGGTAATACATAGTATTAGAGCTAAAACTGCACACTTGAAACAAACCTAAAAGGCTTAAATAGTACCAGTATCCTATTTTGAGTCCAATTATCTAATACAATATTTAAATTTAAACTTTTACTTTTCCATGTATAGAATGCAAGATTTCTCTACCTTTTTTTTTCTTCCATTTCCTCAGTATTAATAGAAGAAAGTGAAAGGGTATTTAAGATAAAAATAGAGGATAAATCCTGAGATTTCCCCCCAAATGTCACAGGCTCTGTTGCACAGTAAACAGTGGAATATCATTCTGGAAGAAACGATTACCACCCCCTTTGAATCTTGTGCTTCTTCCAAGGCGGGAAGCACTAAGTTGTCCAACGTGGCATTATAGTGTAAGTCTTTCTAATTCTATTTTCCGTAAATAGGCTCTAGTTCTCGTAATTCACATGACACCCTTTGGCTGTGGTTGTCTGTTAAATTTCCTGTTTTGGTCGAGTTGCAGCAAACCAAAACAAATAGCTCCCAGAAAAGGCTATGGTAACTATTTTGTTTTTCCCTTTTGGTATTTCCAGTTAAGTGCTTTCTCTTTAGAGGCACAGAGAAGGGAAGAAAAGAGCTAGACACAAGGTGTGAGCAGGTCACAGAAGCTTCAGGGCTCCGAAAAACGTGCCGTCTCCATCTCGCGATATCTTAGCATCTTCCCGGGGTATTGCCAGCTGGAGTTCATCTCCTTCCTCCAGCTTCGCGATGCCTGGAAGGGAATGATTGGCGACAACTTGAAGCCGTTGTGCAGGTAAAGAAGAGGGGAGGGCAGAACATCAAGGCAGACGACTTGGTTTCGGGAAAAAAAATTTCACATAGGCATTCATTTTCCACATTACACCAGTGGGTTTCTAGACCAGTTATTATTCTATTTGCCTAACAATTTAAAAAGAAAATAGTAAAAGAAATGAGCAGAAGGAGTTATAACACAAACGAATGTGTGGGGTTGGCCAACGTGTTCACTTGGGTTTTTCTGCAAGATGTTATGGAGAAACCCAAGGGAACTTTATGCCAGCCCAATATCACCTAGTGTTGATAAAACAGAGAATCCAAATAACCAAAAGTCTAACTATAAGGAAAAAAGTTTAGTAAATCATGGCACATCCCTAGATGGAATATTATAAAGTTAAAAGTGGCTTTGCTTCACTTGACATGGGAAACTTTAAAAAATAATGTTAAATAAAAATACAAAAATATGCACACACACCCTGCATAGCCCTAAATACACTTCCAAATGGGCACATAACGTGTGAGTTATTAGAAAGTAAAAAGCAAAACACCACTTATTAACAAAACACATCTGCTAACAGAGTCTTTCTGTAGAGTCCAGACTACGGAATTAGGAGTCATTCGGAATGCTTTTTATAGTCCTTAATATTTTGTGTTTCCTTAAATGACCATAACCTGTCTTTATAATCAAAAGTAAGAAGCTAATTAGCTTCTCAGAACTGATTAATCTCCATGTGCCTAATTTACAATAAGGTAGCCTGTGATTCAGGAATACAAAATGCAGCTCAGGAACTACACTCAGTGTATCAGGTCATGCCTGACCCCATTTTAAAGGAAAAATATGAAGAAAAAAATAAAGAGGAGGGGGGGCAGAGACGAAAACCAAGGAACAAAGAAACAACATATTGACACAACTAAATTGTCAGTACCTTCAACTAATAATTTTAAAAGCAGTTGCACTGTTTCATGAGCAAGCCATGAAAATATATTTACAGAAGCATATCTACCATAACCTCAATTCCATCGTCAAGCCCCACAAACCTGGGTTTCCTCCAACCATAGCCAGTGAGTGTTTATTCACTGAACATTTCAGGTATACCAGACAGCTTCACAGACATGTTAGGGCAGTGATCAGAATGACCAAGGGGTCTGTCTTCCAGGATCTTGTGTTTTGATAACAGACCAAGACAGACAGTAACAAACAGTAGCAGAAGAACTTAGATATTATTAAGGGTGATGTACACTCTTTCAGGACTCCCATGGCATTTGATGATTACATTAAGTAGTAAAAAAAAAAAAAAAAGATTGAAGTGATTTGTTGAATGATTAGTCATTATCACAGATACTCAAGATAATCTAATCATTTCACAAAGGCTATAGTTCACAGATCATTCGGTAACAGTAATTCTCAAAGTTGGTGTGAACTAACTACTTTTCAGAGTAGGTCCTACTTAAAATTTCAACACTGAGTTACTGGCTATTTCAGTTCTTCCAGATGGTAGCAATTGCTAATTTGTTAATGACATAAAAATAAGAATCAGTTTCGTGTACAAGAGAGGTCCCTTGGTGTGATATTGGGCTCTTCGAATGGACCACTTTAATTTTTTTCAGATTATTATGGAAACACTTTATACACCAATGTGTAGCTTTTAATGATTGTAAAACAAATTTTCTCTAGAACACATACAAACTGCAAACCTGAAGCTTCCTAAAGAACACTTTTTGTAAATGATGCTAAGCTATCAGCACTGAGATATATCTTTAAGGTCAAGTTATTTATTCTTAAAAAATAAGGCTAGGAAGTAACCCTGAGGAGCTGATGATCAGAAAAATTTAAGTGCTAATTAATGTAAGTAAACAACAGGCTGAAGTGACCTCACAATTTATAGGTATTTTGCAACAAGAAATACTGGTTACCACAGGCTGCAGGATAACAGTTCTCTGTGAAAATTAGGGAATTCAAATCTAAGCAAACTTCCTCAGCACCCCGTCAACGCTCTTTATGGCTGTGGGTCCAGGATGGCAAGCATCTGCCTTATTATCCTTTCTGTCTTGATTCCTGGGGCAACTGTCAGTACGTGCCTTTGGAATAAACAGCTTCGGAACACACAGCCAACCCCCACCCCGCGTTCCACACTGTCGTTCACGTGGTCTGGAAAGGAAGACATTCCTTGGGGTCATGAGCGCAGCTGTCAAAACCACCAAAGAGAAAGAAATGTGTTTCAGGCAACTTTTCTTTCAAGTACTGGCCTTGATTAGTTTGAAATTACCCCCAAATAAAATGAAGGCTTTGGTGGCAGTTCATTTGGCTGAGATGGTGGATGGCATCACTGACTCAATGGACATGAGTTTGAGCGAACTCTGGGAGGTTAGCAAAGGACAGGGGAACCTGGCGCGCTTCAGTCCACGGGTTCCAAAGAGTTAGACACGACTTAGCGGCTGAACAACAATAACAAGGCAATCACAGCCCAGACAGCCCTGAAATGAAGGCAGCCTGCACGTCCCCTTTCCTCTCCAGTCCTCTGACCCTGAATTGAAAGGCAGGCTCACTCCTACCCTTTCACATCCCAACCGCACCCATCTGGTGTCTACTGACCCCAGAAGAGAAACGGTGCCCCTGGATCTGACATTCAAAACTGGCCAGAGGGCATTTCTTGCACAGGAGGGAGGTAAAGACGAGGTGAGATTCCGTGACTCCCACTTGGGGCACACTGGCTGACTTAAACCAGGTTCTGGAGTTGATCAGCTGTGCAGCTCCAGACAGTGCATGCTACCTCCCCACCTCCCTTTCTTGAGGATTAAAGCAGAGAGCATGGATGGATGTGCCTGGCACAGGTCATCACTGTTATGATGCAAGCACTCCTACCACAGCTCCAAGAAAACACAGCTTGTTCTAGAGTGGATCACTGTGAAGCTACTGCCCTTTCTAAACGTATTAAAAAACGATAAACTTACTAATAACTAGTTAGCTAATAATTAATTAAAATCTAAAGTAATGATTGCATCAGTCTCTATCAAAACAGACTAACTTATCATTTGAGACCATAAAAACCACACAGTACGTCTTGCTGTCTATGTATATAGAACTATTATTTACCAGCTGAGTAACAGGAATTATTGGGTAGTGTTTCAGGCATGTTTTGAATACATCGAAACAAAGTCACCAGACTCAGTTCGTCCCCAAAGACATGGACTTTTTTCCTCTGTATTAGGTGTCCCATGGCAAAGGTGTTATCGGTGTATAAAACCTGAGGAACAAACCAAAGAACTTTGTCAGAAGTCAGCACGAAACGGGGGCGTTGGACAGCGGCGGTGGGTTCAGGGTCAGACCTACCTGACCGTAGATAAAGAAGTAGCCTGTCTCTTTGACCAAAATTTTATTCTCTTTTTCTTCTAGGGCTCTTCCTCTTTTAAAGCTGAGAAGCCAAGGAACAAAGGTGTACGCTCCTACAAGGAAGAGAACGGTTTTTAAGGGAAAAGAAAAACCCCGAAAGACGCAGTTTTTCACCTCCATTTGAAACAGAGCAGGACTCTGTGACCCTTGCCCCCGACCACGTCCCCTGCCTGCCCTTTTTCCGTGGAAAACTTTCATCAAAGAATAAGCTTAATCAGAGAAGTGAGAAATGCTGCAACATTAGCCATCGTCAGGGACCTTCAGCTCCTCCTCAAGAGCTACAGATCATATTCTGAGGCACACCCTGTGAGGTGTCTTATAGAGACTGAAACCCCGGGTGGAGGAGTTAACTAACGATGACCAGACCGTACCCAGGACACGAGCTGCCCCAGTTCCGAGAATTGACCACAAAGAGATGGACCCAGTGCGCCAGGGACTGAAGATAACTGTACCTGAAACGACCAAGACGACGCTGGTCAGACGGCTGACGACCACCCTGGGGATGACTGTCAGAGATGACTGGGCCGCTTCTGCATGTGGCCCCCCACCCCTGACTCTGTCTATGACAGCTCTCAGCCCCTGCTGACAAGCAGGGGGTGGGGGGAGGAGTCGGCCTTTGGACAGTTGTCCACCACTCTCCCCCATAAGTTGCCAGCATCTGAAATGAGGCGAACTTTCCTTTCCAACTGGCCTGCCTGGTTTTTGGCTTTTGAGCAGTGGGCAGCCGGACCCGACTCACATACCTTTTGGTAGCATGCTTAGTTACTAACCTAAGTCTGAAACTTAGAGGAGAATTTCATCTTTTAAAAAGTGGCCATCTTCCGGTGGCTTCTCAGCCTCATTTACGTACTCACCCAGGCCAGCTATCCGATACAGGAAGTCGGAAGCAAGCGCCTCATATGTTATGTCTGGGGTTTTGATTCCTTCTGTATTTCAGCAACTTTCATAATAATGTCTAGTCTGGATGGGAACGTTTGAGGCCAAAGAAAGGTCTCTGAATAACACACCAAAAGAGATTTTCAGTTTCTCTTTGAGTCTGTTGGGGAGGAGAAAAATTTTCCTCTACCCTTCTTTGGGGGGTGGGGGTAGAAAGGAGAGAGGAGGCAGCAGGGAGGGGCCTCTACAGCTCACCCTTCCTTTCCTCAGTTCCCACACAGGGGGCAGCCTGATCCCCCCAACTTTCTGTTCCCAAAGACGGTCTCCGAGAAACCCCTTCCTTTGGTGCAAACCCTCCGGTGCCACCCTGGGTAAAGACAGTCCACCAATAAATATCTCCCCGGTTACACAGAACAGAGGTAACCTCATCATCGCCTGTTTTCATACAACATTATTTCAGGGAAAAGATTATAATGCTGTAGCTTCACATTCTGTTTAGAGATCACGTGCCCACAGCATTCTTTAAGGTAGAGTTCTGAAAATGTGAGGAAGAATTAATATCAGGGTTGTTATTAAAAATTAGAAATACAAGCTGATGACTGAAGGCAACTATTTTCACGTTTTATTTGACACTCTGAGCACAGAGGGCTTCTTGTCCACCTTTAAAACCATACACATCTTAGAGTCCAACTTCTCTGAGCTTGGGGACTGTTCATGATTGGTTCCCTGCTATTTCCTCAGGGCCTTAAATGATGCCTGACCCAAAACAAATGCAGCAAATATGTATTTAAATACATACTAATCATTGTACTGTGCAATCAGTCACTAGCGTTCCATGTTTTAAAAGCATCTTACTACCTGGTTACTGAATCTCTGGGAAATGAAACACTCTCCATCAGAGAGGTAATATGAACTCTTGACATGAAACACGTATTTCTAAGTCTGCACACTTATATTCTGACTAGACATATTTACTGACTATAACATTTTTCACAATACTTTACATTGATCCCCTATTTCTCTACACCATACTTACACCTATAAAGTTAGCCAGTTCTTACCAAACCTCACCGTTATATTGTCAGAAGAAAAAGAAAAACAAGTCCTTACTAGGCTTATATTCTTATTTTCTCTTTTATTTTTGGCACTTCATCTCATCTTGCTGGAAATATTCTTGTTAGAGAGAATCATCTACTTGTTTTTATGTACTGTGTATATTTTTCTGCCAACCCTGCCCACATACATTGGAGCACGCGTGTACACACACACACACACACACACACACACGGATTACACTCCACCCAGGTGGCATGAGCGGTAAAGAATCCACTTGCCAATGCAGGAGACACAAGCAATGCAGGTTTGATCCCTGGGTTGGGAAGATCCCTTGGTGTAGGGAATGGCAGCCCACGCCAGTATTCTTGCTTGTAAGGTTCCACGGACAGAGGAGCCTGGTGGGCTACCGTCCACGGGCCATAAAGAGCCAGACACAGCTAAGCACGCATAGATCCATGCTGCTGACGCTGAGGCCGAGGCGATGACCATCCCATAGTGACAGCCAGACCCCCGGCGGCCAAGAGTGGCACCAGGCACGTAGTGTGCACTCCATCAATTTGTGCTGCTGAGCGAATTTTAAATGTAAGAAAATACACTAAAAGATCAATTAAAAGGTAACGTGATTATACACTTAAGCATATGTGATACGTTTCCATGTATTAAAAATTACTTAGTGGTTTTTGCATGCTAGTTAGACCACGGATAGGTAAATGCTGACAAGAAAGCATGCCCTAAATGCCTGTTCTATAGAAAGCTTCTCTAAGCTAGTGTGAATCACTTCTTACAGTAGAAATTTAAGAATGTGGAAAGGAGAGATTTCAATGACCCCAGATTCTTGCACCTCCTCTTTGTACATAGAAAAGCACTAAAATCGTTGAATTGAGATGTCTGTTCTTTGTTTCATTGTGATTAGCAGTAATCTTTTGTTATCCCAGAAAAAAAAAAAAAAAAACTACAGAAATCCAGGCTTCTGCCTTACTCTGAAATAGTTTCTCAGAGCTGTCTGAGAGGCTGTTTCCTGGGGCTGGGCTATAGTCCTCAGTAAGACACTGACTAAACTCAACTCACAGTTCTTATATGGTGGGGTTTTATTTCAGTCAGTGAAGGTAAATACTAGGAGCATTAATTCTTAATTTTGTTTTCAACAGCTAAAATACTAATATATTTTCATATATAAAGTGTGAACTTCCCAGCTCCACTCAGCTTTAAATATTTGATGTATTTAAATGTCTTTGAAAACTTAACAAATTACTGTGTACATTAACATGCGAATTAAATTAAAATGACAGTATTCAAATATAAAAATAATTCACCTGTATTTCTGAAAATGCCTGCTTTTAAGAGAGCAGATCTTCCCTGTTCTAATATATGTGAAAGACTTGTAGATAAATTTTAGAACAATACATTTTTATAGGAAAATCAGATCTACTTTGCTAATATTTGTTTTTTATTCTATTTTATGAATAGGAAACATCCTCCCAATTATTTATACTTCCAGTGTTACTTCCTTAAATAATTGACCATAAATGCTCCAGAGAGCAGCTGTCAATCACAGCTATCACACTTGGCTACTTCTCTTGATTTTCTATTTTATTATCTTAAAATTCCTGGAAATAGTGTTAAAGGAGAAGATACTGATAATATTTTTGAAGACAGATTAAGTGAGCCAAGTCAAGGAATAGGGATTTACTTTTTACTTGGACACACATGTCTGGCATTGAAATCCACAGGCATTTGGCTTTGTGGCTGAGGCAGGACTAGGAAAATCCACAGAAACAAACCAGACCGGCAGAGACAGGCAGGCTGAGCCGCCAGAAAGGCGATGGGAGGCCCGGCAGGGCTGGGTGCAGTGGAGAAGAATGACAACGTCTGGGTTTTAGAAACACTGCTGAGGAGCTCCCCCGGTGAGCAAAGTGCAAAACTGGAGGCAAGGAAACCAGCCAGCCAAGGTGAGAGATGACGGGGGTCTGTTCTAGGAAGGTGAAATGGAAATGAAGAGAAACAGATCAGTTCAAATTACATATATGAGGAATCATCAATAAAGTTTTGAGATTAATGCAGTGACTTCAAGGAAGCAGTCAAGAATGACACCCAGGATTCTGGGTTGAACAACGAAAGAACCAGCATGCCTACTGGAACAGGGAATACAGGAGAAAGACGAGATGTAGGGGAAAGGCCGAGGGTTCACGCTGAGATGTCACCAAGACGCTCTCAGGAAGACAGAGGTATACGTAGGCTTGGATCTCAGCAAAGTCTGCTGGACTAAAGATCTACACTGAGGCCATCACACATGGCTATTAAGTGACCACACAGGAGGATTTAAGACTGCAAAGAAACAAGAATGAAGATAAGGGGACTGTGTCAGAGGTCTGAAAAACATCCACATTGAAGGAATTTTTTTAAAAGTTTAAAAAAGCAGTGGGTAAAAAAAGTAAGGAACACAGTTGGAGAAACAAACCAGGAAAAAGCACATGTTTTGGAAAGAAGGGAGGATTTCCCTGATGGCCCAGTGGTTAAGAATCCGCCTGTCAGTGCAGGGGCCACGTATTCGATCCCTGGTCCAGGAAGATCCCACATGCTGCGGGGCAACCGGGCCCGTGTGCTACGATGACCGAGCCTGCACTCTGGACCCTGCGCTCTGAAACAAGAGAAGCCGCCACACTGGAAAGGCTGCACGCTGCAACAGGAGAGCAGACCCCCCTCGCCACAGCTAGAGAAAGCCTGCACGCAGCAGTGAAGACCCAGCACAGCCGAAACCAAAATCAACAATAAAATCTTTTCGGTAAAACGAGACTTATCACCTATCGAATTCTACTGTGAGATTAAACCTTATCACTGCCTCTATGAAATAATTATGTTGAAAAACTGAAAGAGACTGCTGCTATCAACCTGGCTGTGGGAATCACCTCTCTCCTTTTTCACCTCCCGTAAGCCCTGTGCAAGAAACAGACCAATGTCTGTTGTCCGATGTAGAGTGATGTCTATATCCTCCAAAATAACTCCAAGGCAGGCTGGAAGCGACTGAGGTCACACCGAAGCTGAGCGTAAAAGTCAAGAAAAGAAGCCGAGAAAATGGTCAAGGGCCGGGAGGCAGCAAAGTTCACAAAGAGTCAGCAAAAAATCAACTCACAGAAGGTGATGAGTCTCTCATATACACGCAGGAATCTACAGGCAATACAGTGTCAGCTGTCAGCTAAGAGGATTCGGGAAATTAGGAGGGAAAAAAGCTCACTTAGATGAACATAAAAGCTTTGGAAGGGAAACATAGACTCTGCACAAAGCAAAATGAAAGGGAAATAAAGAAAGTATTAAGAATTTGAGAAAAGTTGTAGAACAATAGGAAATAATTAAAAAAAAAACAAAACAGGTCAAGAATTAACAGCACAGGAACTGCTCTGCTGGTCCAGTGGCTAAGACCATGCTCCTGATGCAGGGGGCCCAGGTTCAATCCCCGGTCAGGGAACTGGATCCCGCATGCCACAGCTAAGAGCCTGCAGGCTGCAACGAAGACAGAAGGCCCCACATGCCACAGTTAAGACCCGGCACAGCCAAAAAATAATTACCAGTGTATACATAATTAGAACCCCAAGAGACATAACTAAAGCAAGAAAAATTCAAGCAGAGCAACCACTTGGCGCGACTGCAGTCTTCAAAGGCCCATTATGTGTCAGGGAAAGTTGATTCAGAGGAGTGTCATTAATTTCTTACTACAGCTGTATCAAATTACCACACACAGTGGCTTAAAACAACATACATTTATCATCTCCCATTTCAAACACCAGAAGTCTCACTGGGCGAAAGTCAAACTGCTGGCAGGTCTGTGTTCCTTCTGACTGCTGGAATGTCCGGCCCTTGGCTCCCCCAGCTTCTACAGTCGGCCTGCTCTCCTGGGCTTGTGGCCACCCCCCCTCCATCCTCACAGGCAGCCATCTCGTCACTCTGGATTCTGCTCTCACTGCCACTTCCCCTCCTCTGACCCTGAACCCCTAGCCCACTCGAGAAGGGCCTCTGTGATTATCCTGGGGCCACCCGAGTCTAGAGCATGGGGTTGGTGCAGGTCTGGGAGATTAGATGGGGATGTCTGTGTGCTGTGCTCAGTCGTGTCTGACTCTTTGTGACCCCAGGGACTGAAGCCCACCAGGCTTCTCTGTCGTGAGTTTTCCCAGGCAAGGGTATTGGCGTGGGTGGCCATTCCTTTCTCCAGGGCGTCTTCCTGACCAGGGATTGAATCTGGGTGCCCTGCACTGGCAGGCGGATTCTTTACCGCTAGTGCCACCTGGAAACACCCAGGTCATCCGGGATAATATGCCCCAATTCCTTATTTTAATCATATTTTCAAAGTCCCCTTGCCAGATAAAGTAATAAACTTCCAGGTTTCGGGGATTATGCTGTGGACACATTTGAGGAAATACGTTTCTACCATAATACTTGATGCTGAAGATAACACAAAATAAGCATTGCATTTTCAAGGCAAATAATTCTTTGTGTAACGCGGCAACGTGTGTGCTAAGTGGCTTTGCTTCAGTCATGTCCAACTCTTTGCAACCCTACGGATTGTAACCCACCAGGCTCCTCTGTCCATGGGATTCTCCATGCTAGAATACTGGAGTGGGTTGCCATGCCCTCCTTCACGGGATCTTCCCCACCCAGGGATCCAACCACCGTTTCTTGCGTCTCCCGCACTGGCAGGCAGGTTCTTTACTACCAGACCCACCTGGGAAGCCCCAATGAAGCGATATCTTGAGACAAATGACAAAGAAAAAACACAGCATACCACGATTTCTAGGGTGCAGTCAAGCAGTACTGCGGAAATCCCCCCACATACTAACATTTATTTACACATTCCAGATTTACTGCAGTCACCACTCATCACATGGCAAAGGGTCCAGATAAGCCCCGGGACCCTCTAAGGAGGGTCAGCGTGGAGCGGCCGCCGCACCAGGAAGACCACGGCTCCGTGAAGTGCAAGCTCACAGGGGATGAGCAGCCATATCCTTTACGGTGACGAACAGCATTTTTGGTTTTGGCCAAATGTGTAAAACAAGACTTTTCCAAGTTATAATTTTTCACTGGTCTTTCGAATCTTCTTCCGGCTCTATCTGAATTCTTAGGAGACAATTTGCTACCTAATAAAAGTTGCAAACATTGGACTTTGGAAAATGTCAAACAATAAGCAATAACAGAACTTCAGGTATTTTAGCATTGCGGTTGCACTTAAGATAAAGGCACAGTGAAAAATACAGATACAACATAGATTTTCCTTGTTCATTTGCTTGTTTTCTGTTTTCCCCTCATAGAAGGTAAATTCTGTGAAAATGAGGACTTACATATGCATTATTCGCTGCTAAGCCCCAGTGCCCACACTGTAACTGGAAATTGTATGTTTTTAACCAGAACATGGAAAATATAAAGTAATAATTTCAGACTGAAGGCTTATCACAAAAATGTTATTTATTTGTATGTATTATATACTTATTGATAATTAATATAAATGTGTAAATATTCATTTTTATCTTCATCCTATTAAAATATTCTATGACCTAATGTAACAGGGGAATGAATATTTCTGAAGATGATCTTAAGGCATTATAGAAGCCACAATCATTTCTAAATAAAAAGCTGACTTTGATTTAGTATTAATTTTGCTTTATCACATGCTAATTATTTAAAATTTCTTAGTATTAGTGTCCCAAAGGTAATTCTCTTTGTTAGGTTATTATAGGAGCCTAAATATTTATTCCCCAATTATTTTAAATGAATCTATTATCTTAAATCTGATTATGAGAAGTTTAAAGGCAGATCATTGATTTGAGGTGGAGTGCAAATACAATTTTTGGGCATGAAATGTGCAGGTAATTGGACTGAAGTGGATTCTCAGTGGAAAAGTCCCTGTGAATGCTTGATTACCTTTTCGTATAGTAGGCGTGTCACTGTCTGCAATCAACTGCAAGCAGTCTTGAGTGACTGAAAAGCAAAAATATATCAGTTTAGTTACATGAATAGAAATAGTGAGGGAACAAAGACGACCAAGAGTACAGAGCTGCAAGCCCACTCTTCCAATGGCCCCTAATCAATCCTATCAATACTTTCTCACTGCCTACATGCTGTTCTTAAAATCCCTTTAGGAAATATGCCCACAGATTTCAATATAACTTGTACTTTAAATGCAATATGTTTATACTTGAAATTCAAGTTTTAGAAAAACTCTCTGCTATTGAAATATAGTACTTTTTATTATTATTTTGCCAACACATGAAGTCGTGTCTGACTGTGACCCCATGGACTGTAGCCCACCAGGCTCCTCCATCCATGGAATTTTCTAGGCAAGAGTACTGGAGTGGGTGGTCATTTCCTTCTCCAGGGGATCTTCCCAACCCAGGGATCGAACCCGGGTCTCCCGCATTGCAGGCAGACGCTTTACCCTCTGAGCCACCAGGGAATATCATCTAAACAGTTTAGCTGAACTTCTTCTAAAACATATGCCTGAATAGAAAGAAAGTTTAGCTACTGTCATTTGTTCTCCAATTCCCTTAAATATACGAACCAAGTGATCAGATTACTCTAAAATGATTTTTTAAAATCTAACATCAAATCATAACTGACTAGTACTGAAAATACCACTATTAACATTACTGAAAATAAAAATAATTGCTAACATTTATTGAGCTAGTATAAATCCAGGCAACTTCACAAAAATCCTAAGAATTACATACTGGAAATTACATCTTGGAAAGTGTAAACAACTTGTCCAGTCCCCAGGGATAGACAGTGACGGGGCCTGAATTTAATCATGCCTGTTTCACTCTGGAGCCAAAGTCAGGCTTTTGGTAAAATGTTTGGGACTAGAAAGAGAAGGAGAGCTACAGAGAAGTAGAGCTGTGACATCTTTTTAAGGTAAAATAGAAGACTTCCCTAGGCAGCTGCATTACCAGTAAAGCATCTGGGACACCTCCACTCACATCTGTTCACACTGCACACTGCATACAGAGTATTCCAGAGTGCACCAAAGAATGTGCAGTATGAAAAGCACATAGTTGTATTCGACTCTTTGTGACTCCATAGACTATACAGCCCATGGAATTCTCCAGGCCAGAATACTGCAGTGAGCAGCCTTTCCCTTCTCCAGGGGATCTTCCCAACCCAGGGATCGAACCCAGGTCTCTCACATTGCAGGTGGATTCTTTACCAGCTAAGCCACAGGGAAGCTCAAGAATACGGGAGCGGGTAGCCTATCCCTCTTCCAGTGGATCTTCCTGACGCAGGAATCAAACTGGGGTCTCCTGCATTACAGGAGAGGCTGAGCTATCAGGAAAGCCCAAAATAATATATAGCTATTCTATTAAATGAAGACAGTGCCTTCAGGTTAAAAGCAAAATAGGTACTCTGTCTGTAGGAAAAAAAAAGCACAGCAGTATCTATGAAAAACATGGAATATGGAGCTGCTGCTGCTAAGTCGCTTCAGTCGTGTTTGACTCTGTGCGACCCCATAGACGGCAGCCCACCAGGCTCCCCCGTCCCTGGGATTCTCCAGGCAAGAACACTGGAGTGGGTTGCCATTTCCTTCTCTAACGCATGAAAGTGAAAAGTGAAAATGAAGTTGCTCAGTTGTGTCCAACTCCTAGCGACCCCGTGGACTGTAGCCTACCAGCCTCCTCCATCCATGGGATTTTCCAGGCATGAGTACTGCTAAGTGTGCCTATTTTAAATGAAGAAAGGAATAGCACCCATCTTACTCAGAGTTGAAGTAATGCTTTAAAAACACGCTTCACAATGTATACATTTTAAGAGCTTAACACAGCGGAGAACTCCCACTGCAGATCACTAGCGGAAACCACGGAATAACAGATGTAATAATCCTGTGATATTCTGAAGCTATGCAAATGCACAGGCCTAAAAAGAACGCTGTTAAAGGCAGTGATCACATAAGAAAATCCACCGGAAAATGTTCTTTGGTATTTAAAAGCAGAACTGTAATGTTAAAAACTGCAATCTCTTTTAACCATGAGATGTTTCTAACACATTTTTATATTAATCTGATGGTTTGGATAGGAGCAGAACACTTTGGCTACCTTGTGGCTCTTTTTTTAAAATTTCTTTTTATTGGAGTATAGTTGATTTACAATGTCCTGTTAGTTTCAGGTGTACAGCAAAGTGAGTCAGTTATACACATGCTTCCCTGGTGGCTCAGATGGTCAAGAATCTGAGAGAGTCAATTCCTAGGCAGGTTAATAAGAAGTCGGGGGTCCCTGAGGAGGAGATAAGGGTCTGAAATTCTCAAGGAGGAGGAAATGACAGACTGTTGTTTTTTTTTTTTTTTCCTCTCTACATTTCTTAGTCACATAAAACATTTTTTTTTTCTTTAAGCCCGGAACTGATGATTACACAACCCAGTTTAAACTCTGTACTAGGGATTATATAACAACAGTGTATCCTGGTTGAGGACAGTTTCTGCTTCCTGAAAACCTTCTGACTAACTCTGATATTTTAGAATGTATATAATGGGAGAGGGTCTGGTAGGATCTTTCTATTGTTAAGTTCTAATCCTATTATCCTAAAATGTAAATTGTGAGAGTGGGTCTGGTAAAATTTTTACAACCTTGAGACATTCTTTTGATTTATTGTAATAACTAATTAAAAAAGTATATAGCTCCCTTGCTAACACTAGTGAGGGGGGTGCTCTCCGTCCCCCTTCCGATGTCTATGTCAGAAGCTTTCCCTCTCTCTTTTTATACTTTAATAAAATTCTGCTGCACAAAAGCTCTTGAGTGATCAAGCCTGGTCCCTGGTCCCAAAGCCAAATCTTCTTTGGAGATCACGAATCCAATATTGTTCACCGTAAGCTATCAAATCCTCCTGCAATGCTGGAGACCTGGGTTCAGTCCTTGGGTCAGGAAGATCCTCTGGAGGAGGGCATGGCAACCCACTCCAGGATTCTTGCCTGGAAAATCCCATGGACAGAGAAGCCTGGTGGGCTGCAGTCCATGGAGTCGCACAGAGTCAGACACAATTGAGCAACTAACACTTTCACTTTTCACTCTTTTTTAGATTCTCTTCCCATATAGGCCATTACAGAGTATTGAAAAGAGTTCCCTGTGCTATATAGTGGTCCTTATTAGTTATGTGTTTACATATGGAAGTGTTAGCGCTCAGCTGTGTCCCAACTCTTGTGACCCCATGGACTGTAGCTCGCAAGGCTCCTCTGTCCTTGAAATTCTCCAGGCAAGAATACTGGAGTTGTAGCCATTCCCTTCTCCCAGGGGATATTTGTGACCCAGAGATTAAACCCAGGTCTCCTGCAGTACAGGAGATCGCTTACCCTCTGAGCCACCAGAAAGAGAAAAGTGAAAGTGAAGTCGCTCAGTCATGTCCGACCCTTTGCAACCTCATGGACTGCAGCCCGCTAGGCTCCTCCGCCCGTGGAATTTTCCAGGCAAGAGCACTGGGGTCGGTTGCCATTTCCTTCTCCAGGGGATCTTCCCAAGCCACCAGGAAGCCCCTTATTTATATACAGTAGTGTGTATATGTCAACCGCAATTCCCAGTTTATCCCACCACACCCCCCCTTGAAAACCGTAAGTTTGTTTTCTATGTCTGTGATTCAATTTTTGTTTTGTAAATAGGATCATTTGTGCCATTTTTTTTTCCCTTTTTAAAAAGCTGGAAAACAATAGCAGGAGTATCTGTACAGCAGGGAAATGTGACTCATTACTGCAGTTACTACAGCAGACCCTCTGCAACAGCAAATATGGAGACGCACCGTAGCAGGCCGAATAGCTGGGAATAAGGGCAGCGTGAACGAAAGGAACAACAGAACATCCAGGCGTCTCAAGCCTGAAGATGTCTTGACATCTCAGTGTCTAGAGTTGCCATATTGCACCTACTTTTCTAACAAACACCTCTTTAGGAATGACTACACACATGGGACCACAGCGAGTTCTGTGAGGATGCAGGCGCCAACTGGAGCATGCAAAACTCTAAGTTTTCCTCCACACAGAGAAAGAAGAGGATGTTGACACAAGTCAAAGTCAAATTTCCAAATTCTCCATCTCTCCTTTGCCATGGACATGCATACTGTTAAGACTGAGTGAGATGATGCTCCTGAAACACTTAGTAGCGTACCTGGGACAAAACGATTGCAAAGTCAGTCTTGGCTATTAGCAGCAGTAGCACGAGCATTGTTGTTCTTAGTGGTATTGAACCAAATAAACTGGGAGCACGATGGAAGGATACTATGAGAGAAAGAAGGCCAAGGGAGCAGATACAGAGACCTAGGAAATACTAGAAATACGATTTCAGGGCTTCACTCGTGGCTCGGTGGTAAAGAACCCACTGCTGAGGCAGGAGTCATGGGTTTGATCCCTGAGCTGGGAGGATCCTACATGCCCCGGAGCAACTAACCCCTGCACCACGGCTGCTGAGCCCGTGCTCCAGAGCCCGAGAATTGCAACTACTGAGCCCACGTGCCACAACCACTGAACCCCAAGCACCCTGGAGTGCACACTTCACAGCAAGAGACGCCACTGCAGCGAGAAGCCCGCGCAGCGCGATGGAGAGTGGCCCCCACTCGCCGCAACCAGAGAAAAGCCCATTCAGCAATGGAGACCCAGCAAGGCCACGAGCAAATGAAGACCTTAACAAAACAGAAACACCATTTCAATTAGCCCTCCCCTTGGCCTTTCCCATAAAATACCTGCAGATTTGCCTCCGTCTCAGACTGAAAGGGGTTTAGCTAATGAGGGATGTCTGGAAACTACCAAACTAATATGAAATACCTGGACTTTAATCTCCAGAGCCCAACTAGAACTTGGTCACAGACTACACATTGAAAAACAAAAGGTCTAGGGGACTTCCCTGGAGAAGGCAATGGCACTCCACGCCAGTGCTCTTGCCTGGAAAATCCCGTGGACGGAGGAGCCTGGTAGGCTGCAGTCCATGGGGTCGCAAAAAGTTGGACTGAGCGACTTCACTTTCACTTTTCACTTTCATGCATTGGAGAAGGAAACAGCAACCCACTCCAGTTCTCTTGCCTGGAGAATCCCAGGGACAGAGGAGCCTGGTGGGCTGCCATCTATGGGGTCACACAGAGTCGGACACGACTGACGTGACTTTGCAGCAGCAGCAGCAGCAGCAGCAGGGGACTTCCCCAGTTGTCCAGTGGTTAAGACTCTGCCTTCCAGTGCAGAGGGTACAGAGGTTCAATCTCTGGTCGGGGAACTAAGATCCTATATGCCTTGTGACCAAAAAACCCAAAACATAAAACAGAAGCAGCATTATAGCAAATCCAGTAAAGACTTTTAAAATGGTCCATATATTTAAAAAATCTTTGTTTAAAAACCCAACGGTCTATTTTATTGCACGGTAGCAGAAATATAACTTTTAGAAGAAAATACACAATGAAGAGAAATTTTTATTTCAAAAAACCTTCAGAAAAGAAAACAGGACATTAAAATGACAGTTTAATAGCAGGGTTTGAATTATACTCACTGAAGCTAGTGCTCTTCATTAATTTTCCTTATTCTGGAGAAAGTCACGGGGCTTTTCAAGGACACACATTCTTGGAAATAAGAACAGGACCTTCCATCCTGTCCTTGTTAGATGCCACTCAGGTTTCATCAACCCCATCAGTTCTCTTAACCTCTTCACCTTTTAACTCTTCCTATTCCTTTCTCCAGGGGATCTTCCCAATCCAAGCATCAAACCTGGGTCTTCTTCTTTTTAGGCCGATTCATTACTGTCTGAGCCACCAGGGAAATCCCTTTTTAGGACATATGGTATCTATTAACAACTTATCTCCTGTTAAGTCTTTCACGACTTTCTTTCCAGTTCAACATAGAGCTGATCTTAGACTGATCTATAGATTATTGCTCACAAAAAGTAGGTCAAAAAAGGGCAGCATTTTTTAAAAAATCTCCCCAAAGCATAGATATCCAACCACAAGAGTTTTGAGGATGCATAGTCTAAAATAAGAAACATAATATTAATAACAATTGTAGTATTAGTTGACGGCGTTTGGTTTTCAAATGTCTTTTATACATCTTCCCTCTGCTACAATTGAGGGGAATTATATAAGAGTTTGAGAATAGTTTGTCTTTTAAACTTCTTTTTAACTAAGCAAGGCAGCAGCATACTTTAAAAACTTTTTCTGTCAATGGGGAGACACATATTTCTAAATATATATACATATATACACATGTGTATCTATATATATATTATGTATCATAATGATCTGAGAAACACAAATGATTAATCTTAAGTACAGTTTTACAGCATAAGAAAATTCACTCATAATATTAAACCATATGAAAAATATTTCCAAAACAAGACATTATATTGACGACAAAACTAGTTTACAAAAGAGAATTCCTAAAATAAGAACTTTCAGGGCAGAAATCATTTAGTATTGCTCAATATTTAATAAAATCCAACCAACTTTATAATTGGAATAGTGGTTGGACTGATTGAGGTTGAAAGCCACCTTTTAAAGTATGCTATGACATTCAAATTTCATTTAATCAGGAAAAGAGCCTTGACAGTTCATGGAATTGCTGATATCTGATGACTCAGTGGTAAAGAATCCACTTGTCAGTGCAGGAGACGCAGGTTCAATCCCTGAGTCAGGAAGGTCCCCTGCAATAGGAGATGGCAACCCACTGCAGTATTCTTGGGAATACTGGGAAATCCCATGGACAGAGGAGCCTGGTGGGCTACAGTCCCTGAGGTCACAAAGAGTCGGACATGACTTAACAATTAAAGAATAAACAAATAGCTGTTGTACTGCATTCAGTGTTGGAATCAAGCCCTTTCAAACCGGAATCCGTTTCTTATACATTATTTCCACAAAGCTAAACCGAATAGAAACTACCATAAGTCACAAAGTTATTGCATATTGTGTGTGGTTCCATGAGAAGCAGCCCACCCTGAACTTTTCCCGCTGCACATGTTCTGTCCATGACTGTCCGTATTCTGTCCATATCCTACTCCCACAGTTCTCACTCATCTCACTCCAGAAACTTCTTCCAAGCTCTTCAGTCTGAATGAGTTGTCTATCCTTCATTTTCTTTTCTCTTTCTTCTCTCCTCTGTCTTCTTACACATTACACTGTGCATGTTTTAAAAATGAGGACTCTGGAAGTGATGCCTAACGTTCAGTATACGGAAGTCAGGACAAATGTAGGAATTTGATTTATTTTATTTTTTTGAGCTGCTTGCATACTAAGTCACTTCAGTCGTGTCCAACTCTTTGTGGCCCTATGGACTGTAGCCCTCCAGGAGTCCACCAGGCTCCCCTGTCCATGGGATCCTCCAGACAAGAATACTGGGTTGCCATTTCCTTCTCCAGGGAATCTCCCCAACCCACATCTCTTAGTCTCCTGCATTGATAGGAGGGAGGGCTCTTAAACACTAGTGCACACAGGAAACCCTTTGCTTGAGTTAGTTTTGAATAAATAATCAGTGGCTGTAAAAATTTAATTAGGAGAAACCCCTTAAAGATGCACACGTTGACCTAATGCTGGACATAGATTATGAAGAAATCGAAGAAGTCATGGTTTGGGGATAAACATTTCTTTCAGAGTGAGAGTACAAAATTTGAAGAGTGGGAACAAGATTATAAAGTTTGATTATCATAGATAAGCAGTTTGCCTTACCAGCAAATTTTGTTAAGTTACTTATTTGTAGCTTAGGAAACAATATGAGTTGAAAGAGTTTTAAAAGAATTTCTGGAGAGCTAAATTGAGAAGTTTGTTTTTGACCTGGTATAAAACAGAAAAAAAAAAATTTAGGAATTTTTAATCTTGAGAGGGGCTTGCCTAACACATTTTGTGCTTGAGAAAGATCATACACGTGTCTATGTGTAGAATCAGCTGCTATAAAGGGAGAACGAAAGTCAAGATTCAGCTGTTGACTGGTAATAAACATAACGTGGGCGATTTGGTCTAAAAAGCAATTATGTAACTGGAGCAACCAAAACAAACTGTGAATAAAAATTTAAAAGGTTCTGACTAATGGGTACATGTGTTTGAAGGAGAATTAAAAAATAATAATAGAAGCAGCCTCTCTATTCTGGTGAATTCAGAAAGTTGGCAGCACTATAATGGCCATGGGGAGGGAAGAAAGTGGTGTTGACTTTTAGGAGGGCTTGGAATGAAGCTGATAAAATGCAGTAGAAATAACTATAACTGATAGAAGTAAAGAAATATATCTGAACGTGGTCTACATGTATATGTGCAGAAAAAGAGTCTTGGACTAGCTGTACATTGTCATGCACCACTCTTGGTCTATGCCTAAGGCAACACAGGGCATGTCAGATGGTAGCCCTCTGCATAGCCTCTTAAGCACTAAGAATAAAATTGCTGTTGTTTAGTCGCCAAGTCGTGTCTGACTCTTTTGTGACCCCATGGTCTGTAGCCCTCCAGGCTCCTCTGTCCATGGGATTTCCCAGGCAAGAACACTGGAGTGGGTTGCCATTGCCTTCTCCAGGGGATCTTCCCGCCTCAGGGATCGAAATCACATCGCCTGCACTGACAGGTGGACTCTTCACCACTGAGCCACCGGGGAAGCCCCAAGAGTAAAACAGCAAAAGCAAAAAATGCTATCTTCATGTTTAATTTTGCAAACGGTCAAGTATTTTAACTTAAAGTTACCAGTTCTTTCATTGAGTCATCATCTCCACAGGATATGCTTTTTCTCTCGTCATGACTTCTTTGTATTATTTTAGGATATTTCTCTTTATTAAAGAGGAATACTCAGGAGGCACTGGGCAACCTAACTTAACGGTGAAGAACATTAGCTTCATGACACAACGTGCCAACAGGTCTGAAGTCAAGGAAGGTAAAACCGAAAGCAGAAACACAGCTGACTATCTGGAGAAAGGTAGCAATAAATTGCGTAGCTGGCTGCTGCATGTTCCAGTCCCTGGGGGACATTTCCGCCTGGACGCCGCAGCGATCCCCGTTTCACAGGCCCCGAACCTGTTTCTTTACCCTCGCCACACACACTCACCTCTCTCTCCTCGGGTGTCCTCTTAGTGAATCCTGAGTTGCTCAGGCAACACTAGCTTAGTCTCCAACTCAATAGTGGGTTGCTGGTAGGAGGGACTGACTACGTCTGGGCTTCAATTCGCTCATCTAAAGTGCAGACAGCAATGCCAATTTCCTGGGTTTATTAATAGGGCAAATGATAATCCTGCGTCCACAGGGCCAAACCCAGAGTTTTCACATGGAACTCATCTCTCCCCTTTTCTGTATGTTCTGGAATGCCTAGCTCAGAGCTTTACACAATAAGCATTTCCTCTATTTCGAGAAAAGTCTGTTTCTCTAACTCCTCAGTAATGCGGATTCTTTTTAAAAAGGAAATCCCACCACAACAAAAGAACAGCTGACCAACACAGATCGTGTAAGTAGGACTTGACCCATAAAAAGTGCAATTAACCATTAAAATGAATATCATCCATTTTTACAGAACTATTAATGAGAATGCATCTCTCAACATTATGACTTTCTTTCTAAAATACCTATGTGTTCACGTATGCTGAGTGACGCCACGGACTGTAGCCCACCAGGCTCCTCTGTCCATGGGATTTCCCAGGTAAGAATACCGGAGTGGGTTGCTATTTCCTCCTCCAGAGAATCTTCCTAACCCAGGAGTTGCACCCGAGTCTCCTGTGTCCCCTGCATTGGATTCTTTACCACTGTGCCACATGAGAAACCTACACATCTGAAATTATTTAATGTTGAAAAAAGTATAAAGAACAATTGAGCTTTCGGGAATTAGATAGAAAGACTTACCCTGGCCTCTCTTATTTGAAATAGAGACACATCCCCTTGCCCTTCCTCACCCTTAACTCTGCTGGTTCTCTTAAGCTTGCCCTAAAATGTTCACTTTTGCAATGTATTTGCTATTTTCAAGTATTATAATTTACTCATCAATTATGTTTATTGACTATTTTCTGTGGCTTCCCACCTCACTGCAATGGGATATCCCATGGGCAGGAAACTTTCATGTGTTTATTCTCTGATCAATACCCAACAACCAGCACAGTGTTAGGAACCTCTGAGGTTAGGGAAGCTTGGAAGAGACACAATATCACTTCTGGCTACCCTGGTTGATCTGCTTCCTGGCTCTTCAGTTTCCCAAAACTTTAAACTTGATAAGAACAGGGTTCAGAGATGTGGTTATCAGGTCACTATTTGCATTTTAAATACTTTTGTGGAAATTGAACAGAAGCCAGCTCTTGCAACACTGAAAAGAAGTCTCTCCTTATTGAAGCAGGGGACAAGAAAAATAACACACAGGGAAGGCTCTGGTCAAAGATCACCATGACAGCAACCATCTGTTTCTGTTCTAGGAAAGAACACGCCCTTGCTGGGTAAGAGGCTGCAGGCCCATTTGGGGACAGAATGGATGGTTGAGTTACACACTGCATACTTGCAACACGCCTTTTACAGCCTTGGAAGTTACAGCTGAGACCGAAATGTCGATAAAGCAAAGACTGGATGCTATAGACCCCTCAGACATCCCGTCTTTTCTTGCAAGGGAAATGGACTATGGATTTCAAGACTCAAAAACACCCAACAACCCAGTATTGATATATTTCTGTTTCCCCAGGTGGCACTAATGGTAAAGAAACCGCCTGCCAGTGCAGGAGGCTGAGAGATGTGGGTTCAGTCAGGAGGACCCCCTGGAGGAGGAAATGACAACCCACACCAGCATTCTTGCTGGAGAATGCCATGGACAGAGGAGCCCGGTGGGCTAGTCCAGGGGGGTCACAAAGAGTTGGACATGACTGAAGTGACTTAGCGTGTACACTTATGTTTAACAATAGAAATGTTTAACCCACGGAAATATTTAAGTTACCATATTAGGCGTTAATTTATGTGTATTCAGGAGGTAGAGGTGGCTCAGAGGTTAAAGTGTCTGCCTCCAGTGCGGGAAACCTGGGTTCGATCCCTGGGTAGGGAAGATCCCTTGGAGAAGGAAATGGCAACCCACTCCAGTATTCTTGCCTGGAGAATCCCATGGACAGAGGAGCTTGGTAGGCTACAGTCCACAGGGTCACAAAGAGTCGGACAAGACTGAGTGACTTCACTTTCACTTTTCAAGGAGGTAGAGATGGCTCAGTGGTAAAGAATTCACGTGCCAGTGCTGGAGACGCAGACTTGATTCCTGGGCCAAGAAGATCCCCTGGAGGAGGACACGGCAACCCACTCCAGGGTTCTTACCTGGAAAACCCTATGGACAGGGGAGCCGGGTGCGCTACATTTCACTGGGTTGCAAAGAGTCAGACATGACTGGGCACGCACACACTCATTTTATTATATTCAAAACTCTGATTAAAAAAAAAAAATCAAGTGCATTGTGGTGTCCTGGATGGCTCCTGGAACATACAAAGACATTAGGGGAAAAGCTGGTGAAATTCAAAGTCAGGGCTTCTCCTCTGGCTCAGACAGTAAAGAATCTGCTTACAGTGCAGGAGACCCAGATGCAACCCCTGAATTGGGAAGATCCCCTGGAGGAGGGCAGGGCAACCCACTCTAGTTTTCTTGCCTGGAGAATCCCATGGACAGAGGAGCCTGGTGAGCTACAGTTCATGGGGTTGCAAAAGAGTCAGCCACGACTGAGCAACTAAGACTTTCAGGAGTTGAGTTAAATCCCAGTGTTGGTCTCTATGTTGTGACAAAGGCACCAAGGTAACATAAAATGCTAACTTCAGAGGGAACTGGATGGGGTCATAAGGGAATTCACTGCACTGTTATTGTAACTTTTCTGTAATTCTAAAATAATTTCAAAAAGTTTATTTTAAAAATGGAGAAATACAAAGTAGAATGGTCTGAATCTTACAGGAAATATTTGCAAGATAAAATATGAGCAATTCTTTTTCTGCTCTTGTTTTTACTTTCTTTAAAATCCTCATGCTTTCACCACTATTTTTGTTATTAAAATTGAGACAAGTATAATAAATATTAATAAAAATATTTTTGTCTTTCCATAATCTGAAACACATGAGTTTCCGATAACTTTTAAATTCCCTACTGAACAAGGGAGAAAGCAAAAGGTCATCTCATTTTATTAGGGAACTGTTAGAGTTGAGTAGAAACGCATTTGGAAGAATTCACTTTCTTGATGGACTCTCAAGCTGATTATCTTTAGATTCTTATGAAGGGAATCACAGTTAAGCTCAGGTTCAATACATGGATCGCTGTGACTCCATCAGTGAAGAAACATTCATGCGTAATATCTTCAAAGCTGTGGCACTTCAGGGTTTTTTTTTTTTTTTTTAATTGGGACTATCTCCAAATACACTTATGGGCTGAAAAGTGAATTTCTGGCTATTATAAGCCATTTGGCAATTTTACTCCTGGATTTCCCCACATTTCTGTTTGTTAGACTACAATCAGAAATTCTTATGAAACATAGGGAACTTGCTAAGATGTTCATTTGAAACACAACATAGTTAAGAAAAGCAAAACTGGAGCCCTAGCACCAAATTCTAGACTTAAGTGAAAGCAGTGCTTTTGCCCCTGGCTGGGGTGGGGGTGTCTGCAAGGAGTGCTAACTGGGGTGCAGGCTGATGGGGGCGCTGCCCTTCATGTACTGACGTGCAGTTTGTGAATTTCACTGACTTGAACATACGTGCCCTTTTCTGAGTATGTAAAGAATATGTCAATTAAAATTTAAAAAATATTTAACAATCCATGAAATAATAATTAAAGAAGTCGCTGAATAGGGGAGCTTCTCTGGCTTTTCAATGAGCCCAAATACTGCCTCTGCCTGGGGTAGCGGGAGAGTCTGAGGCAAGGGGTTTCCGGATCACACCCCTGGGACTTGAGTCTTCTGATCAAGCTCTTCTTTGGTTAAGCAGTTCTTTAAAAGGTCAAGTTTTTAAAATTTCATAAGAGGGCCTTTGATCAAAACTTGACAAATGAAGAAATATGGGAAAATCCCTCCCCCCCGCAAATGATGTCACTTGGTGCTGGGCGCTCAGTCGCTCAGTTGTGTCCAATTCTTTTGTGACCCTTTCGACTGTAGCCCGCCAGGTTCCTCTGTCCATGGGATTTTTCAGGCAAGAATATTGGAGTGGGTTGCCATTTCCTCTTCCAGGGGATTGTCTCAGCCCAGGAATTGAGCCTGGGTCTCCTGTGCCCCCTGTGCCCCCTTACGTTGCAGGTAGATTCTTTATGGCTGAGCCATGGGGGAAGCAAAATGATCCCAAATCATTCCTAAATCATTCCATCTTATTTGATATTGAGCCCTAAATTGATTCATACATGTTCATGGAATACCTACAGGGTGCAACTGTCATGATAACTATACAATAGGAGAAATGGGACCAGACCACAGAAGTCTCTACTATTTAGTTGTACAGATAGTCTACACACAAATGAAAAGAACCTTCCTAGGTGATCTGTGATGAGTATCAGATACTGAAAGAACAAGGCTTGCTGTGTTCTGGAGAGGTCAGGCTTTCTAGCCCACAACATACTGGAATTTACTTACAAATTGAATATACACCCAATAAAATTGAGATGCCTGCTGAAATCTGGGTTGGATTTATAGGAAAATAAGAATGGGTAACATTCTGGTGTATTACTTAACCATATTTAGCTGTGAAACTTTTGAGCATGGTTATAAAATGATGACAAAACTGACATGAGAAAGCAGAATATTCTAGGAAAAATCTAGAAGAATATTATAATTCTGTTAGTTATAAATCCACTAAGTGTCCTGGTGTGGCTTAAAAATAAGTGTGAGGTCAAATACTATACATCATTTACTTGAAAACTGTATTTTTTAAAACAGTTTAACAAGCAATTTGAAAATGCCAAGGCTCCAAAGTAACAGTAACATTTTTAAATTAATCATGAAAGAATAGTGAAACCTATATAAGGAAAACTGCCTTATTGTGGAATTTAAACTTCTATATTTAACATAGATATTAAAAATTCTTGAATAGGTAAATTCAAAATGTGAAAATTCATTTTTCCTCAGTTACAGGCTTTATAAAATTCCAATAAAATGTATCTAAACATATATAGATAACTAATAAATGAAACGAAAACTAACATTTTAAAACTAAAAGGGATAACCTAAGGCTTTTGAGCTTTACTTAAAATAAGTCACAACTAGAATGGAATCAAGAACCAAAGAAAGTTCCATAGATGCAAACTGCATAGAACCTCCTCAATTCCCAAAGAAGGACCTTACCAAATGGAAAACAAAGGAAAATCATTTAGCTTCATACAAACTTCTTGGTATATACAGAAACAAATTTTAAAGTAGTGCTAAGCAAACTGGACATTTTCCCTGCTTGAAAGGATAAAACGTTCAAGTCAATTTTATTGACAAGACTTGCTGATAATAACTGTCATTGAGTTTCTCATTGGGAATGCATGTACACCCGTGGTAGATTCATGTCAATGTCTGGCAAAACCAATACAGAATTGTAAAGTAAAATAAAAAATAAATAAATAAATAAATAAAAATTCAAAAATAAATAAATAAATAAATTTTTCCTCTGGGATCTATGAATGCTATAAGTATATGTAGAGAGAGACATAGAGATATATATGTAACTGTAACTAAATATACAATGTATATACTGCACATATATATGCAGTTTGTACTGTATATACACACAATATACATACATAAATATAATACATATATATACAGTATATATATGCTACATTAAAGTTCTATAAAAATCTGAGATAAACCATGATATTGATAATAGTGATTACATCTGTGCTATGGAAACTGGGTGGATTCTTATTCATTGGTTAGAATTTTCTGCTATTCTCTAAATTTTCTAAACATTGAAAGTTATTTGGGGAAAAAATTTTTGTGAGTATATCATTTTTGGATGCCTTAGAAACACAAATGTGAAAAAACATTCACATGGGATGAAATTTTAAAATATTAATATATTAATAGAACATATTTTGGGGAAGTGGGACTTAGGGAGTTATTCATTTCTTACTCAGTTTTTTCCTTCTTAAATCTGCTGTAATGAGTCTATATCCTCTTGGAATGGGCAAGCTAGGGTTTATTTTTAATAATAAATTTATAGGCAAGAGTACTAGCAGACAAGGTTGAAGGAGAATGAGGCATTCTCACCCTACTAGATATTGAAGCTCACTTTATTACAAAATTCCTTAAAATATTTAATGCAGATAAATCGGATAATAAATCAATGAAAAAAAGCAGTCTCAAAATAGATTCAACTATATATGAGGAACTCAATATAATATAGTAAGTGTTTCAACGCAAATGAATTAAAAAGAATCGTCTAATTAATTTGGTTTAGATATTTAGCAACACTTTGGAAGGAAAAAGTAAGAGAAGAAAGGAGAATTTAAGGCTAGTATAACATGATTCTCCAAAATAAACTCCAGGACTAATGGATTTAATACCAAACTATAACACTAAATTACTAGAAAAAAGTCAAAATAGCAGAAAAAATAGCAAACTACTTTAAGAGATTATGGATAAACATGTATTTTAACTTTGATATCTTACAGAAAATTTTTAAAAGGGTATCACATTAAAATATATAGATGCAAGATCTCTGTACAAGTTCTAAAAAGCAGCAAAATATTGTGAAAACATTTACATCAAAATTTTGATAAACAAGATGCCTAACACAGAGTTTATTCAAAATTATTTTAAAAATAGGACAGATGAGTGAGGGAAGTTATAAAAATTAGTAGAGGATAAAATTAGAAGCTACCAAAATATGCAAAAAGAAGATAATTCTTATTTGTAAGCAAGCCACAAATTAAATTTGAGGCACTATTTTTCAACTACTGAGCTAGCCAAAATATATCTGTAAAGGTAAAACATGTAAAAATGTGAAGAACTTGTACACTGCATTTCTGTTGCATTCATTTATAATTCATTTGGATATTGCAACAGGGTGTAGCAAGGGTGATAAAGATGTTCATCCTCTGGCTCAGACAGTCTATCTACGGAATTTATATTGAGTATATGCATAAAATTCCTCAGAAACAAAGAGATTTGCACAAAAATTTTGACATGTTCCATTCTACCAAAAAAAATGGAAATGATCATAATTATAAGACAACAAATAAATTAGTATATGTGATTACTTAGAAATAAGGAAAAAGCTTATTGTGCAATAAGTCAACACAAAAATATGCCACAGTATATGTGCCGTATTTTTTCAATTATGCAGAAAATATGGATGACAAAATGCAAAATATGAAAATAAGGATGTTAGAGTATAGTAAAAATATGAGGATTTTCCAGTTTTAAAATGTATAAACCCAGTTGTTTCTGACAACTGGCATGGGGATATGATAAGCAGATACAAAATGTATTGCCGTATAAAACTAAGGAGGAATTTTTTCCATGAATAAGGCATTTAGTGAAAAATAAGTTTACAGAAGGAGCATCGTGTGTGTCAGAGAGAGAGAGAGAGAGAGGAAGAACACCTAATCTGAGCAAGCACTCTCCTTCAAAGTGCAAATACAGGTAAATAATTACACCTGATCGGTTTGCCTCATAGCACTAAGGTTAAAGGAAACAGGAGATGAGACAACACCTCTCCCCCATACAAGCCTGCCTGGCACATTCTAGGGGTTCAAAAAATGCTCCTGTAATATAAAAGGGAAACAGCACGAAGGGTTTATTAAATTGCAATATTAGTAATGCAATGCAAATTCTCTTTTCCATCCTTGACATGAAGGAACTGAGGCTGAAAAGTTGGGGTGTCCCCCCCTCCCAAATCTGAGATGTCTCTGGAGCAGGTAGAAGTCACTAAAGAACTATTACAGATTATAAACCTGCGGAGCTCCTGGAAGAGCATTATAATAAGGAAAAGCTTTAAAATCTCTGTGCCCCAGTGTGTAAAATAGGCTTCTTTTTAAAAAGGGAAGAAATCACATAGAGCACCAACGTGCACCTGCCTGGTCTCCACGTGGTTTCGCAGCAGCTACGCCCCTCGGAGATGCGGTCTGCCCCTCGTCTGGACCAAACCTCATTCCAGACTAGCTCCTGGCGCTTCCCCCCCGCCGCCCCTGCCCGGGAACTGCCAGACGGTGCTCCCGACGTGGGCGCGAGCTCTCTCTTTAAGCGGAGAGGTGAGCGCCTCTCCCCTCTTCTGTGCTCTAAGCGCCGCCGCACAGACGGATGCCCCCAAAAGGTGCTCCCACACGCGGTCAGCCCAGGACACTGGCCAGGGCTTGGCTCCGCCCTGGGGGGCACACGGGCTTGGGATGCCTTTTCCAGCCTCTGGCTTCTGTTCGGCGCCCCTGTCCCAAGCAGGATGCTCTCCTCCTCACCTGAGCCCTGGAGCCCGGACCCCTGGGCGCTTCTGTTCCCCCGCAAACGTACCTGTTTCTTCTGCCTCCTGCAGGGCACGCTTACTCCTGCCGCTCTGGCTGGAATTGCTTTCTCCCGGAGCTGGGGGTGCAAAGATCCGCTGCTAAGAGAAAAGCCCCACCACGTTACTGCCGGGGCGTCGGGGTCTAGGGCGGGGGCGGCGGCGGGGGGCTGCGGCTACTGCGGCACACTCACTTTCAGGGCGGGGGTGGCGCCGGGAGCCTCCCGCGGGGCCGCGGCTCCGGCCTGGGGGGCGCCCGGCCGCCCCCGCAGCTCCGCCCGGAGGCTGCCCAGCTCCGCTTGCAGGGACGCCACCCAGCAGAAAGCCAGCACCGTGAGGCAGCTGGACGAGGCGGCGAGCAGCAGGGTCACGGCCAGCAGCTTTCCATCTTTGGAGCACCGGCCGGAGGGGCTTTCCTCCTGGGGCAGGACGGAGCCTCCCTCCTTCAGTTTCATTTCTTCTCTGGTCTGACGGCAAGAAAGGCGGGACTGCTCCCCGGTGGAGTCATCCATTCCCCTCCTTGAACTTTGCAGGTTGGGGCCCCTAGCCTGAGTGACCACAGAGAATGGATCATTTCCTGTTATCTGGGTTTGTAGATGGCCCACTTTGACTACACGGCCCAGCCCGGCGGCGCTCGCCCTGGGGCGAGTTCTCCTGAATTTTCTCCTCTCTGTCGCGGCTGCATCTCTTGCCCCAAGTGTAGGCTAGGTCTTCCTGGCATTCACCCTTCTATCCGATTGCTCAATCGGTCTTCCTCATTTCACTTTCAGTTTTTGTAAGAATTTTAATGGCATCTCAGAACAGTCATGCACAGACCCGGGGTGGGGGGAGCGGCCCGAAGATCTACTGATGGGGAGGAAACTGGCAGTTCGGACCAGCACACTCTGGGGAGCTTTTAAGATAGGAAAGTGTTTGAGGAGCTGCCCCTCAGGCATTAGGAGAGGACTGGGTCCACTTGGGGCCAAGTGGCTTTGTAGGGAAGGGGGAAAGAACAAGAATAAATTCCTGCTAAGTGTGATAAAGATAATCCATGTGAAGGTCAGATAAGCTAAGTGCTTCAGCAGTGAACCGGGCTCCCCTGGAGAGTGATTTATGAACAGTCTT
Source organism: Oryx dammah (assembly GCF_014754425.2). Classification (NCBI taxonomy): domain Eukaryota; kingdom Metazoa; phylum Chordata; class Mammalia; order Artiodactyla; family Bovidae; genus Oryx; species Oryx dammah. Next base: position 81,887,298 of record NW_024070208.1, on the reverse strand, counting down.
TTAGTAGGAAATAAAATGAAGTGTCCTCAAAGGAGGCACAGAGGTCCGCTGGGAGGCACGCTGCTCCGTTATCGTCTTGGTGATGTGATAAAAAGAATGTTCTTGCATTCTGGAGAACTGTTTAGATCAGCTACACTGGTTGGGAAAGAAGCAACCTTCTCTGGCTCTTGGTTTCCTGGGAACCCTCATTAACTGCTCTCTTCCTAGAGCAGCTTATCTGCTCGTCCCCATTAGGCCCACTCGAGCCAGTCGAACATATGACCCAACCTGGGTGGTGCGGCTCCACCCAGAGGGGCTTGGCCTTCAAGTCTCCGTTGTTGGACATGGTGTGGCCTGTGAGTCAGTGTCCTCTCTGGGTGGGTGATAACTGTCCCTGAGAATCCTGACAAGACTCCCGGGAATGTGGAACAAGCTACCTTGAAGATGCTTCCATTTCCATTCATTCCATTCGTTCATTATGTGGAATCTATTCATTCATTTTACGAACAGAATGTTTCACTTATTCAATTGCAATATGTTCATTATTGCTGCAATGGACGTCTTTGCAAGGGCTTCGCGGGCACCCACCTGCTGGAGAAAAGGCCTGTGCTCACCTTGACCAGGTGTCTCCGAGTTATCTGCCAGGACTGCCTGCTTCCTCCGTGTCTCACTGTCATGTCATCAGCCTTATTCATTTTTATCTATTGGGATTGTTTTTTTTTTCCCCTTTGCACCTGCAAGCTCCAAGACCTTTTAAAATGACTTTTAAAAATATTTTTCTGTTTAAAAAAATGAAAAAGTGTTTCAGTGATTCCCTTGGTCCCATTTCGCTGGTGGGAGTCATCATCTGTCAGTGGGTATGCAGAATCTTTTGTGAAACACAAGCTTCCTGACAGTTCTTGTTTCCAGTCAATCAGGATGAAACACACCAGGTAACAGTTCAGTTTTTCAGTTCAGTTCAGTCACTCAGTCATGTCCGACTCTTTGCGACCCAATGGACTGCAGCACGCCAGGCCTCCCTGTCCATCACCATCTCCCGGAGTCCACCCAGACCCACGTGCATCAAGTCAGTGATGCCATCCAGCCATCTCATCCTCTGTCGTCCCCTTCTCCTCCTGCCCCCAACCCCTGCCAGCCTCAGAGTCTTTTCCAATGAGTCAACTCTTCTCATGAGGTGGCAAAAGTATTGGAGTTTCAGCTTCAGCATCAGTCCTTCCAATGAACACCCAGGGCTGATCTCCTTCAGAATGGACTGGTTGGATCTCCTTGCAGTCCAAGGGACTCTCAAGAGTCTTCTCCAACACCACAGTTCAAAAGCATCAATTCTTTGGCGCTCAGCTTTCTTCACAGTCCAACTCTCACATCCATACATGACCACTGGAAAAACCATAGCCTTGACTAGACGGACCTTTGTTCAGTTTTTCAAAAGAGGATTAGTTTGGGGATTACCTTCTGACTGAAAGTAACTGGAACTCACCCAGATGATATGGGTGTGAATTCCCAGGTGGCGCTAGTGGTCAAGAACTCGCCTGGGTTGGGAGGATCCCCTGGAGAAGGACATGGACAGAGGAGCCTAGCGGGCTACTGTCTATAGGGTCGCAAAGAGTCAGACACGACTGAAGCAACTGACCACACATTCATAGTACCTAAGCACACAGAAAAACAAAAGAATCGAAGGCAGTGCTGGAAGCCGAGTTCTCTCTTTTTCACCCTGGACACCTGCAGTGTCTTTCTGTGGGTGGACATCCTTCCCCTTCTGACAGGCCACTTCTTTCTTTGTTCTGCAGTAAAAGTTCAGAAAAGAAAGGGAAGACTTTCCTATGAGAAGTTAGCTTTGGCTTCAGCTGCTCTTCGGAAAGAGAACCACGAGCCGTCTGCCTGCATCCCGGGTGGTCCTAGACCCAGTGAGAGCTCCTCCCTCCAAAGGCAGAAGAGGGAGGGCCCTGCCCAGGACATGGGCAGGTGAGGTCCCCCATGCCCATGACACAATTGGGTTTCTCAGTAAACAGGTAGAAAAGGAAACTGGCGTTCATGTGTTCTCGAATTTCTTACTAGAGGAGCAAAAGGAAGTTATTACTCCATCAGTCTAGGACCTGTTTCCTGCAGAGGAAAGGGTGTGGCAATAAATTAACCGAAAATCTGCCCAACGGATTGTAGTCATTGACTCAGTGGTCACAGTCACGTTGGTTCAGGGCTGGGGCTGTGCCAAGACTTCTCTTCCGTGATTCAATTCCTTTCCACCCCCTTCTTTTCCTCAACTGGAGTGCCCAGCATTCTCGTGCAACAGAGCTAAGACACACTGGATAAACAAAATGCGTCCTCTGTCCCCTGACCCATCCACTCAGCAGAGGGCAGAGAGGATATTTGAACAGAACTAAAGTCAGGAGTTTATCTCACTGATGAATCACAGCGTAAAACAGACATCCGCTCTATGACCACTTGCTTCTTACATTGATAACCTCAAAGATATTCAGAAAGCTTAATTTCTGGCTTAACAACCCTATGAGGAATTAGCTGGTTTGGAAACTCTCTTCCATATCCATTTCTTTGAGGAAAAAAAGTATCTTTCATAAAGATTTGGATGATCCAAGAATGGAAACAACAGTCCTTCCAGAAAGGCAGCTGTACCTAAAAATAGATCCAGGTAAAACCGGCTTCCTCAAGTACTTACTTAAAATATGACAAATAGTTGGATACAAATAATTACTACAGTTCAGAAAAAAATCATTTTGCTTTCTGGTGGAAATATATACATTCAGTCAGTTGCTATTGTCATTACAGTGAAACTTGATTTGGAAGGTCAAGTGCTAATCGCTCTAATTGCACCAGGAAGTAATGATATGTTTTTAAACATAGACAACTTTGCTTACTTCTTATACAAAAAATGGTGCCAGTGACTGGCAAGGTTGATTTCTATTTCTTAATGGCTATATTCAAAAGAGGAGTGTGTGTGTATTTATTGGAACTTAATTTTTGTAGTGTTAAGTCACTTCAGTCGTGTCCAACTCTGTGTGACCCTATGGACCGTAGCCCACCAGGTTCCTCTGTCCATGGGACTCTCCAGGGAAGAATACTGGAGTGGGTTGCCATGCCCTCCTCCAGGGGATCTTCCCGACCCAGGGATCGAACCCGCGCCTCTTACATCTCCTACATTGGCAGGCGGGTGCTTAACCTCTAGCACCGAAAGTAACTTTTGTAACTTTTGGGGAAAAAATCTTCTTTTGTAAGACTTCAGTTTCATTTGTGAATTGTCCTCAATTTGTAGCGTAACTGCTTTCAGGTTTAATTCTCGAGTACATGTTTATTTAAGTGCGTGTTTTTAAGAAATTTCTGTTTAATACTATTTTCAATTAGCATACAATTTAGTTTGTTATCCTTTACTTCTATACTACTGCCAAGGATAATATTTTCATTTGTATCACAATGAATAGGTATCAGTCCATGTGATCACCTATTTCATATATATCGACTGATTTTTCTATTTTACACACACAACACAGAGAATACACATTGACACACGTGTGTGCTAAGTTGCTTCAGTCGTGTCCGACTCTTTGTGACCCCATGGACTGCAGCCCCCCAGCCTCCTCTGTCCGTGGGGTTCTCCAGGCAAGAATCCTGGAGTGGGTGGCCATGTCCTCTTCCAGGGGATCTTCCTGACCCGGGGATCCAACCCAGGCCTCTCACATCTCCTGCATCGGCAGGCAGGTTCTTTACCACTGAGCCTCACACTGGGAAGCCCTACGCTGACAGGCAGGCACACTCAAACAATACCTGGTCAGATTTGATCACTTCAAAAATGTTGAGAGAAATAAAGGATTATACCCATGTAGGAAACATTACCTATGAAATTCTGCCTGTCTTTAAAGATGAACAAAGCAGAGTTTGCAAATGTTTTTAAAGATTTACTTGAAATTTTGCTTATTAAATAAATGATGGGTGTTAAGTGCACAGCCTCAGAAGTCAGACACATCTGGATGCTGGATTTTGTTTTACCATCTTAACAAACACTTTCCTGACCCAAATCTAGAGACTGATCTTGTCCAGACAGCCATCTTGGTAGGATAATAACTGCACACTGTAATCCTCATCATTGCAACACAATCCCTGGGATTCCATCCACACCAGCATTGATTGCTGAGACTGTACTGATAGGAGAGGTCCTAACAATCAGATGGGGGCAGGGGGGGCTCATGAGAAAGAGTTTGTCATCTTTAGAGAGAAACCAAAGAAAAAGACAGCCTTCCTGCACTGTCACAGGTCTACATATGACAACGTAGAGCCAGGCTGGCCATTCACCAACTGCCGTACTGCCCAGGTGACAGGTGCAGGGTAGGAAGAAAGCCTGGGTCTCTGACTGCCCTGCCGTGCTGCGGAATTAACCGACTCTACGCGTTCCCTACTGGGGACTTCTTACACCGAGTAATTGCTGCTGTCGTTTAGTTGCTAAGTTGTGTCCGACTCTTGCGACCCAGTGGATTGTAGCCCACCAGGCTCCTCTGTCCATGGAGTTTTCCAGGCAAGAATACTGGAGTGGGTTGCCATTTCCTTCTCCAGGGGATCTTCCCAACCCAGGGATAGAACCCAGGTCTCCTACACTGGCAGGCAGATTCTTTACCACTGAGCAATCAGGGAAGCCCATATCAAGTTATACTTTTTCCTTACTCTTTAAGCCAATTTGGGACAAGAGTAGATGTTAATGCATCCCAAAGCATCCTAACCAATTCTGCTGGCTTGAGGTTATTCATATTCCTACAACCAAAGAACTTTTTACAGAACAGTTTCAAATGTTCTTTTGAAAAGTTTCCAGAAGTCTACATTGAAAAAACTACAGTGTCAAGAGGAAAGGTCAGTATCTATCACTAGAAAAACTAGGTCATTCATTAAGAAGAGTCTTATTTCCATTTCAAGTACAGAGTTACTTTTTGACAACTAGTTATTTAGCAGAGTCAGTTGGTAAAAATCTGCCTGCAGTGCAGTGGACCCTGGTTCAATTCCTGGGTTGGGAAGATCCGCTGGAGAAGAGATAGGCTACCCACTCCAGTATTCTTTGGCTTGCTTCGTGGCTCAGCTGGTAAAGAATTCACCTGCAATGTGGGAGACCTGGGTTGGGAAGCTTCCTGGAGAAGGGAAAGGCCACCCACTCCAGTATTCTGGCCTGGAGAATTCCTGGGAATTCACCGCATTCACCATGGGGTCACACAGAGTTGGACATGCCTGAGCAACTTTCACTTCCAGGGAACTTCACATCTTTAAAGGTTCTGCTATGTGCAGATGTACTGAATGCAGCTGTGTTCTCCATGTGGTTTAGGAATAAACTCAGTCACCTCTTTCAGAAATGAATATAGAAAATCAGAATTGTGGGTCACCATGTAAGGAGGGGGGCTTCCCTGGTGGCTCAGATGGTAAAGAATATGCCTGCAGTGTGGGAGACTGGGGTTTGATTCCTATGTTGGGAAGATCCCCTGGAGGAGGGCATGGCAACCCACTCCAGTATTCTTGCCTAGAAAAATCCCCATGGACAGAGGAGCCTGGTCGGTTACAGTCCATGGGGTCACAAGAGTCTGACACGACTGAGCGACTAAGCACAGCACAGCATGTAAGGAGGGAATCACTTCAAATGAAAGAAAAAAAAAAATCAAGGGAAGCCCAGGGAATTCTGAGAAGAATGCAGCCTGAATTCATCTTTCTTATCATTCCTACAGGCTCTGATTTATCCCTCTTTCTTGAGACAAAGTAGAGGAGGCTAGAGGCCACTGGATGTTAGTGAGACCCTGGGCTCTAACAGGTCTTAGATACAGGAAAAGATGTGACCTTCTTCTCCCAAAGCCAGCTTTGGCAGTACTGAATCTGGGGCCAAGGTCTCAGTGGGTCTTGGAATAAATGGCAGAGCAGAAATCTGTGGGCCCAGGCACTGGGGGCACAAATCCCCCATGAGTATGCCAGGCGTCCCCAACCTGGAAAGGGCCCAGAAGAACCAGGTAGCGTGGAGCTAGTCCTCCCGTCCCTGAGGCTGGGAGAAGGTGAGCAGGGAGAGGAAGCGAGTGTCTCCCCGAAGGCCAATCCCTTGTAGGGAGACTGCAAGCTTCCCTGTGGGCACCAGGCTGGCTTATCCGGATGGAGAGGACTTGGTTTCCCACCAGCGGAACCACTAGAGGGAAGGGACAAGATGCTTAGGAGAGGTGAGAAGGTGTGAAAGAAAGAACACAGCAACCCTCCTGCACACACAGAAAACAGAGGCGGCGGGGACAGCCAGAGTTTTAAAAGTTAATGGAAAATTCAACTGTAGGAGATTATCTTATAAACTATAAAAGATTTCCATAATTTCCCAGTGAAACAGTTGGGTAGATGAATTACAAAGGAAAGGATGGTCACTTATGAGCTCTGAATTACTGGCCAGCTGGCTTAAGTGTAAGTAAAACCTCAAAACACAGAGAGACTTCATGTCAACACTACAACACAGGAGATGGTACAGGTTGGGGACTGGGGGGCGGGGATAGATTAAAAGACAACGATTTAAAAGCTTGTAGAAAGAAAACACCTTTCTTAATCTATGAAGGACCTCAAAGCACATTTTGAAAGTGCTCGCCAAACAGAAACTCAGAAAAATAGACCCAAGCAAGACCTAATGAAATTCTTGAATGTAGCAAAATGTGTAGGCTATCAAAATTTGTGAGATGCGTCTAAATCTATTTTTATGAGGAAAATGACAGCTTCAATTGCAAATTTTAGAAAAGAATGGTAAACCATTCACACAGTCTGAAAAAAATTAAAGAAGTAAAAGCAAATAAGCTTAAAGAAATGCAAAAAAGAAGAAAAGAAATGAATAAAACAGATAGCAAATAACCACACAATAGACAGGATAAAGAAAAGTGGTTGTCTGAAAAAGCAAATAGAACTAGTAATTTGAGGGGAGACAAATTGAAGAGAAAAAGAAAGTAGAAAGCTGCATTAACAAATGAAAAAGGGAATGTTTCTGGAGCTATTACAGATGCTCAAAAGGTAAGAAATGAACAAACTTTGCAGTAATAAGGGGAAACAGGAGTTGACGCACATTTATATTGTGTGCAAGGAAAACCAGTTGAGAAAGAAGGGAAGGAGGTCTCCAAATGAGGGGCAGTCCCTGTTTAGTTTTTCGTTCATGTTCTCGGTGCTGGAAGGAAGCAAAAATTGAAAACGCCTGCTTCACAGAGCTCGCACTCTACTGTGTAAGATCATCCATTTTGAACAATTTCAAATTTGATTGGATAGGTTTATGCAAAATAGTTTCTTACCTGGTTCTCAATTTCAGTCTTAATATGTGGCTGTCTCTCTCTCTTTTTCCTAGCTGTCCAAAAAAGTTGTCTACTTTGGGAGGATAGCCAAAACTTGTTTTGTTATTGTTGTCAAAGTCATCAGCAGATGGTTTTACTTATTATCTTTATGATTTGCCTCATTCTACTTACTTATATTGTTGTTCTTTGCTCTGACTTCAGTTGAATGCTGAAGCATTCATTTTCTTTCTTACTTGATCTCAATATATAGGTTATTAAATTTCTTATAGCTGTTGCTTAGTGAATTCAATCCTATTTGATAAGCAATGCTTTATCATTAATATTTTAAAGAAAAAATGACAATTTGATTTGAACTTCTACTTTGACTCAAAAGTCATTTTATGACATATTTATTCTTTTTAAGTTTTCAGGCATTTTTTCCATTGTAATACTATTTTTTACTCAAAGCATTATAATTTTCTTTTACTATTTCCATTTATAAAATTTAGTCTCTTTGTGGATTAGTAATACTGTCATTTGTCTGAATATAACACAGTTCAGTTCAGTTCAGTTCAGTTGCCCAGTCGTGTCCGACTCTTTGTGACCCCATGAACTGCAGCACGCCAGGCCTCCCTGTCCATCACCAACTCCTGGAGTCCACCCAAACCCATGTCCATCGAGTCGGTGATGCCATCCAACCATCTCATCCTCTGTCATCCCCTTCTCCTCCTGCCCTTAGTCTTTCCCAGCATCAGGGTCTTTTCCAATGAGTCAGCTCTTCGCATCAGGTGGCTAAAGTATCGGAGTTTCAGCTTCAACATCCATCCTTCCAATGAACGCCCAGGACTGATGTCCTTTAGGATGGACTGGTTGGATCTCCCTGCAGTCACAGGTACTTGAAAATAAGGTACAACCTTATTCATTTTATTAGTTAAGTCTTCAATACCCTTATTTTTTAACATGGTCTGTCACAGACTAATGGAGACCAATGCAAGTCTCTGGCAACTAGTGCTTTTTTCTGTGTATTTCTCTTTGTTTCTCCTTTGGATTTCGTTTTACAATTACTGAAGTTATGTTATTTATTATATGATTTAGTACAAGGATATTCAAAAAAGAGGAAGACAGTTACTCATGTCTAAGAAAAGAGATTCTTTTCCCCCAGATGTACAAGGGACACTTACCAAGTTTAATCAACACGAACAACTCAAAAAAGGAGTGTTTTACAGGCTGCTGTGCTAGCTTGCAAAGGTTGTGAGATCAGACCCTCTAGAAGAAGCCCATGTGCAACAAGACTCTGCATCCTATGAAAAGAGTCTCTGTTTTCTTGCCCCTGAATCTGAGCTGACCTTGTGAGCTGCTTTGACCAGCAGGATATGGCAGACATGACCGAGTTCCAGTTTCCACACTCTTGGACTACTTTTCTGAAACCACCATGTGAGAATGTCAGTCTGACCTTACTGCAGGACAGCATGACAGGGAGCGTCCCAGCCAAGAGCCAGCACCTGCTGCCAAATGTGTGGGTGAGGCCATCTCGAACCTCCCGGCCCAGCCTGGCTGCAGGGACCTGTGTCCACAGGAGAGAAGAGGATGTGACTGGCAGAAGAATCCCCACGGGAAGCCCACAGAATCACACAAGTAACACGTCGTCACTTCTGTAAGCCACTAAGTCAGCATGGGTCATTACTTAGCAACAGATAACTGAAACATCTGAGAAGGCGATGGCAGCCCACTCCAGTGCTCTTGCCTGGAAAATCCATGGACGGAGGAGCCTGGCAGGCTGCGGCCCATGGGGTCACTAAAAGTCTGACACGACTGAGTGACTTCACTTTCGCTTTTTACCTTCATGCATTGGAGAAGGAAATGGCAACCCACTCCAGTGTTCTTGCCTGGAGAATCCCATGGACGGGGGAGCCTGGTGGGCTGCCGTCTATGGGGTCGCACAGAGTCGGACACGACTGAAGCGGCTTAGCAGCAGCAGCAGCAGCAACAGCAGCAGCAGCTGAAACATCACACTCATTGGTTGTAGTTAATATAAACAGAAAGCATTACAAGCAGCCAATCAATGTGTTGTTTCCTTGAAAATGTAAAGACACATCCACAGATAAACTCTGATGCAAAGAGGTATGCAAAACTGAGGTTAGAAACCACCCAGAAAGTGGAAGGAAAACTATTTAAATACTAAAACAGCCAAGGCAACGAAAACAAAGCTATGGCCAAAACATACGATATTCAAAGGAATCAAGTGCTCATCTAAAGAAATTGGGGAAGGAATAAAACCAGGCAAAATAATCCAGGAAATGAAAACTAGTAAGGATAACAACCATTGATGATTAATTTGTTAATTATGACCAAAATTATGAAGGACAGGGAAGCCTGAGGTGTTGCAGTCCATGGGGTCGCAAAGAGTCAGATACAACTTAGCGACTGAACATCAACACAGGTATTGCTAGTTAGAATGTGAGTAAAGGGTACTCTTTCAAAAATGTAAATTAGTAAAATTTTTTTGGAAACTGATCTGCCAATATCTAGTAATGGTGAAAACACAGACACTTCAACTCAATAATCTTAATGCTGAGAATCTATCCATAAGAGGGGAAAGCATTAGAAAACTGCATATATATAAAGTCTCAAGAAAAATTAAATTCCATTATGTTTAGTCCTCTATTGGAAATCTGCAACTTCTCTTCTTGTACTTTCCTGCTACTCAAAATATAAACAAACACTCTCTGAATCTCAAATTGTTTTATTACCAAGTCTGATTGCTCAACAGAAATACAATTTTATAGGAAAATTTTTAAAAGCTGTATTAAATAATCGTGGGGAGTCATAAAATATGTTTAGTATGTCAGAATTCATAAATTGCATTTATTGTTAATTATATCTGAATGTACTACACTTGAAATGAATTTGCTGATTTTTTGTCTATTCCTTTTAAATGTAAGCTTCTTTGTTCTACCACTAGTTTAAAAAAAAAAAAAGAGGGTGATTTCCAGAATTCTAACCAAAAGCAAAATCAATTATCTCACAGCTACAGCTGTTTACATACTTTAAACCGAATAATAATTTTCTAATAGTTCCAAAATGAAACACAATCCAGACCATGTCAGTAGTTCCACACTCAAGAGAAGTGATCCTGATCACTTATCAACCAGCATTACTAGTAATAATTAACCAAGGCTGTGCTGTGCTTAGATGTTCAGTCGTGTCTGACTCTGTGTGATCCCATGGACTGTGGCCCACCAGGCTCCTCGGTCCATGAGGATTCTCCAGGCAAGAATACTGCAGTGGGTAGGCTATCCCTCCTCCAGGGGATCTTCCCAACCCAGGATTGAACCCAGGTCTCAAGCACTGCAGGCGGATTCTCTACCATCTGAGCTAACAGGGAAGGGCAATCAACTAAGGATAAGCCAGATAAAATAAACTGTACTCTGATGGTGACTATTAAAATCCTTCAGCATTTTAGAACACTAGTCTTAAACCATTAACTGTAGACATTTTTTGAGGCTTTTTAAAATTGAGGTATAAAAAATTGGCATATGACATATTGGTTTCAGGTATACAACATAATTCCATCTTTGTGTACACTACAAAGTGATCACCACAGTGAGTCTAGTTACCAACTGTTCCTGTGCAATGGATCCTTCCCTCATTTCACTCACCCCTACAAATCCTTTCCTTCCCCTCTGATAACCACAAGTCTGTTCTCTGAATCTATGAGTATTGTTTTGTCTGCTTTCTATCTGCCACCACGTGCAGATGAAGTCATACAGCATTTGTCTCTCTCAGTATGATTTATTTCACTTGGCAGGATTCTGTCAAGGTCCATCCATGTCACAAATGGTAAGATCCCCTCCTTTTTCAAGGGCAAGTTTTATTCTACTACATGTGTAGATACACACACATATATATACCACATTTTTTACTTAAAAGTTGCATTAAAATACACGTAACATAAAAGTTACCACCTTACCCTTAAAAAAAAATTGAACTATAGCCCATTTACAATGCTGCGTCAGTTTCTCCTGCAGAGATTCAGGTATACATGTAAACATATTCCTTTTCACTCTGCTATGGTCTTTATTACAGGATCTTGAATATAGTTCCCCACACTATACAGTAGGTCCTTCTTGTCTATCCATCTTATATACAGTAGTTTGTATTGACCTTACCCTTTTGAAGTCACTTTTCAGCTTCTCTTTAGTACGGCTGACGTTTGAATTTGTCATTCTCACCCCATCCCAGATAAGGACAGGTATTGTTTTGGGAACCTCCTGTGTGTCACGGATCCGCAGCAAGGAGAGGAATACCTGGAGGCACTGTACACAAGCTCTCAGGCTCCAGCAGCCGGCACTGTGAGGGGGCAAAGCCCTGGGCGGGGCTCAGAAAATCAGGGTTCTGATGACAGCTGTGTGGCCAGGGTTGGTCCCTGCTCCTTGGGTTTCCTTTCCCTTCCCTTTCATGTCTCTTCCACTCCAGTCAGTACAGAGAAAAGCATTTTGATTCCCAGGACGATCCCACAATGCCTCCAAGGCCCTAGTTAGTCGCTCAGTCGTGTCTGGCTCTTTGCAACTGCAAGGACTGTAGCCCGTCAGGCTCCTCTGTCTGGGAAATTCTCCAGCAAGAGTACTAGAGTGAGCCGACATCTCCTCCTCCAGGGGATCCTCCCGACCCAGGGATCAAACCGGCATCTCCTGCGTGGCAGGTGGATTCCTTCCCATCTGGGTCACCAGGGAAGCTCAAATAATGCAGGCAGCCTTCACCCGATCGACCGAAGGCCTGAATAAAACAGAAAGGCAGACTTTCCTTCGAGGGAGAACGAACTCCTCCTGCCAGTTAAGTGGGGACATAGGCCTTTTCCTGCCTCCAGACTTGAACTCAACTATGGGCTCTTCTTGTGTCTTGAGCCTGTTAATGTTCATAAGAGAACTTACACTATCAGATCCCCTGGTTCTCAGGACTTCAGACTTGTACTGGAATGTGTGTGTGTCTGTATTTACACATCTGTTCTGGAGAATATTTATTAATGCAATACCACATTTTGCTTATCCCTTCAGCCATCCGATGATGGATGGTGATCACCTTGGGTTGCTTCCACATTTTAGCTACTGTGAATAACGCAGCTATGAATGTGAGTGTGCAAATATCTTTGAGATCCTGCTTTCAACACTTTTGGATACACGCACAGAAGTGGAGCTGCTGAATCATGAGACAATCTTATTTTAAATTTTTTGAGGAACCTCTATACTGTTTTCTGAAGCAGCTGCACCATTTTACATATCCATCAAAGCACTACAGGCTCCCGTTTCTGCACAATCCTGCCAGTGCTTGTTAGTTTCTGGTTTTTGACAGTAGCCATCCAACAGAAGTGAAGTGATATGTCATTGCGGCTTTGATTTAGATTTCCCCGATTAGTGATGAAAAATGGACATTTTTCAGTTCAGTTCAGTTGCTCAGTCGTGTCTGACTCTCTTAGACCCCGTGAATCACAGCACGCCAGGCCTCCCTGTCCATCACCATCTCCTGGAGTTCACTCAGACTCACGTCCATTGAGTCGGTGATGCCATCCAGCCATCTCATCCTCTGTCATTCCCTTCTCCTCCTCCCCCCAATCCCTCCTGGCATCAGAGTTTTTTTCCACTGAGTCAACTCTTCGCATGAGGTGGCCAAAGTACTAGAGTTTCAGCTTTAGTATCATTCTTTTTTAAAGCTCTGTAAAAATTTACTTTAAAAAAGCAGTACAACATCGGCAAATCAATCAATGTAATTCACCACATTAACAAATTGAAAAATAAAAGCCATATGATTATCTCAATAGATGCAGAGAAGGCCTTTGACAAAATTCAACATCCATTTATGATAAAAACTCTCCAGAAAGCAGGAATAGAAGGAACATACCTCAACATAATAAAAGCTATATATGACAAACCCACCGCAAACATTATCCTCAATGGTGAAAAATTGAAAGCATTTCCCCTAAAGTCAGGAACAAGACAAGGGTGCCCACTTTCACCACTACTATTCAACATAGTTCTGGAAGTTTTAGCTACAGCAATCAGAGCAGAAAAAGAAATAAAAGGAATCCAGATTGGAAAAGAAGTAAAACTCTCACTGTTTGCAGATGACATGATCCTCTACATAGAAAACCCTAAAGACTCTACCAGAAAATTACTAGAGCTAATTAATGAATATAGTAAAGTTGCAGGATATAAAATCAACACACAGAAATCCCTTGCATTCCTATACACTAATAATGAGAAAGTAGAAAAAGAAATTAAGGAAACAATTCCATTCACCATTGCAACAAAAAGAATAAAATACTTAGGAATATATCTACCTAAAGAAACTAAAGACCTATATATAGAAAACTATAAAACACTGATGAAAGAAATCAAAGAGGACACTAATAGATGGAGAAATATACCATGCTCATGGATCGGAAGAATCAATATAGTGAAAATGAGTATACTACCCAAAGCAATTTACAAATTCAATGCAATCCCTGTCAAGCTTCCAGCGATATTTTTCACAGAACTAGAACAAATAATTTCAAGATTTGTATGGAAATACAAAAAACCATGAATAGCCAAAGCAATCTTGAGAAAGAAGAATGGAACTGGAGGAATCAACCTGCCTGACTTCAGGCTCTACTACAAAGCCACAGTCATCAAGACAGTATGGTATTGGCACAAAGACAGAAATATAGATCAATGGAACAAAATAGAAAGCCCAGAGATAAATCCACACACATATGGACACCTTATCTTTGACAAAGGAGGCAAGAATATACAATGGAGTAAAGACAATCTCTTTAACAAGTGGTGCTGGGAAAACTGGTCAACCACTTGTAAAAGAATGAAACTAGATCACTTTCTAACACCGCACACAAAGATAAACTCAAAATGGATTAAAGATCTAAATGTAAGACCAGAAACTGTAAAACTCCTAGAGGAGAACATAGGCAAAACACTCTCCGACATAAACCACAGCAGGATCCTCTATGATCCACCTCCCAGAATTCTGGAAATAAAAGCAAAAATAAACAAATGGGACCTAATTAAAATTAAAAGCTTCTGCACAACAAAGGAAAATACAAGCAAAGTGAAAAGACAGCCTTCCGAACGGGAGAAAATAATAGCAAATGAAGCAACTGACAAACAACTAATCTCAAAAATATACAAGCAACTCCTGCAGCTCAATTCCAGAAAAAATAAACGACCCAATCAAAAAATGGGCCAAAGAGCTAAATAGACATTTCTCCAAAGAAGACATACGGATGGCTAACAAACACATGAAAAGATGCTCAACATCACTCATTATTAGAGAAATGCAAATCAAAACCACGAGGTACCACTTCACACCAGTCAGAATGTCTGCGATCCAAAAATCTGCAAGCAATAAATGTTGGAGAGGGTGTGGAGAGAAGGGAACCCTCCTACACTGTTGGTGGGAATGCAAACTAGTACAGCCACTATGGAGAACAGTGTGGAGATTCCTTAAAAAATTGCAACCTTATGACCCAGCAATCCCACTGCTGGGCATACACACTGAGGAAACCAGAATTGAAAGAGACACATGTACACCAATGTTCATCGCAGCATTGTTTATAATAGCCAGGACATGGAAACAACCTAGATGTCCATCAGCAGATGAATGGATAAGAAAACTGTGGTACATATACACAATGGAGTATTACTCAGCCATTAAAAAGAATACATTTGAATCAGTTCTGATGAGATGGATGAAACTGGAACCAATTATACAGAGTAAAGTAAGCCAGAAAGAAAAACACCAATACAGTATACTAACACATATATATGGAATTTAGAAAGATGGCAATGATGACCATGTATGCAGGACAGCAAAAAAGACACAGATGTGTATAACAGACTTTTGGACTCAATGGGAGAGGAAGAGGGTGAGATGACTTGGGAGAATGGTATTGAAACGTGTAATATCATGTAAGAATCGAATTGCCAGTCTATGTCTGATGCAGGATATGGCACGCTTGGGGCTGGTACGCGGGGATGACCCAGAGAGATGTTGTGGGGAGGGGGGTGGGAAGGGGATTCAGGTTTGGGAACGCATGTACACCCGTGGTGGATTCATGTCAATGTATGGCAAAACCAATACAGAATTGTAAAGTAAAATAAAAAATAAATTAAAAAAAAAAAAGCAGTACAAACACTAACTTATTTACCATGTGAAATGAAGCAGAGTTCCTGTTCATTGATTGGCAGATCTTCTCAAATAGGCTTATAAAGAAAACCTCAGTATTCTTCCTGTGTATCTTTTCTTCATTTAGTTTTTTGTTTGATCTTTCTGTGTATCTTTTTAGTCTCACACCACGGTCATACTCTCAACTGACAACACATGTGTGGAAATTTTCCCCCATCAGTAGTTTTCTGCGAAGCCAGCTGGCTGTCCATTTCAATATCAGAATTGAAATGGATATCAGAATTGGATACAGAAATGAGTAGCAGCTGCATACTTCAATTCTGATATGTCTGTCTGGGGTTATGTCAGATTCCGCAGGTTGAGGGCTCAGCCCCACAAGACGGCCTCCACCCCACTTCCAACGCTGATCGCAGGTCCAGGCTGTCTCCGTCTGGGTGCCAGGTGGATGGGGCGGGGCTCACAGACTTCAACTTCTAACATGTAGAGAATCCAGATATTCACAAGAATAAGCATATTTGCTACAGCTTACGATTTAACAAATAAACCACATCTTTTAAAGGGACCTGAAATCTGAAGTTCACTAGACGCTCTTGTGTTTTCCAATTAAGTTTAGATCCTTCAAATTTCAACATTATGAAAATACTTCTATTTTTAAAATACCTATAAACATATTAGGTGGAAAATGTATGATGGAGAAAATTGTGTACCTAATGCTACTATATCCCTAAGAAGTAGTTGTTGACATAAATGGATAGATTGAGATGATTGATCAATAGGTCAACAGATTGATACAGATGGATGGCAGATATATGGAATATTTTATGCATAAATATATATGTGCATAGATAATGTTTGTCAATTTACAACTGAAATGTTTTAAATAACATTTCTTTATTTGAGGTAATTTACAAGCTGATCCACAACACCCTGACTTTTAAAACTAGCCATTTTGTTTTTAAAATTATTATTATTATTATTTGGCTGTGCCCTGGGGCTTGTGGGATCTTATTAACAGTTCCCAGACCAGGGATTGAACCCCCACCTTCAACAGTGAAATTGCAGCATCCTAACCACTGGACCGCCAGGGAATTCCCACTGGGTACTCTGACTTTTAATACCAGACGTTATCACTAAAAAAGACTACTTCAAAATAAATAAATAAATAAATAAAAAAGACTACTTCTGTTAATGAGGGGAGGGGGAAAATTATTAAAGCAATCATACACCAAAAAATTCTCTGCTGTCTTTTCAATATTAAGTACAAGAAAACCCACATTTTTGTCCAAGTTCTCTTTTTATTAAGATTTCACTTATACCTTGTCAACACATTGCATGTTAATTAAAAAATGAACAATGTTGAGTTCTCTACCTACTAATGATCTCTTCCTTGCTTCTTCCCCAACAGCAGTCTTTCCCCAATCTGTAATTAATATCAA
This sequence comes from Oryx dammah, assembly GCF_014754425.2. Classification (NCBI taxonomy): domain Eukaryota; kingdom Metazoa; phylum Chordata; class Mammalia; order Artiodactyla; family Bovidae; genus Oryx; species Oryx dammah. The sequence goes on along the minus strand of NW_024070208.1, from coordinate 81,870,455 downwards.
CAGGTTAATGTATATACTGTGTATATTATATAAAGTCAAATGGCATAAACAGATTTGATACCAACACCTTTCTCTTTATTCATATACATATATATATACCCACCTACATATTATTCCCTGTTTACATATATGCTTTCTAATGGACTAATGCTACTTGCATTGCACTGCAATACATTTTCTTCAGTAAAATATACCATGGGTATTTTTCTGGATCAAACTTACAAATTTTAATTCCTTTGATAATTTATTATTTCCCACTGATGGAGTGTCAAGCTTTTTTGTTGTTTCATTGTTTTGGCTACTACAAAAAAAAGTCACATTACAGTATAATTCTACACAGGTTCTCATCTAATTGTATTTTCAGGACAGACTGCTCAATGTGAAAACTGGGTTAAAAAGTGATAAAACAAAACTTATTAATAGTTACATACAATCTGGTCTTTGAAACATCACAGTTCACAGTGCTGCTAGCGCCTTGCTTCTGATGATGCGCAGCCGGTGGCACTCGTCTGCGTCTCCCCTTCGCTGTCCAGTTCCTGGGGACTCTGCTCTTTGATAAAAGGAGCCGTTCTAGGCTATGACCTCAATTTGCTAATCTTGTTCACCATGATACCTTATACCAAATTTTATCACCCACGTGTAATTACATCTGCGATGAACACTCAGCAAGCTCAGGAACACTCCAGTCAAGGAGTCAACTCATTCATTCATTCAGACCCTGAACAAGGATACAAACCTTGTTCTGAGCAACCACGTGCCAGCTACTCCCGGGTGGCGCTAGCGGGAAGGAACCCACCTGCCAACGCAGGAGACTTGGGTCTGATCCCTGAGTCAGGAAGAGCCCCTGGAGGAGGAAACGGGGACCCACTCCAGTATTCTTGCCTGGAGAATCTCACGGAGCCTGGTGGGACACAGTCCACAGGGTCGCAAAGAATCAGACGCAACTGAAGTGACTTAGCATGCACACAGGCCACCCACTGCCCAGAGCTGCGTAGAACACCTCATTCTCTGTCTCCTCTGAAACTTCTCTCCTTCTCCTACTCCTCAGGCTAGGTCCTACGTTCTCCTTTCCTTTCACACTCTTGCCCTAACCATTCTCATCCACTCTCTCCTGGTTTTAAAACTGTGGACAAATACACATAACACAAGACTGACCACTGTATCCATTTCTGGATGAGCAGTTCGGTGCATGAAGTAGTCACACCACTGTCCACCACCCGTTCTTATAGCGCCTCCGGTGGTGACTCAGACACCCATCTATAGCCCAGAGCTCCTTCCCCAAACCAAGAGGCCTTTTCAGCATCTTCTTTTGGATGCTCTAACCCTCAGGTGTCTCTTAGGTACAAACAACATAAACCATCTCCAGCTAATCAGGCAGAAAAGGATTCTAATGAAGGGAGGCAGGGGAACTTCAGGAATCTTTGGAAAGAATGAAAAGAATCATGCTTCATCATGTTCGGAGCATGGGTATGTATATATACACACAGATACATATATATATATATGGACTATATATATATAGTGCCAAGTAGCTGGCACTTGGCACTAGTGATAAAGAACCTCACTGCCAAAGCAAGAGACAACAGGAGAAGTGGGTTTGATCCCTGGGTCGGGGAGATCCCCTGGAGGAGGGAATGGCAATCCACTCCAATGTTCTTGCTGGGAGAATCCCGTGGACAGAGGAGCCTGGCCGGCCATAATCCATGGGGTTGCAGAGTCAGGCATGACTGAGCAACTATCACGCACTCCCCTTAATAAGACAGGAGTTACATTCTCTAACCAGACCCAACTACTCATCATCTTTAGGGTGTAAAGCAAGAGTTTGAAAGTGAAAACAGGAATGTGGAAAAAACTACCCTCTGAAAGATAAGAACTAGAGATCTGAAAACTGCTCCCCCGGGAATCCAGGTTGGTGATCCCACAAGGAAGTGCACTGGGGACCCTACTTTGCTCTTCCAGGTGACATCTTCTCTGCTTGCAGGGGGCCACTTTCCCGTCATCTACCTGGTTCTGACACTATCTAAGCAAACAGATTTCTGGTTACGGAAAGCAAGCTACAGACCCCTAAAGGTCAAGTGACTATTGGGGCATCTTTATAATCAATCCCAAACCATTAACTCAATACTAATGAGAAGCAGAATCTCACAAAAAGGCCCTTTATGAGCTCTCAAGGCAACACTAAGAACAGTTAGAATCCATTTATTCCTAGATTGATGTGACTAATTAAATGCTCTGGGTCTCATCCACCAGCAGTTCACATACAGGAACTATTTAATATTAGCCTAAATGAAACCTATGTGGGAGAATAATATGATGGAAGAGAAAGTAGATCTTCTACCGTTTATTCACACCAATAAAAATTCATTAATTTCAGTAGAAACTCACAAATTTATTGACCACTGAGGAAGCTTTAATGTCCTTTCATATAATTTAGGTTAATAGAAAAGACCGAAAACAAACTACCTTAAGACATTAATCAAACTTTTAATGTATCAATTTATTGCATATGTCAGTACAGAAAAATAGAAAGTATATTTTAAAAGAAATTTATTGTAAAAAAACAAATGTAAATGTTTGCTTGCCATGATTACCACATAATGCACTATAACATTCAAATCTGAGTTATAAAATTTTCTTACGGCTTCAAATAAACTATGGCAAATAAAAAAATACGATTTACATTATGAAACTGGAATAACTTATTTTATCCCGAATGTATCTGAATGGGTTAAAAACAACTTGAATTTTCAGCATATGGTGTACAGACAGAAATTGTTCAACATACACTCATCCCTGTTACCTATGTATATATGACACTTTTCATAAAAGTGTCTCTTATACACAGTCCTACTGATAAACTACATTTTTGAGAACCCAAATATAAATGGAGGTATATTTGCGCCATCTGGCGAAACTGTGTTGACTATTAGAATGAGCGCATTTATTTTGCCACACAAATGAACACACTATTTCTGATTAGCTAAGATGATGTGCGTATATGGCAATACAAGTTTACAGAAGTACTTTTTATTTTCTATTCTGATTTAAAAAATAGATGTCTGTGCTCTGTCATTCACAACTTTACCTGAGTGATATGAAAATATGTAAATTTAAACAGATAATCCAAAAGTACTCTTTTCACGTTTCTTTCTCCGTAACTGCAGTCAAACACACTAAGAAAAACGGAGAGGGGAAAGGTCAGTGGAGGTTTTCGGTATCTCTCAATCACGACCTAATTTAAAAAGGGATGTCCGTGACATCCCTTTTAAAGACTTACCGTATTTACTCCTAACCTCAAGGAAGGGACTCAATCAAAAACTACACCTTGGCTGGGCTTGCATGATAGTTTATATAAAATTGAATATGGCCTTCATTAAGTCCACCAAACAAGCCCAGACCCATCTCAAACCAAATGTTATAAACTACTCATAAGAAATGTGTATGAGAGCTTCAGGTGGCATGAATCCTCAGTGTTACAGCATCAGTAACCTGGTGACACAAAGGTAGAACACGGGTTATCATCAACCGTCTACAGTCACGAAAACAATAAAGTGAAGCTGCCCCGTCACAAAATTCAGAATACCATTTTAATGAAAACACCAGTTTTATAGTCAAAGTATTTGCAAAAATGTAGGGCGGATGCAACTAGCAGGTGCTCCAGCCGCCTTCTCTGTTAGAAATGCCTCGGCTCCCACGCTCCGTGTTCCATGTTCTGCTTGTCACCAACCTCAGCAGCTAAGTACGTCCTAGATCCTCCCTCAGGGACCACGTCTCATTCACCTGGCCAGTTGTCTCTATCTTGCTAGTATTCTTTTATCTGTTAGGAACGGTTTCCCCCTGTATTTTGCAGGGTCTTTCTTTAGGATACTCTTTGCCATTTTACTTCCAATAATCCCTTTTAGAATAATGGATTTTGATCTCAATGAATTTTCTTCTATTTAAAAAAAATCACACTAGGATTTCCAAATTATAGTTAAAACCTCCTCCAGAAACGCCTACAGCTGCTCTTGCATAAATGAGACAAATTAATAAACAAGATGGACACAAGCCCATACCCACTAAGAGATGAGTCCTAAATGAAGGTGTGACTCATGAATTCATGTTTTCTTGACCAGTTGCTTTGGCCACAAAAATTAGATGTTAAAAAAAAAAAAAAAATGATGCCATGGGCTTCATGAACCCCTGATAATAGGAGTTTGTCTTCTACCTGTTTCCCATGTAAGGAAATAGCCTCAAATACAGAATGACGCTAGGAAAGAAAGATTTAAATACTACAGCCCTAGACACAACCTCTCTCCTGTGCTGCAGAAAGAAAGGCTCCTCAACCCAAAGAGAAGAATGAAGGCAGGAATGGGATACACACAACTTCTAAAGTCCTGGTGCAAAAAAAAGGGGGTGGGGAAGTCGCTAAAAAAAAAAAAAAAAAACCCCGAAGTACTAAGAAAAACAGCAGCATTAAACAAAACACGGATGAAGAAAAGGCTTTTTATGCTTCATCAGCATAATGTTTGTAACTAAAGTCGATAAATGGCTCCACAGTGTGCTAAATGATCACAAGAAAACATAATGTACTTTGTAGACGCTAAAAAGTGACCCAAGTCTGGGTAAGCTCATGTTTACACTATTTTTCAGGTCTTCTTTCTTTTTAATGTATTACTATCTGGGATAGTCATTCTACACAGCAATGACTGACAGGATGAAAGCAGCCTTTAATTGTTGTGAATTTATACGTACAAAATACACCTTCCATGATATGCATTTCAAATTAAAAAAAAAAATCCATGATGTTTTTACAATTTATAGAAAAGATTTGTCCTTGAGAAATCACACTTGCTGTATTTTATTTTTTCTTTAAACACTGACAGAAAGTGAGAGACAAGAATGTGATTTGGCAAAAGTGTCTCTAGCCCTGTCTTCACAGAAAGAGTTTTTGACTGGGGTCAAGATTACTGACCCATTCTTTCTCTGCCTGAGCTGCTTGCACAACGCCAATAAATACAGCTAAAATATTCAAAACAGCGTACGTCAGAGCTGATGTAATAATGTACACATCTCAATTACATCTAATTTTTGAGGACTGCTTATGTTTTTTCAGGTAAATCTTATAAGTTTAAGGGGCTCTTTTTTTAAATAAGATTTTTTCTTACTCTTCTCTATGTCTAAATACTACTTCTCACTTACAGCCATTTTAATGGTTAAATGTGGTAATAGGTTCTGTGATAAAAAGCTCTACAGTTCTTTCACTCACACGTTCTCACATGTAGAAAATGAATAAAGACTTCCTAAAGCTGTCCTTTGATGCAGCCCCTCTATTTATAACTGAAACATTAAGCTGAAGAATGTAATTTTCATTTACTTTTCTTTTTGTCACTTCTATTTTCAGAAAGTCCAATAAATGTTACCTTGGCTTCAGGGGGATAGATCCACCTAGATATTTGGATTTAAAAAAGCAAATGTAGGAATTTTTGTAAAACAGTATGTACAATAACGTAGTAAGACTTCCTAATTGATTCTTAAATAGGTTCTGATCTTCATTATGACTGCTATTAGTGGTTCAGCTGTAGACTTACAAAATGACAGAAGCTAAAATTCTTTTTGCCACCAAAATTATTGATACAAATGTTAAAAAGTTCAAATATGCACATCTAAGCTGCAGTAAAAGTCTCAATTTCTGTTTTTACATGCCATGATCCAGACTGTACCTAACAAAACATGGTACATTTACACTGGAAAAGGGGGTCCCATTTATTTTGAAGAAAAGGCTGGATCTCAGGATTCAGCAGAGCAAAAGTCAACGGTGACCTGCACATAGGTCTCAATTTCATTTCTGGCTAAAAACAAAATAGAGTTTACATAAAAATAGATATAACCCAGGTTACCATATACACTGGTATATGATCAGTACTATTTACATTAAAAACAGTGCATTGCGTAAGTCAAGGAATAAAATACCACCATGCGTTTCCTTTTTTTTTTTTTTCATTTCCATTTTTAAGGTGAAAAATGCAATCACAGAACTGAGGTTGCTTACCATGATTGTCCCAATATTTATGAAAGGAATAACACCCAAAGGCTTCTCATTTACATGTCTCCTTCCACACTTAGGTATTAATCTAAGTGTCACACGGATTACACGTACATCTTGAGCAACAAGAAACTTTTGAATATGCTATAATAGCATATTAAACTAAAGATATGGATAAGCAACCACACTGAAAAGTCTGATGAAAATGTATGAGATAATCCCAATAATTATAGTTTTTCAAATGTAAAAAACTATTTGGATCATTTTAAAGGAGCACTGAAGTCCTTTCAAAGTTTAATGTCACTCTTCAGACAAGTACAGACATAACACACTTCCAGAAAGGAGTATTTTTTATCATTCTGCACAAATTAAAATACAGTGCTTTAATGAAAAAGAAAAGCATCATATAATTGTTACATTAGATGAAGTTTTGGCCATCTCTTCAGGAGAAGGACTCTTTATTACTTCTTTGATGAACTGTTCGAGGGCCGTGAAGTAACCCTGGCACTGCCATGTATCGTTATGAGTTCCATCGGGAAAAATGGCTAATCTCTTAGTCCGAGACGGGGAGAGCTCATAGAGCTGCTTCATCATTACCGGTGGGATTAACTGGTCGGAGAGTCCGGAGATGAAGAGAGAAGGCATTCTGCACTGAGAGATTTTTCTGTAGGACAAGAACTTATTTTTGTAGCACCATAAAGGAAGGTAGCGCATCGGAAAGAATGAGAATAAAGTGCTGGCCATGTGCGGTATGCTTAAAAACGTGTTCTCAACCATGATGGCTGAAATCCTGTGTGAATTCTCAGAAGCCAAGTGAATCGCTACCGCTCCTCCCAAGGAACGGCCAAACAGGAAGACTTTCGTCTTGTCAAGGTCGGGTCTGCTCATCACATAGTCCAGCACAGCCTCAGAGTCAAGGTAGAGCCCTTCTTCACTTGCTTCTCCTTCACTCTTTCCATAGCCTCGGTAGTCGACCAGCAGGAGATTAACTTTGAGGTTAACCAACATAAGCAAGGCGTTTGGCAGCCTGTGGCCTATGTTGCCTGCATTCCCGTGAAAATAAATTATAGTCGGGGAATAGGGTGAGCTGTCTCCAGTGTATCTTATCAAAATAAGATTCAGACGCACTCCATCTTTGGTTCTGATGAAAATGTTTTCATGTGGAATACCAGTGGGCATGGGAACATAAAGGCGTGAAGAAGACGGCTGTTCTGGGAAGTAAAGCAATACATCCTGGAATTTATACAGAATACCTGCTATTGATATGAATATTAACAGAAGTAAAACAATGCCCCCATACAGATGAAAGGTCACTATTAAAGATAAAAGAGAAATGCGGCAGAGAGCCCAAGACCAGGAAGCCAAAGCTACCAGCCATCTTTCAACAAAGTTCCACAGCATCCAGGACTTTTCCATCGTGGCTCTCTGCAAGTGTCCTAGAGAGAGAAAGAGAGAAAGAGAGAGTCAGTGAGGTGACATGTATCTATTATAGCTTAAAAGTTAGATCCATGATATAACAAATCCCATCACGAGGAGAATCCTTGGAAACCTACATCAGTCCATCCACAAAACCGACTGTTCTAATTCTCTTGGTCCCTTCAGTTCTCAAGCTGTTTTCACCCTCCACTGCTGTATTGATGAAAGACAAATATGCATCAAATTATATTCATTTTCTAAAAAGAAAAAAAAAATGCAGGGTTTTTTTTTAATGCATTAAAAATACTTTCATTCATGTATCTTCCTTGATTTAACAGGAAAATAAACTGATGCCATGCTCCCCATTTTTTCCAGGAGGGAACAGAGGCTCAGGAGCCTAAGTGGACTGGCCATGTCCCAGCTCTGCAGGTGGAGAGCCCGGAGGTCAAGAAGCATGCTGGCGAGGCTCCTGGTGCGCCCAGGGGTCAGCTGAGGAGGCGAGGCTGACACATCACATCACATCAGCTGCAGGTCTGCTGTGCATGCTGTACGCTGATCACCACAGCAAGTCTAGTTAAAGGCCATCAGCCTATGCAGGTGCAGGCGCAGCACCCTTTCCTTACAGGGCGGACGTCTGCGGTGGCGCCTCACGGCAGCTCCGACCTGCGTTTCTCTAACTGGTGGCGCTGAGCACCTCTTCATGCACCACTGGCCATGCACATGTCTTCTCTGGAGGGATGTCTATTAGGTCTGCACATTTTTTGATTGGGTGGTGGTGTTTTGCTGTGTTTTTGATATTGAGCTGTATAAGCTGTTTGTCTATTTTGGAAAATAAGCCCTTGTTGGTCTCATGATTTGCGAATATTGTTTCCCAGTCCGTAGGTTGTCTTTTCATTTTGTCTATGGCTTCCTTCGCTGGGCAAAAGCTTTTAAGTTTAATTAGGTCCCATTTGTTTATTTTTTGCTTTTGTTTCCATGACTAGAGAAGACAGATGCAAAAAACATTGCTGCAATTTATGTCAAAGAGTGTTCTGCATTCTTCTCAATGAAACCGTACATGAGATTGTCTGACTTTCTCTGATAGGTCATTATTAGCATATAGAAACACAACATATTTTTGTATATTGATTTTGTATCCTACACCTTTACTGAGCTAAGTAGGTTGAGGGCAAATTTTATTAAAGGGGGAGTTAACAGAGTCTAACCTGTCAAGATCAATCCAATATACTTTATTGTCAATTTTCCATATTATAGAAAAAATTTATAATTAAACTAGAATAAAAAAATAAAGTATCCCCCCCCGCCCCAATTTGGAGGTTCTTGCATAGCTAAATTTAAAAAACAATTTAAAACTGTGCTCAATCGCTCAGTTGTGTCTGACTCTTTGAGGCCCCATGGACTGTAGCCCACCAGGCTCTTCTGTCCATGGAATTTTCCAGGCAGGAATCTTGGAATGTGTTGCCATCTCCTTCTCAAGGGGATCTTCTCAACACAAGGATAGAACCCTCGTCCCTTGCATCTCCTACATCAGCAGGCAGATTCTTTACCACTAGCGCCATCTGGGAAGCCCTTTCTAATACTGTATTATTTTTCAGAAACAGTCTAGTAATTTGTGTTTCACAACTGATTTAAAAGAAACTTTAGACTGCTAGCATTGTGCAACATGCTCAATCTTTTATATAGCCCTTACTGCAATTTCACACCCATGAGGCAACAACGACTGCTGCGGTATACTGATAAGGTAAACACTCAGGGGACCGGTGTGAAACAAAGGCACAGGAATTCTATCTGAGAACCAGAGGTAAGTGAAGAAAATTACTCACTGGAGAAAAATCTTTTAAAACCTTGCTGAAAAATATAACTGATGTAAAGAAAATACAGAGGAAAAGCTTTCAGAAGTCAATGCTTTTATAATCAAATAAAATTTACACATACTGTTTTAAAAAGGCAAAAGAGGTGAGATGCTACAATTTTTTGTATTCATCTACTTATTTACCATAAAAAAATTCTCTTTTACTCACTAACAAAACTATCCATAAATTTAGTCTTAAATTTAATGAATAATTCTCAATGACTTATTTTTAAAATTTTACTGTATGCCATAAACTTTTAAATGTAGCATTTTAGTTCATCAAATTAAACACTGAAGATCAAGTTAAATTATGCTGGCTATACAGATGAATTAGATGATTTAACAGATTTAATTTTTCATCATTATCTCACCAAAAATAGCTAACTATTTCACTAAACATGGATTTTCAAATTTGAGTTTTTTTCAAATGACTCTCTTTGAATACAAACCAACAGCCTAGCATTTTTCTGAAGTTGCTCTGAAATCAATACTGCCACCCAGTTGTGGCAAGTTTTATTACAATAAGCTTGACGATAAGCCAGAGAAAAGCAGGTATGGGAGGTGAAGACAAAAATCCAAGCCTAAAAGACACGGCAGCAGCACCTGAGCATGAGGGGTCAGAGCTGGGTAGAACCAGGCTGCAAGAGGCTACACTCCAGCAGCCGAACAAGCCAAGGGCACGGAATCCTGAACTCCAGCCCCAGGCTCCAGGTCGCCAGCCGGCGTGGTTCTCAGTCCAGGACGACCATCAACCAACAGCACACAGGGCTGCTCTATAACCGTCACTGTAGGGGCGGGTCTCAGAGCCACATCTGACCACCTTCCTTTTTCATCTAATGCTAACACTTACTTAATTTAATCCTTATTTCTCTAAGTGTAAGAGAATGACTTTCATTTGCACCTAGGAGTTGTACAAGAAAATTTGGAAAGAGACTGGCATTTATCTGATACATCAAAACAAAACAATGTTTGTATAATGATTAGGATTAATAAGGTCTGGGATATAACATACAAATACACTAGAGCACTGTACCATTTGGGAAAAATATATCATTTAAGATATTTCTTTAGTGAAAAAAGGTCCTTTTTTTTTTTTCAAAGTCAAGCCAATCATTTATGGCAGAAGTATCTGAGAGATGAGTAACTCAAATATCATTTGTTCTGTGACATATCAGGAAAAAAAAAAACAAAACAGTAAAATCCCATCACCTTAAAGTCTGCTCTCCCATGTATTTGTTAAGTAATCTTGGGTATATCATTTATTGTCAGTTTGAATTTTCTTTTCAGTAGAATGAGAATTTCTAAAATGCTCACGTAACTGCATTCTGAACACTGGACATGTATATTTAAGAGTGGACATCAGGAAAGTGGCATATTTGAGTCCATTATTGCTTACGAATAATAGGGTTAACCTTGCAGTTTTCCACAAAGCTTTCCTGAAAAGTCACCTACATTAAATGACTTTGTGATACACAAATGCAATCTTGCAATGGACTGTTACACTGTGTAAGTCAATAAAAGTCAATTCACTTTGAGGAATAGCAAATGGAAGTCAATTTTAAGGATTGGTTGATAAAAAATGTTCTAGAGAGTGTGTGTGTCTTCTCTTTAATACACTGCAGCATACGGGTGGTTTAGAAAGAGACCTCTGCTCACAGACTGCCTCATGTTTCCTAACCCAATTTGCCAGTGACTTCTGCTCCCCATTGTGTACCATACCTCCACGCTCTTAAAGGAACTGGATCTAGCAAGCAATCCAGGAAGGACTTCTTATTTAACAAATTTGATGAAACTATCAACGAAGTACAATTATTCAAGCCATAACTCGAGCCATCTGTTGAGATGTAAAAATAACTTTGCATAAACCCAGATGCTATGATGGTCAGTAAAAAATGAACACTTCCTTGAAAACAGTCAACAGATCCTAGAGCTAGCAGTAAGTTTCCCATTTGTTTTGCCAAACAAAAATTACTGTGAATAAAGGGTTAACAAAACCTCTTCTCTCTGGAAAAATAACGAGCTCTGGCTAACCCTCAGCACTGTTTCCCTGGGAACCTCCTACAGGTAGGCAACCAGAAATGTTTCTGAGGAACTCTCTGTGTGGTGGGCTTGACGCCACCGCTGGGCTGAGTCTGGGCTGCGCGGGGTAAGGGACGTGCCTGGCGCGCTCTCGACTGAGTCCTGGACAGCACGCCTGTGTCCCGCAACAGAAGGCCCCACTTCCCGTGCCATGGGGCATGAAGCAGTTCGGTCACAGCGCCGCCTGCTCGCAGCCCCGCGTCCTCTCCCCTCCAGCCTGAGCCGTCACTTGGAATGGCACACGCGACGCTGCCAAGCCGGGTCTTCTATCCGCATCTTTCAACAAGGCAGTGGGAGCTGGGATCGGGTATGGTCTACTGTGTCTTCTGAGAGTGTCCAGCTGAGCCCAAGACCCCTGCTGCTGGTCATGCAGAATAAGCAGGGCAATTAGTCACTCCTTAGAAAGTACATCTTAGGAGGCAAGCATTTATGAAAGGTGTTGCCGGAAGAGATGGATTTTTTGCCAGGCTCTTTTGCATGCTGCAATGCATTTGCTGATAACATCTTAGAACCATAAGCAATCAAGATAAACAGTAAGTTTAACACACCTGAAGTGAAACCAAAGTTTACACTGGTTAGAAAAGTTGTTTGGAGGGAAAGGACGTTAGGCCTGTTGAGCACAGAAGCTTGGTCCCCAGTATCCGTCATCTTCCACGCTTCTTTGACATTATTACCATGTTTTTACCTTATGCCTGGTGGTGGTGGTGGTGGTGGTGGAGTCGCTCAGTCGTGTCCAACTCTTGCGACCCCATGGACTGTAGCCCAGTAGGCTCCTCTGTCCATGGGATTTTCCAGGCAAGAATACTGGAGTGGGTTGCCATTTCCTTCTCCAGGGAATCTTCCCGACCCAGGGATCAAACCCGGGTCTCCTGCATGGCAGGCAGATTCTTTATCGAGTGAGCTACAAGGAAAGTCCCACATCTTAAATAAATATCTAACTTATTCCCATTTCTCAATCATGCCTCTGCCAAGTTATCACACAGTAACTGACTCTTGAGTCCATCTATCTGTGTCTTTAACCATTCCAACACCTGCTTAACCACTAAGAGAATTCACTGAAAAGAGTTATCATGTGTATCTCTCATAAAAAGCAAACCCGCTTGCTAATGAATCCAATGGATTTTCCTCGTCCACACCGCAACAGTGTACCGTTAAGTGGCACTAAATCTTGACTCTTCCTTGGCTTCCAGTAGAATCAAATTCTCGTGTGTCTCCCTCTGACCCACCCCTGAACACAGGTGTTTTCCAAGGACCTGTATACTGACCCTTCTTTCCCTCGGAGATTTCATTCTTTCTCATGTCTCCATCATACCAGTTTATGAATTATGAATTCTTTATGTCTACTTCATCCATAAATCTCAATTTATCTGTTTGTTGAGTACCTGATACTTCATAAGCAATGCAAACTTATCCCAAACTAAACGAATCCTTAGCTAATGTTTTCCATGGTTTATGTAAATTATGAACAAAAAAGCATGATATGTGAACGAATCTTGTTTTTTTTGAAAACCAGCTGATTCTAGGGCTTACTATAAAATAACATGCAGACTAAATCTATGTTACAGTATCAAATATAAGCACAGTACAGCATGTTTTACAGCTAAGTAAAAAATGTCAATCTTAGAAAAGTAATTTTTGTGCTTTTTATTTAGATAAAGTGGTTGGCAGTGTCACACTGATATTGGTGAACACTTCTCAAAAATAACCTATTAAAAACATGATTTTTTATTATGCAGTCAAAGTAAATCTAATCGTGACTTTTCTTTTTTAAAAGAACCGTTTTGAAACAATTAGTAGTACCTTTTTATACTCTATTAGCACTTGGATCATAGGAATGAAACGTATGGATCTGCTGATGATCACTGTGAGACTTTTATGGTCAACATTAACTAGTTTGGTTCACCGTGACTGCTCCGTATGCTTCCTATCTTTAAATATCAGTACAGTAAGCAATTTAAGGCTAAAGATACAAAGAATGGATAGCTTGGAGCTGTCAGAACCACCATGCTGGCTACAGGGTGAGCTGAGGGTTAGGGTTAGGGTCAACTGAGGGAGCCATGACAGCCATGCTCACCTGACTCCGCCACCTGCTCTCACACATGGACTCAGGTTCCATCCCTAAGGGGAAATATTTAAGTAACTGTTCTATAAGCTGAGGCTTAAAAAAGAGATTAATAGCAAGTGTGTGCCCACCATCAATGATATTATATGAGTTCTCAAGGGCATTCTCAAGCCCAGCCTAGACCACAGAACAGCCCCATGGTTGCTTTCCCAGCCTTGTCAGATTCCAATGCAGGCTATCACCTGATTTAAAGATGAAAGGCAATGCCACCAATACCTGCACCCATCTGCTATCTCAATCACAGACACTACAGACGATTCAAAATTTATAAACACACAATTTTTAAAAATAACAGGACAAAGCACAACTCCAGGGTTAACAATTTCTCTTACTTTCTATCAAGCAGCTGTCTATGTCTCTTATTTTTATTCATTTAGCACAGTTATTCAGATGAACTGGAAGCATTCAAACAAAATCTAAATAAATACTTGGCAAGGGCAGCGTGAAGTAGAGCAGGTGAACTGGGCGAACTATAAGGTCCCGTTGAAACCTGAGACCTTTCTATGCCTGTGGTTCTCCAAGTGTGGCTGCAGACTCCTGGGGTCCCAAGGTCCATTCAAAGGGTGTTTCAGATCAACAGGACCAATGTAAGCAGACTAAAATGCTCCTTGCCGTTTCACTCTTTGACATTTGCACTAGTGGGACAAAACCAAAGACGGGTGAAACTGCCGGTGCCTTAGCAAGACTCAAGATGGGCTGCAAAATGTAGGTGCCACTGCACTCTTTATCACATCTCACCCAGTGAGTCCACTCTGCAACATTTTGTGACAATGAGTGGCCAAGCAAGGGGGGCGCGGGAGGCACTAATGCTGAGTGTGGCTGCGCTCCGTCCCATCCGAAGCTTTGCGACCCTATGGACTGTACTGAAAACACATCTGACACGTGGGATGAACTAGCTGCTTTATTTAAGTGACACCATTTTTACCTAAAAAGACAATTGGTAAACTGTAGTTGTTTAGACTTGTGTGTTTAGCAGACATTTTTTTCTGAAAAATGAGTGAAGGTGCAAATAGCTTCCTCGACTTAAGAGACTTTTCTGACGGCACTGCGATGGTAATGATACTAACAAGTGTGGTTTTGACAACATGTTAAATGTGTGACTATTTGGAAGAATCTGCCCAGCACAGTAAACTAACATTTTCAATGACCAATGATTGGTGTCACAAAAATCAAGCACAGGTAAACAAAAAATTCATTGAAAGATAAACCAATGGATTTTACCATAATGGAGACAAAAAGTTCTTTGATATGGATTTCAGATTCCACAATGTAACTGATCTTTAAGAAACTACCATCTGTTGAGTATATCCACAATTATCTGAAAAGACTATTAAAATAATCCCTTTACAACCATAAATCTGTGTGAACCCGACTTTCTTCATAAACTTCACCGAAAACAACCATATGACAGTAAATGCAGAAACATGATAATATGCCTGTCTTCTATTAGACATTAAAGATATTTACAAAAATGTAAAACAGCGCTATATTCCTTGCTAATTTTTTGGCAAAGATGGCTATTTTGCATAAAAATGTTATTATGCTAAAATACGATGGATTTTTTTTACTATTATTTTTAAGTGATAAAATTATGCATTTTATAAGCTCCCACTCTTAATTTCTAAAACAATAAATATCTTTCTACATAGTCTACATAGTGGGGAACCACTCTGAACGAGCATCCCTGTACGTCACTTTCTGAGTTTCTACATTGGTAAAAGGAAGCAGTTACCTGAATAACACCTAAGGTCCCACAAATTCTACTTGACAGGTGATAGAGAAAAAATAAAGGTTGGAATTGGAAAGTAGATACTGAATTATAAATAATACTGTTTTCACTAACTAGTACAGTGGAAATTTGGAGGCCCTGGTTATGGGACTTTTAAGAGTACCTGAAAAGTTACTGAGCGATACAGGACTCCAGAAATCACAGATGTGTGGAGACGTGGTGATTTTATATTTCAACTGAGGTTTGTAAAATATTTAACTCATCAAACATGTTCAGTCTCTTTCCCAGACCACCACTATCAAAGTAATATTTCTAAACAACGCACAGTCAAAGCTGTAGAAAATAACTTCGGCTTAACAATCTTCACAAAATAATTGACATCGTTATGTTTTAGGAGTTTGTAGTTAATGGAAGGGGAAGAAGAAAAGCTGGTATACAAAGACCATCATGAGTTTCCATGACCCCGACGGGTTTTTCCTTTGCTTCGCACAGGGAACTCAGGTTATTCTCTCCAATAAGAAGCAATGCCGGTGATGCAAACGGCACCTTCCAGATTAATTCCGAGTGTACAGTAACAACGACCCTCAACCTCCTCCTGACCAAAGAATACTACTGCCTTCCCTGTGAAGCTGCCGGTCTCTTCGTATCAATCCTTTATGCTGCAATATTTTATCTAAACATTTAAAATAAAGATGAACAACTTACATTAAGAACTAAAACTCAAACTATGGGAATGAATACATTTAATTATGATTGTCCCAATAATTTTTTTTTGTTCAGTCGCTCAGTCGTGTCCGACTCTTTGCGACCCCATGGACTGCTGCACGCCAGGCTTCCCCGTCCTTCACCATCTCCCGAAGTTTGTTCAAATTAATGTCCACTGAGCTGGTGATGCTATCAAACCATCTCATTCTCTGCTGCCCTCTTCTTTTGCTTTCAATCTTTCCCGGCAGAGTAAACTGGACAAATATGTTACTCTTTCAATCATAGATAAAATTGTATTTTAATGAAGGTTGGAACTGACTCACACAAAAAAAGTAAATGCTAATTATCCTCATTATTTTTAAACTGCAAAAGTTTACATCGAATTGCACAGTGTATGTTCATTTACTGATTCTGCCAAGAGTAAAAGGTCTTTGAAAACTCTAAAAGATGTTTTACCTATACATGAATTAAATAGGAATTCCTCAAAAACAAACTGATTGAAGAGTAATCAATAATAAATACAATTTTAAACAAAACACCATTTTAAAAAGTCGTAAATGTACTATTATTTTAACGGCCTTTATATCCATCTCTACTGATGATTTTAGGAACATCCTGTTTAAAAAAAAAAAAAAAAACTGTTCGTACATTAAAAAAATACCATACCAACATGTGACAAAACCATGCATAGGTGCAAGGGAACACTTAAAAATCGGGAAGCAAATTCATGTGTCACTCCTGACCCCTACATCACAAGGGGAGAATGGTATCCTCTGGGGGAATTCACAGCTTCCAGTCACGTTTCAAGTAACAGAGAAGCAGATTCAGCCTTCCCGCCTTAGTATATCTCCTTTTCTGCTAAGCACTGGGGAGTTAAGAAACCATGCCAGCTGCACAGCTGAAATGGAAACACAAATAGCCGCTATCAGTGTGCTCGACACACCGCAGAATGAATTATCTATTTCCCTAATGGTTACCCACATGTCATCAATAATGAAAAAGCGAGTATTAATAGTCCCATGGGACAAATGAACAATAACTGCCTATGGATATACTGGATAGCAACTGAAGAGTTCAGAGAGCATTTTAAACTGGGATTTCAATCAGCTTGAGCAGATGTCTGAACACTACACCAGACAGCAACTCAGGAGCATTTTGGGGTTTCTCTTTCACTGAACACAGGAGACCTGGTACATAAGAGTCAACTCTGAGGGAGCAAAAACGACAGATTCTTGTCACTGTGGAAGCCAGTCGCAACTTGTTCTGAGAGTAAATATCAAAGAAAGAAAATTTTTAAAAAGAAAAAAGACCCACAAGGCTAAAAATGCAGTGACGTTAGAATAAAAAATGATAATGTAATTCAGGAAGTTTCCAACTTGTGAAGGGATAGTGTTCTAAATACTATTAACCAAATAGATCAAACTTAGAATTCATTTTCTTATAAAATCAATGTTACAGGAGAAGCAAGATTCCCAGGCTAACTCATAAATATGCACAGTTCATGCCCTGAAAATGCTACAGCTTTGCAATTCCAGTACAATCCAGTGCAATTCCTACTGCTGTAGGAATTAAGGCTTATAAGAAACAGGAACATAAAATGTAGTAATTTATTATGCAGCCTATCACTTCAGGGAAAGAAAAATCCTAATTAGAAAAAACTAGAATCCTTTTTTAAAGGTCTGTTCTAAAAAGAGTATACAAGGACCTCAAACCTTGTGGAGGAGACTAAACAAGAATCAGAAAGATTTTAGAATCTGTGGGTAACAACTGAGTTCTAAATTAAGGAAAAAACAGAGAAACAGAAATAGACTTCCCTGAGGAAAGTGACGAGAGGAAAGATCATGGCAAAACGTGAGGGTGGATGGTTTCTCTACCCACTACTGAAGTCAAACTGTTAAGCCAGGACAGCGTGGTGAGGAAACGCTCTCATCCAGGCCTGAGGTGTGTCTCAGAAGATGGGAGGCATGCCAAGATGCCTATGTTCAGATATTCACAACCTGGCTTCCTTTCCTCATTCCAAAGGAAATTCCTCATCTAAAGAAAACCATCAATGGCAGGCAGTGTCTGTGCGATGAGAAGGAGCCTGTTTCCAAGCTCGGTATGTTAATAGCTAGGTGGCTTTTGCCAACCCATTTACCCTCTCTAAATGTATGTCTCCTCGTAGGTAAAAAGGAGATCAAACACCTAATCACAACTCGGCTGAGATCAAACGTAATGCAGTGCGTTGAGCAACACAGCTCCTCGTAGGAGACAGAATTTAAACCGTTCTGTTTACCTACGAGAGCAGACTAGGTTAAGGTACAGCCAGCGCATCTGCTCAACTTGGATTTTAAACAATGGCAGGACTCGCTGGAGAACACCTGAGTCGTTGCACACAGGAAGTAATGAGGGCGACGCCTTCTTTTTTTCTGTCAAAACTCAGCGCGGGGGGCAGTTCCTTCAGAAAGCCTTCCCTGGACCTCTGCTCCCTACTGCCAACCACGCCACATCCTGCAGTTTGCACAAACGCACGCGGTGGCACTCACTAGTGTAGCCTAACTCACCTGCTTTACACGGGCTGCGGATTCCTTGACGACAGTGACATCACCTTAAGGAAATCCGCCTGAAGATTTTCAGGAGATTGAGCAAAGCTGGGCACCCAGTAAGTCTCTATTAACAATGACTGGGTGGAGCGGTCTAGCTCTTCAGCAGGACAGTTATTAGGACAAGAACACCAGACAGTCAACAGTGACTTATTTACTTCTTACTTAGAACGAAACTTAACCTTTTAGCAAAAAAGACATGCGAGCAATCTAAGCCTGCCCACGAAGAATTAACCACCCCACCGAATGATACCAGGAATAAGATACCACGAAAAGCGAGCTTGACACTTAAGAGCCCGCATCTCCTCCTGTCTTTCCACTGAGTCCCTACTACGGGGTAAATAACTCAAAGGGCCGCTGAATAATAAGACTTGTGTGGGGGGGGGCGGGGGCAGGCGGTTGTGACGCCTTGGGCAGTAAACTCTCGTGATACATTTTGCGGAAAAATATCGATACACGTTGCTGACACGGGCGTCTGCAGCCAGACTGACTTTCAACTCCGCGGGGGTGCTCCGGAGCGGCTCCGTCGGCGCCCCGAAGTTCCTGCCCCGACAGCCGCGGCTCTCACGGCCTGTCCCTGACGTGAGCGGCCCAGGCCGCCCCCAGCCCCCTGGGCCCTGGGCGCGGGGCTCCGGCCGCACCCGTCCCGAGGGTGGAGGGCCGCGCCGGGGGGTGCTGGGGTTCGCGCGCGTCCCTGCGGACGCGCCCCGGGCCCCCTCCCGGCCCGCGGAGCACAGGCGCGCCCCGGGCGCCCACAGCGCTGTCTGCCAGGGCTTCTCCGGCCCCCTCCGCCGGCGGAGGCGCCCCCGCACGGCCCCGCGGCGAGCAGCTCCCCGGAGGCCCCCCGCCGGCCGCCCCGCACTCACTCAGACCCGCGGGCAGGCCGCGCACTCGGGAGCCGGCGCCGCGCAGCAGCGTCCCCCGGCGCCGCTTCCGTCGCACCTCATCGTCCTCCTCCGCCTCCCGCCGCGGGGCCGCCGCCGCCGTCGCCACGGTCCGGCCCCGAGCTCCCGCGGCGCCGCTCTCGGCTTCCCCACTTCCGGCTCACGCTCGGTGTCGCCGGCAAATGCCCCCGCCGGCTCCCACATCACCTGCTCTGGCCCTTCCTCCTGGGAGCGTGGAAGGCGGCCCCCGCCCTCCTGGGCATGCGCAGAGACGGCGGCCCGGTAGGGGCGGGGGAGGAGAGTCCCCGGCGACGGAGGCCCGGGAAGGACAAGATACCGCGAGGCCGCATACCGCGTGCGATCGCGGTGGACTGGGTACCCCCGCCGTGGGTGTCAGGCATCCTTCCGAGCACCGGTGGGCCTCCCGCCCTGCCTCTGATGCCTCAGGATCTACTGCGGGACGCTTTTCTTCCCGAAGAGAGTGTCTGCCCCAGAAGGCTGTTAGAGGTATGGCAGCGAGTTCCGGCAATTCCATAAGGGCACTTAACTTCTTGTCTTCTTCCAGCCTAGCCCGCTCCTACCCTCGTCAGGGTGCACCGTCACGAGCGGATGCATGTTTTATCAGGCCCCGAGACCTGTACCACTTAGACGGCCCTTTTATTTAAAAAAATAAAATAAAATAAAATAATTCAAAACTACCTTTTGCAACTTTTTACAAAAACCCAAGACCGTGGCAACATCTCTAGGGCCCCCTAACAAGGCCTTGGAAGTGACCACACAAATGGGAGCCTCAAGCTGGAACGTCGTGACTTCCGCGGTCAACCCCCTGCGCACCAAGTTGTACCGAATTGTTGGTTTATAGGTGTCTGTCTCCTGTCGGTCCCTATTCTCTGGACTCTGTTTTATATCTACAGAGGATATGTCATAATGTTTTCTTAAAACGTGAAATCGCTACCAGATAGAGAGCTCCAGCTCACAGAGGCTCTGGATAATAATTCCTGTTATTACCTGATGAGCACCACCCACCAAGACAGACGACCGCTTACGAACATAAACTAATAAAGCAACTCTAGCAGATACTTAATGAAAAACTATTGATTCTCTTTGAACCAAGCATTAGGCTACAATAACATGGTAAATTGGAGAGTGGGATTTGAATCAACTTGAGAGTGTGGTTTCGTGATTCATGGGTCCCCTGTTACATCACTAGTACAGAGCACAGACCCCAACATTATAACAACTCAATAGATGCTGAACAAGGTACAAAAATGTACACGAATGCCTTTGCAGAAGATGGGCATGTAGGGGACCCTTTAACTTAACACTGTCGGTTATTCCTCCCCAGTACATGGATGAGTTGACCAGTAGGTGGATGAATTACCCACAAAACAGTACCATGTGACTTTACAAGTCAAGTGATTTTAGAGACATATTCAGTCAATATAGGTGAATTATACATATAAAGAAATTAACTGTTGGGCTAGAAGGAGCTAGACTTCAGTCTAGCTTTACTACATATTAGTACTGTGAATTAAATGTGTGTTTGTAAAAAGAGGCTTTTGTACATTAGACAACTCCTAAGGGCACTTAACGGCTTCAAGAGGTACTCTTCAAGCTTGTTGCAGCAAAATTTCATTTTAAAGCAATAGTATTTTATGCTAAAATGAAGTGTCTAATTCTAAAAGTTGTTTCCTCCTACACTTTATGAATAAATTCTCAGTTCTTCATGGTGGAAGAGGACAAACCATAAGAACATACTGGTAGAAATCTACAGCTCCTAGAACATAAGGATTCGGTTTGTTTTCATTTCTCAATTTTGCATATGTAGTACAATTACAATATCATAGTAGCTGCTCAATAAAGATTTGTGGCACGATTTTATTTTGAATCCTTGAATATAAACTAGAACTCCACAGTTGATTTCCGAGTATGCAACTGTTTATATTATGAATGATACATTTTTTATTCTTATGAATTAGACGAGAACTCATCACAGTTGCACCATCATGAAAAGCACATAGGAAAGCACAGGCTTAGACAATTTTGCAAAAGCATATTTTCCCACCTAAATGAAACAGCAGACGTTTGGGGAAGGAAGATGCCCTCTTCCCCCCGGGCGGTTTCTCAACCACAGAAATGAGCGTTGGTACCACTCTTTACACATAGGAAGCAGAACTCGAGAGGTTGTCACCTGCCAAGAGCAGCCTAAGGAGAGGCACAGGCTCAAAGTGCCAATAACGAGCCAGTGGACAAAGTGTTTTGCGGTCTTACTTCGCGACGAAATCCACTCTCGCGGGTCAACCGATTGCAAATAGGATCTGCTGCTGAGGCCAACCGGATATGTGTTTGTAACCACACTGTAACCCCCGCTGCCTCCGGTCCTCCGCAGCGCAGCCAGGCGGGCGGTCCTCCCAGAGCCCTCCGGAAGGTTACTGCGCCTGCGCACATCGTCTCCCTGACATCACAGCCTCTGGACCCCGCAGGTACAGACGGCGCTTGCGCACGGCATCCCTATTAAATCGGGACCGCCCCGTTCGCAGGTAAGCGACTGCGCCTGCGCAGGGAGCAGCTGCCGGAAGCGGCCCGCTGCCGGAAGCGGCCCGCCGCGCTCCTGCTTCCGGTTTGGTGGCGGCGCCTGTGATTTTAGGTCAGGTAGGAGGCTCGTGCGGCGGGGGAATCGGGGGAGGGACCTCGCATTCCGGGGAGGGCCCAGAGGTGAGGCGAAGGCTGGACAAGTGTTGCCGTGGAGGCGGGGGCCGTGTCTCGTCTTCTCAGTCCAGCAAACGCTGTGGTCTTTAAGAGTTCAGGTTTCTTGGTCCTTCGGTTCATCCGCCGGCGTCCCCAGGTGAGGGGGCGTCAGTGCCCTGGCGACGCTTTGCGTTAGAAGCCCCGTCTCTGCTTCAAGGTGCTTGCTCGGGACCC
This sequence comes from Oryx dammah, assembly GCF_014754425.2. NCBI lineage: Eukaryota > Metazoa > Chordata > Mammalia > Artiodactyla > Bovidae > Oryx > Oryx dammah. Next base: position 81,848,139 of record NW_024070208.1, on the reverse strand, counting down.
CACCCTTGGGACGTGGGGCTTGGGAGTGTGGTGCCTTTGACTCTCAAGAACCGTGTTGGCTGCTTGAATTGCCAAGATTCTGGCGCCCACCCTGCCAACTGGGGACCCTCGGACGCAGTTGATGGGAGTAGTGTGGGTCCTTCAGTGATTTTGCACGGGAGTCTGGCCTGAGGGATACGAGCGAGTATGGGCTTGGAGGGAATGCTTATTTCTCTTCTTACACTGGTTTTATTTTCACGACTAATTTCTTTCTCCTGAGGTTCTTCCAGAATATCACAAAGTGCTATGGAAAGTGTAATCCCTTTTGTCTTGTCGAGGGTTGTACAGTCACTTTCTTGCCAATAAAATAGCGTTGACTCCTCTCCCATATTCACGGAATAAAACCTCGGTAGTTTGTTTTCACCTCAGAGCGGCGATCTAGGCAGCAGTTGAATGGATGATGAGTCATTATTAATACTAATTCCTATATTCATTCTCTTAAGAGCTTTGCTTGGTACTTTGTAATATTTATGTTTTCAGTGGTTTTTTTTTTTTTTTTTGAACCAACAAGCATTATAGTACTGAAATCGGTCAGGGGCTTATTAAATATCATGTACTACATTAAGCATCTTATGTAAATTGTCAGATGTTATCCTAATTTATATGTAGTTATCAACCTCACTTCACACTTAAGGAAACTTAGAGAAGTTAAATAGTAGAGAAATTAAACAGTGTGTCATATCACACAGCTATTAAGTGTTAGACTTCACACTTAAACTCGGATTTATTGGACTTCTGAGCCCTAAGCACAAACTTGTTTGTTTTGCTTTTTCATAAATCAAAAATATCAGCTAAAATGCTCAGATTCCAAAAAATAAGAGTATGTTAAAAAGCAGTGGAAATACTAATATTTGAATTCTTGTACAGTTTTCATAAGTAAAAATTTTCAAAGTATGTTCATTTTATACTAATTTTGGAATCTTTGTTATCTATGTGACAGCCTTAGGACGCATGTATAGCTCTACCTCATTGTGTGGTTCTCACTGCTCCTATAATTTGAGTCCTTGCCTTGGACTTTCTCAGGGAAACTGACTTTAAGTTCATAGTAGAATCTACAGATAGATCAGAAACTGTACACTAAGCTTGAGCATTCAAAGAAGTGTTTCTCCACATACATATTGTATTTGAATTGTAAACAGGGCATTGTGTGTCGTAATGTCCTGGGTTGAGGGAGCAGGTATTGAGAGATGAGACAGTGAACAGATCTAAACAGGTGGTGCAGTCAGTTATGCAAATGAGACAGCAAGGGGAAGTCAGCTCCCATATTCAAAGATAAAACACTCAGCATTGTGGTCTTCTGGCCTGACTGGGTAGAAGTTGGGTTTCCTTTGCCAGGAATTTGAGTGAGAAGGGAGACTGTTTTTCCCTATATGCCCCCAGATGAATGTTGTTCACCTTCCCCAAAGTGGTCATGACTGCTGAATGTTTTAAACAAACACCCCACCACTTGTGTGTTTGTGTGGGTGTGTGATCAGCTCCTGACTTTCCCTGGTATGCTTTTCCAGGAACTCAGCTCCACGTTTCAGGAATTCATTCAACAAACTGATGAACTCCTATGTGCCAATTTATGTGGTACAAATTATACCGATTTCTAATGTTCAGAGACTGTTAGTTTAGTAAACATGGTATGGTGATTGACTCCTTGTGCTAACTGCTAGGTTACGTGGCCTTGTGCTGACATTATGCGATTCCCTTTTGTTTCCTAGGGTGGGGAGTCCCTTGGACTCTACCACAAGAGATCTCCCCACTCCTGGAAGCAGCTCTGGCTCCCTGCTCTCTGGGCTACTTGAGAACTTGCCAAGAGGTGTCTGAAACTACAAGATAAGGCATTCTTCAGATTCTTAGAGTACACATTTTACTTAAATGTTTTTTGGCAAAAGTTAGTATATTTTACTGTTAACATAGTTTAAACCATATTAAAATAGTTCTGTTATAGATTTTAATAGAACATGCATGAATATTTAAAGCTTCAAAGTAATTTTATGCTTGTGGTAACCACTTTAGCAAATAATCTAGACCCTAGTCCAGCAAGGTCCCCATTTTTCCCTCAGTGACTAGAAGATTCTTCAGTGGGGAGCTCTGTCTCATGGCATTTTACTTTTATTATATTTTTATTAAAGCAATTAGCACTTTATAATCATTCCCATAACATTCTCTTTTCATTACAGAATGTGCGCTTAAGGCAGAAGCTTACTGTATTTCCCCGTAGCACAGTGTCTAGCCCATATGTAGTCAGCAGGTGGTTTGAGGATTATTGGCATGAGAATATGAGCCAAAAACCTGTGCTGATGAATTCAAATTTGTGAAACTGTATGAACTGTGATGCTAGAGTTGAGAGATAGGTAAAGTGAGAATTTTATGGGGAGAGTATTCTGATTTGGGCTTTGGCTGCCAGAGTGACTTGTCAGAGCAGGGAAGAAGTGTCATAGACTTTGTCAGGAAGGAGAGGGTGCTTGTTTGGAGGGGAAGGGGTCTGGATTATCTATGCATAAGTTCAGTTCAGCCAAATTTGAATTCACTGAACCCATGATTTGGTAAAAACATGATTTTAAGAAGTTTTTTTCCTATGTATAATGGATAAACAAGGTCCTCCTGTATAGCACAGGAAACTATATTCAATATCCTGTGATAAGCCATAATAAAAAAAATTGGAAAAAATTATACACACACACACACACATATATATGTATAATTGAATCACTTTGCTCTACAGCAGAAATGTACACAGCATTATAAATCAACTATCATAAAAAAGATAAAATGTGAAAAATTGTTTGTAAATAAAGAAAAAAAGTTTGTTTCTGATGCTGTGTGATGGTGGTCTGAAAGAAAAAGAAGAAAAATACAAGATAAGACCTCAGAAGCCCAGAAATGAACTGGGATTGAAACGAAATAGTTGATTATCATTCAGTGCAGAGCTTGCAAAGAGACATCATTTGTTTGATCTATTTTCATGTAATGAATGTTACTGAACATTTATTATAAACCACACACTCTCTATGAGGTCATTATATTAAATATTTAGTTGAATTTTATCTTTTAAAGTTACTTTCTTTTTGCTTTACCAGATAAACCAGAAGATTCACCATCGCTTCTATGGCTGCCTCACAAACCTCACAGACTGTTGCATCTCACGTTCCTTTTGCAGATTTATGTTCGACTTTAGAACGAATACAGAAAAGTAAAGGGCGTGCAGAAAAAATCAGACACTTCAAAGCGTTTTTAGATTCTTGGAGAAACTTTCATGATGCCCTTCATAAGAACCAAAAAGATGTCACAGATTCTTTTTATCCAGCCATGAGACTTATTCTTCCTCAGCTGGAAAGGGAGAGAATGGCCTATGGAATCAAAGAAATTATGCTGGCTAAGCTTTATGTTGAATTGCTTAACTTGCCTCGAGATGGAAAAGATGCCCTTAAGCTTTTGAACTACAGAACACCGACAGGAACCCGTGGAGATGCTGGAGACTTTGCAATGATTGCGTACTTTGTATTGAAACCCAGATGTCTACAGAAAGGAAGCCTAAGCATTCAGCAAGTAAATGACATTTTAGACTCCATTGCCAGCAATAATTCTGCCAAAAGGAAAGACCTAATGAAGAAAAGTGTTCTTCAGCTTATAACTCAGAGTTCAGCACTTGAACAAAAGTGGCTGATACGGATGATTGTTAAGGACCTAAAGCTTGGCTTCAGTCAGCACACTATATTTTCTGTTTTTCACAGTGATGCTGCTGAGTTGCATAATGTCACCACAGATCTGGAGAAGGTCTGTAGGCAACTGCACGATCCTTCAGTGGGACTCAGTGACATTTCCATCACCTTATTCTCTGCCTTTAAACCCATGCTGGCCGCTATAGCAGATATCGAGCGGATTGAGAAGGACATGAAACACCAGAGTTTCTACATTGAAACCAAGCTGGACGGAGAGCGGATGCAGATGCACAAGGATGGGGATGTGTACCGGTACTTCTCTCGCAATGGGTATAACTATGAGGACCAGTTTGGTGCTTCCCCACAGGAAGGGTCCCTCACACCCTTCATTCATAATGCATTCAGAACAGATGTGCTGAACTGTATCCTTGACGGTGAGATGATGGCCTACAACCCTAACACCCAGACTTTTATGCAAAAGGGGAATAAGTTTGATATTAAAAGAATGGTAGAAGATTCTGAGCTGCAGACTTGTTACTGTGTTTTTGATGTATTGATGGTTAATGATAAAAAGCTAGGACATGAGACCCTGAGAAAGAGGTTTGAAATTCTTAATAGTGTTTTCACACCTGTACCAGGTAGAATAGAAATAGTGCAGAAAACACAAGCTCATACTAAGAAAGAAGTAATTGATGCTTTGAATGAAGCGATAGATAAAAGAGAAGAGGGGATCATGGTGAAACACCCGCTGTCCATTTACAAGCCGGATAAAAGAGGTGAAGGGTGGTTAAAAATTAAACCAGAGTATGTCAGTGGACTGATGGATGAGCTGGACATCTTAATCGTCGGGGGCTACTGGGGGAAGGGTGCCCGGGGTGGGATGATGTCTCATTTTTTGTGCGCTGTGGCAGAGAAGCCCCCTTCTGGTGAAAAACCCTCAGTGTTTCACACTCTCTGCCGCGTGGGCTCGGGTTACACTATGAAAGAACTGTATGACCTGGGTTTGAAGTTGGCCAAACACTGGAAGCCTTTTCATAGGAAAGCCCCACCAAGCAACATTCTGTGTGGAACAGAGAAGCCAGAGGTCTACATCGAGCCTTGCAATTCAGTCATTGTTCAGGTTAAGGCCACAGAGATCGTCCCCAGTGACATGTATAAAACCGGCTGCACGTTGCGTTTTCCACGGATTGAGAAAATAAGAGAAGACAAAGAATGGTACGAATGTACATCCCTGGAGGACTTAGAGCAACTTCGAGGGAAGGCCTGTGGAAAGCTCGCGTCCAAACACCTTTACATGAGTGGCGATGATGAACCACAAGAGAAAAAGCGGAAAGCTGCCCCAAAGATGAAGAAAGTCATTGGAATTATTGAGCACCTAAAAGCTCCCAACCTTTCTAACGTAAACAGGGTTTCTACTGTGTTTGAAGACGTGGAGTTTTGTGTCATGAGTGGAACCAGCAACCATCCCAAGCCTGACCTGGAGAACAGAATTGCCGAATTGGGTGGTTACATAGTACAGAACCCGGGTCCAGACACGTACTGTGTGATCGCAGGGTCTGACAACATTCGAGTGAAGAATATCATCTCTTCAGATAAACATGATGTCGTCAAGCCAGAGTGGCTGCTAGAGTGTTTTAGGACCAGAAGCTGTGTGCCCTGGCAACCTCGCTTCATGATCCACATGTGCCCGTCGACAAAGCAACACTTTGCCCAGGAATATGACCAATACGGGGATAGTTACTTTGTCGACACAGATTTGCACCAACTGAAGGAAGTGTTTTCGGGAATTAAAAATGCTGGTGAGCAGACTCCTGGGGAGATGAGTCCTGTGATTGCTGATTTGGAACACAGGTATTCCTGGGCCAGCATACCTCTTAGCATGTTTAGACACCACACTGTTTATTTGGACTTGTACGCTGTCGTCAATGACTTAAGTACCAGAATCAAGGGAGCTAGGTTAGCCATCACAGCCTTGGAGCTTCGATTTCATGGAGCACAAGTAGTTTCCTATTTAGCTGAGGGAGTCTCTCACGTCATTGTTGGGGAGGATCAGAGTCGGGTTGCAGACTTGAAAGCTATTCGAAGGACTCTTAAGAGGAAATTTAAAATCTTACAAGAACGTTGGGTCACTGTTTCAATAGACAAGTGTGAATTACAGGAGGAAAATCAGTATTTGGTTTGAAGCTAGCTTTCCTAGTTAGGCAAGCCTCAGATCTGACTGACTCATTGCAACAGATTATCATGATAAAATGTTAAACTATGTTTTATTTTCATCTGTTAAAAATCTGTGCTTAAAAAGTATTACTAGATACAGACAGTATAGAGCTTTTAATAATAAGAAAAAAGATACTCATGTATATAAGGAAAACACTTAAAAAAATGGATTATTTAACAGGAAATACAAATGGTGACAAGACACCCAGTAGCCCAATGTCAAGAAAGAAAAATTTTTAGCAGTATAGTAAGTATTTCATTATTTTTATGACCAAGATGAAATAAAAAGTTTAACATTATAATCTCCTTATACAAATATAAAAATTTAACTCATATTAATAAAATAGATTTAGAAGCTTTTAGACTCATTAAAAAAGTAGTGACCTAAACAGGATTTTCTGAAGTCGAATAAAATTTTTAATAATGGCTTTTGTCTAATAAAAGCATTGCAAGAAAAATATTCGTTGGCACATTTGGATTTGTAAATCGTCTTTTTAAGTTGAAGGCTAAAATTCCACTTTTAAATGTGAAATGTGAATAAATTTTTATTTTTTAAGGTTAAGGTCAGGCTCATGAAGAAAATGCCTTGTTAATGATCAGGGTGAGTGTGTGTGCTCAGTCATGTTCGAGTCTTAACAACCCCATGGACTGTATCCTGCCAGGCTTCTCCGTTCATGGGATTTTCCAGACAAAAATATTGGAGTGGGTTGCCATTTCCTCCAAGGAGTCTTCCCAACCCAGGGATTGAACCCATGTCTCCTGCATCCCCTGCATCGGCAGGCAGATTCTTTACCGTTGCACCACCTTAAAAGCACCTTGTTAATGATGTTATTAGCTAAATCAGGGGAGATTGGGTAATGGTCTAAAAACTTAAAGTTAGATCAGTTTGATTTTTTAAATCTCTTGCAATTTTAAACGTACTTGGCCTACACTTAATTTTTTTCTAAAATAGAGCATATTTTAAAGAAAATATTTTTATATGAATTTGTACTTCAGTATAAATAGTATTTGGCAAAGAGTGGTTTTCCTACGTATGGCCCATTGAAAAGGTGTCAGAATGGTATGTGTGTTGTAACTTTCTCTACAGAGAAGTAAATCGCTTTGATTTTTTTTAATGACTTATTTTTTCTTAGATTATTTAAAGTGTATAGTATGTGTAAATATAAATATATTACATCTGGATTTATACGCCAAATATGTAAAACCAAAATACACCAGATTTTGGAATGCAGCCTATGCATTTTGAAAAATATGTTTCAAGACATCAGTTAAATACTTGGAATTTGGTACTTGAAAAACTGTGTGTAGGTTGTTTGTAAGTAGTTATTTTATTCGATCAGAGGAACAAGTATATGTTATTTTATTGTATTTCTTAATTTAAATAAAATATTTAAATGCTATTAAAATAATTTCTTATATTTTCAAAAATTCATAATTGTTATTTTAGTCAAGTAGACGTTAAGGCATCAATGTCATTTTGACTGATTTAAGTCAGTTCCTGTTGAAGGGCCTTTGTGTTTCATATTACTAAATGAGCTTTATTAAAAATTTTAAATTTGTATAGTTTTACACAATGTCTATTGAGAAAAATTGCAAAATATGTGTAGTGAAGAGAAAAGTACACGATTTCACCACTAAAGATAATAACATCTACTATTTTAGGTTATTGGTGATAAGGAAAGTACAAAACACATGTTTTCAGTGTCAACAAGTGTAAACTAAGCTATCATGCTTTACATGATTAGCTTTTCTCAATGAATGGTGAGAATATTTCTGGTCACTAAGCTGTGCCACTTGCTGTGCCTCGTTCTGTTGACTGGCCTGTGATGTGCTGGACCTGGCCCTCATTGGTTTCCAGGTTGCTTCACCATGCCCTCTATACTTCTTTCTAGCAGGCATTGCGGTAAATTGTTTACATTATTAGGAATGGAATTGCTGATTCCAAGTTATGTATTTTTCAGTGATTCGAGACACATTGTGAAACTGGCAAGAATGCCTTTCTAGAGTCTCCTCATCTTTAAATGCTGGAGAGTTCAGTTTCTAGCCCTGTTCTCCCTCTTTTCAGTCCACAAGTGTTCGAATCCTGCCCAGTGGCTTTAAATGTGCTAATGACTCCCACAGTTCTTTAGTCCCAGTTTCTTTGCTTAACTTGAGTTCACGCATCTGACCATTTACATAGCCTCATGAAGTCACATGGCCCTCTCAACCTGTCCAACCATAACTGTTCTTTTTCTGAATCATAGAGAAAAATGGTAAATGCAACAAGGAGGCTGACGTAATGAACCTGTATGTGCATGTCACCCATTCTGAACAATCAGCAATTATCAATCTTTTTCATATTTTATAGACCTCTGAATTATTTTGAAGCAACCTTAGATCACATAATTTTATCATATTTCATAGTAGACCTTGATTTCTCAAACTTTAAAAAAAAAATTTATGTTAAAGCATAGCTGGTTAATGTGTCAGTTTTGGGTGTACAACAAAGTGACTCAGTTGCACATATATATTTATCCATTCTTTTTCAGATTCTTTTCCCATTTAGGTTATTATAAAGTATTGGGCAGAATTTCCTATGCTATACAGCAGATCTTTGTTGGTTATCTATTTCAAGTAAAGCCAGTGTGTACGTGTCCAAGTGTGTACATCCCAAACTCCCAGTCTGTCCCTCACCCTAACTCTTCCCTGTGGCAATCTTAAAATCATTCTCCAAGTCTGTGGGTCGGATTCTGTTTTATTAAATAAGCAAACTAGACCTCATCCACACAGTTCCCCACTTCACTAAATTGTACATCTACTCTCCAGGCTGCTCAAGTAGCTTCATCCCTGACTCCGTCTGCTCTCATAGTTTCAGTGCATAGCATATCTTGTTAGATTCAGCCTCCAAACAGATTCACCACTTAGGGTAAGCATAGGCTACAGCTCACCCCTTTACTTACAGTAACCGTAGTCTACACCTCTTCACCACTTAATGATTACTGTAGTCTACCCTGTTTGACCTACTGGGCTTAAGAGTGATCTCTTAACTGGCCTTTTTCCTTGTACACTTCACTACAATCTCTTCTCCCAAACAGAATTTTTACTTTTAAACATGCAAGTCATTTCATATGACGTCCCTGGTCAGAACCACTGAGTCACCATCACTACTAATGCCCAGTGACTTGAGATGGCCTGTTGGTTCTGCATTCCCTGACTCTGCACAGACAGAATCCTCCCAAGTAGGGAGATTGACTGGAGGTGAGCAAAGCTTTCTAGAATGATGGAAAGATGATATATTTTGATTGTGGTGCAGTGCATGGATGTACACATCTGCCAAAGCTTCTGAACTTAAAGTTTTATACATTCTACTCTAAAGCGTATTTAGATAGTTACTAAATACTAAAAATGTAGTTGACTGTATAGTTATGTACAGACAAAATGGTTCAATAACACTTCTATTAGAAAGTAAATATTGCAAAAAGCAGTAAAATATTTCTAAGTAGTATGCAGTTCCTATGTGCTGTGTTGTGCTGAGTGTCTCAGTCCTGTCGACTCTGTGACTCCATGGCAGACTGTAGCCTGCCAGGCTTCTCTGCAGAATCCCTCCTCCATGGGGGAGTTCTCCAGGCAAGAATACTGGAGTGGGTTGCCATGCTCTCCTCCAGAGGATCTTCCGAACCCAGGGATCAAACCCAGGTCTCCTGCGTTGAGGTGGATTCTTTACTAACTGAGCTGCCAGGGAAGCCCATGAACATGAGGCTGAGCCAATATTAATACGTTAGGGCGTGTAACTCCACTAATCAATTAAAGAGCAATGCAAAGTTGGTATAGAAATTCGACTGCATTCTTTATCAAGGAAGTAAAACTAAGTAAAAACAGACTTCTTAAACATGAATGCTTTAAAAAAGCCAGTAGCTTTGGAAATTTGGGGATGATGATGGCACTAACAATAGTTTTTGCATCTCTTACAAATCAACACATAAAAACCAGACAGAACAGCTAGATAATAACAAAACACCCAAGGACAACATTTATGACAGGACCAGGTAGTGAGGTGTCCCCAAAAACCTAAATATGCAAGAGGTGAGGGTAAACAGGTGAACTGCAAGTCTCACATGGGATTAATATTTCAGTGAAAAAGGATTGTATGGGCCTCTCAGAGCCCTGAGAAACCCAGAAACTAAGCAGATAATCAGCAGATGTTTATTGAAAAGCACAGAGGACCAGACGGAACACCTTGAAACTGGGAGGGGTTTTGTCCAAGACAGTAGCAGGATAGGAAAAGGAGCCCCATCTGAACCCAAAAGCACAGTCTAGACCAATGCTCAAGACTGAGCCACCGTCAATCCTTCCAAGACTGGAGATAAACTACTGGGGTTGGGTTAAAAAAAAAAAAAAAAAAAAAGAGCAGGCTAGGGATAATAGAGATAAGAAATCCAAGGTCTAAATGAAAGTGGGGAATGAAATAGCCAACATTTTCAGGAAGCAAGTCACTGTTGCCAAAAAGAGCAGTGAGAGTTCTGTGAAATTAGAAGTTACTCTTGACTACATGTTCTTCCAAACATTCAGGGAAGTTAATCTCACCCAAAAATGGACAACTAAGACGTATCGAGACTGAAGACACAAAGCATTAACATTACTCTCAAAGTGAAAGTGAAAGTCACTCACTCGTGTCCGACTCTGCGACCCCATGGACTATAGACAGTCCCTGGGATTCTCCAGGCCAGAATACTGGAATGGGTAGCCTTTCCCTTCTCCAGGGGATCTTCCCAACCCAGGGATCGAACCCAGGTCTCCCACATTGCAGGTGGATTCTTTACCAGCTGAGCCACCAGGGAAGACCAACATTAGTCTGGCACAGGCTTATTGCTCAAATAATAGCAGGTGTTTTGTATCAGAGTTAGTGTACTTCCTGTTATGGGATAAGACAGATGAACTGATGCTCATGAGTTCTCGAGAATATCGGTACCTAAAATTCTGGTAATCAGTTTTTTTTTGTTTGTTCTTTTTCTTTTCTTTTCTTTCTTTCTTTTTCTTTTTTTTTTTTTGTTGTGCCATGCAGCTTGTGGGATCTTGGTTCCCCAAATCCCCCAACAAAGGATCAAACTCATGCCCCCTGCAGCAGAAGTGCAGAGTCCTAACCACTGGACCACCAGGGAAGTCCCTATTAATCAGTTTCGATTGATGATTGTAAAATTGCCAAAGTTCCTGATAGTTGTACTGAATGGCACTATTGTTCCTTAGATGCTGCTACTTGTTCATTAAGGAATCGGGTAGCTACTGCCGACGTGAAGGTGTGCCCTTTCAAGAAATCAAAGTAAACAATTCTGAGGATAATTCAGGCCTTCAAGTTTTTACAAAATGTATCATAATACTTACGAGCAAAAATACCACTCAGCATTCTGCATTCCCTAATTTTTATGTAATCTAAATAGCTGTGAAAAGAAGAGAAGCGAAAAGGAAAGATAAAAGCATCTGAATGCAGAGTTCCAAAGAATAGCAAGGAGAGATAAAGCCTTCCTCAGAGATCAATGCAAAGAAATAGAGGAAAACAACAGAATGGCAAAGACTAGAGATCACTTCAAGAAAATTAGAGATACCAAGGGAACATTTCATGCAAAGATGAGCTTGATAAAGGACAGAAACGGTATAGACCTAACAGAAGCAGAAGATAGTAAGAAGAGGTGGCAAGAATACACGGCAGAACTGTATAAAAAAAATTCATGAGCCAGATATTCATGATGGTATGATCACCCACCTAGAGCCAGACATTCTAGAATGTGAAGTCCAATAGGCCTTAGGAAGCATCACTGTGAACAAAGCTAATGGAGGTGATGGAATTCCAATTGAGCTATTTCAAATTCTAAAAGATGATGCTGTGAAAGTACTACATTCAATATGCCAGCAAATTTGGAAAACTCAGCAGTGGGCAGAGGACTGGAAAAGGTCCGTTTTCATTCCAATCCCTAAGAAAGGCAACGCCAAACAATATTCAAACTACCACACAACTGCACATTTTCTTTCACAGGCAGAAAAAGGTTTTTGATCTCACATGCTGGCAAAGTAATGCTCAAAATTCTCCAAGCAAGTTTCAGCAATACACGAACCATGAACTTCCAGATGTTCAAGCTGGATTTAGAAAAGACAGAGGAACCAGAGATCAAATTGCCAACGTCTGTTGGGGCATGGAAAAAGCAAGAGAGTTCCAGAAAAACATCTGCTTTATTGACTATGCCAAAACCTTTGACTGTGTGGATCACAACTAACTGTGGAAAATTCTGAAAGAGATGGGAATACCAGACCACCTTAACCTGCCTCGTGAGAAATCTGTGTGCAGGTCAAGAAGTGACAGTTAGAACTGGACATGGAACAACAGACTGGTTCCAAATAGGAAAAGGAGTATGTCAAGGCTGTATATTGTCACCCTGCTTATTTAACTTATATGCAGAGTACATCATGAGAAACACTGGGCTGGATGAAGCACAAGCTGGAACCAAGATTGCTGGGAGAAATATCAATAACCTCAGATATGCAGATGACACCACCCTTATGGCAGAAAGTGAAGAGGAACTAAAAAGCCTCTTGATGAAAGTGAAAGAGGAGAGTGAAAAAGCTGGCTTAAAACTCAACATTCAGAAAACTGAGATCATGGTATCCGTTCCCATCACTGCATGGCAAATAGATGGGGAAACAGTGGAAATAGTAAGTTACTTTATTTTTCGGGGTTCCAAAATCACTGCAGATGGTAACTGAAGCCATGAAATTAAAAGACACTTGCTCCTTGGAAGAAAAGCTATGACCAACTTAGATAGCATATTCAAAAGCAGAGACATTACTTTGCCAACAAAGCTCCATCTAGTCAAAGCTTTGGTTTTTCCAGTAGTCATGTATGGATGTGAGAGTTGGACTATAAAGAAAGCTGAGCACCAAAAAATTGATGCTTTTGAACTGTGGTGTTGGAGAAGACTCTTGAGAGTCCCTTGGACTGCAAGGAGATCCAACCAGTCCATCCTAAAGGAAATCAGTCCTGAATATTCATTGGGAGGACTGATCCTGAAGGTGAAACTCCAATACTTTGGCCACCTGATGCAAAGAACTAACTTGTTTGAAAAGACCCTGATGCTGGGAAAGATTGAAGGTGGGAGGAGAAGGGGATGACAGAGGATGAAATGGTTGGATGGCATCACCGACTCAATGGACATGAGTTTGGGTAAACTCCAGGTTTAGTGATAGACTGGGAGTCCTGGCATGCTGCGGTTCATGGGGTCACAAACAGTCAGACACATTTGAGTGACTGAACTGAGTGACTAACACTTTTGCTTTCACTCCTGACATTATGTGAAAAGTGTGTAGGTGACATCCATGGTTACATAGTAAAGGAGATTCACAAGCAAAGTGCCCACGGTGCCCCCTGGTTTCTTGCTGCTTATAGGAAAGTGCAAAAGGATTCAAACAAAACCCTTTTTCTGCCTGTTAAAGAAAACGTAGTTTGATGATTTTGAAAATTCTCAGCCTCTAGATAGCAAAGCTAATGAAATGAAGACATTGCTTCAAAAATATCACACACAGTAAAAACTGAAGGTCTGACTGCAGAAAGTTTGCTGAGACCTCAGATATATGTAAAGATCAGATGTGCACCAAGTGGTTTTTTGAAGACCTTCTCTCAGGTCCTCTCCACCATCCTGTTAATATACCCAGAGTAGGTTTGATGTCTTGTTTGTCTCTGAGCCATCTCAGAAGCAGGCCAAAGGACTGAAGGTCTCATCTTGCCCTGTTGTGTGACTTTTGTCCAGAGGAGTGAACCCCACTGTGAACCCCACCTCGGGAGATCCACAGGGTTCCTGAAAAAATTCTCAGCAGACACACTGCCAGCTTAGCCTGGAAGGGACTGAGAGAGTATAAAATGAAAAGACACCGAGGGAAAACACCCAAGTTCTGCTGGCAGGATGCAGTCTCAGAAGACTACTCAACTGCAAACATATGCCTTCTTTCATGAAAAAAGGATGAGTCAGAGGGCAGGACCACAAGCCCAGAGAGTGGAGCCAAGAGCCACAGAGAATCATTCCCAAGCTTTGGAAACAGATCCAGAAACTCCGAGCCTGGCTGCAGTTCGCCCGCTGTGGACAGAGGCTCCTCTCTGTCTTGCACTTCTCCTCCCTGCCGAAGGGCGATGCATCCAGCTCTTGTTCCTGGTCACTCCCACCATGGTGTGCTGGGTGTACTGGGAGCAGATAATTTGTGTCTTCTGTTTGGCCCATCCATAGACGGAGAGCTTTATACTGGAGACCTCATTCACACCTGATCCTGATGTAGACAAAGAGTTTTGTACTTTGCTGATATTATAATGGGATAAGACTCTTGCACAACTTGGGAGGGTGCAAATTACTTTGCATATGGGAGGGAGGCAAATCTTTTGAGGGTCAGAGGATGGACTATGGTGGGCAGACTTGAAGGTGGTCCCCATGGTCTCTGCCTCTTTGTGTTTCCATCCTCAAAATCTCATAGACAGAGAAGCCTCCTGGGAGTCGGATAGGATTTAGAAACTCAGTAACAACAGCAACAGAATCCCTTCCACTTGGAAGGCAGGACCCGAACTCAGTAACAACAGCAACAGAATCCCTTCCACTTGGAAGGCAGGACCCGTGATTTGCTTCTTCATCAGTAGAATAATACGAGGTGATGGGTGGTATTCCATAACTAGCCCACAGTGTAGAAGTCTCCGTCTTAGTGGCAGGCTCACCCCAGCCTCTTTGTCTCTCTTCTCTCTCTCCTTTCTGACTTTCATGGACAAAAGCTGTGATGGATCCTATAGCTCTAAAAACTGAACCATGAGTGCAGGGAAGCAGATGCTTTCCCAGTTGAGTCTCCAGTTGAAAACTCAGCTGTTGAAACTAACAGCTCTTCTCACCCCATTCTCCTCTCTCTGAGACCCTTCAGCGATTAAAGATGGTAATGTATGTCAAAGTGCTCACCGGTGCTTAGTTCACATGAAGCGCTGAAGAAATTCTTCCTTATTCACATTCCTTTGCTTGGTAGTAGGAAAAATTCAGACAGACTGCAGTACATTTATTGTGCGTGCGTGCTTAGTCGTGCAGGCATATCTGACTCTTGTGACCCCATGGACGGTAGCCCACCAGGCTCCTCTGTCCATGGGATTTCCCAAGCAAGAATCCTGGAGTGGGTAGCCATTCCCTTCTCCAGGGGATCCTCCCAGACCAGGGGCTGAACCTGCATCTCCTGTACTGGGGGTGGATTCTTTACCACTGAACCACCAGGGAAGCCCATTTATTACCTGCCTAATGGAAAAACAGACTGGTTCCAAATAGGAAAGGAGTACGTCAAGGCTGTATACTGTCACCCTGCTTATTTAACTTCTGTGCAGAGTACATCATGAGAAACGCTGGGCTGGAAGACGCACAAGCTGGAATCAAGATTGCCGGGAGAAATATCAATAACCTCAGGTACGCAGATAATACCACCCTTATGCCAGAAAGTGAAGAGGAACTAAAAAGCCTCTTGATGAAAGTGAAAGAGGAGAGTGAAAAAGTTGGCTTAAAGCTCAACATTCAGAAAACGAATTCATGGCATCTGGTCCCATCACTTCATGGCAAATAGATGGGGAAACAGTGTCAGACTTTATTTTTTTGGGGTCCAAAATCACTGCAAATGGTGACTTCAGCCATGAAATTGAAAGACGCTTACTCCTTGGAAGGAAAGTTATGACCAACCTAGATAGCATATTCAAAAGCAGAGACATTACTTTGCCAACAAAGGTCCGTCTAGTCAAGGCTATGGTTTTTCCAGTGGTCAGGTATGGATGTGAGAGTTGGATTATAAAGAAAGCTGAATGCATGACTGAGCTGAATTATCGATTACCAAATTACCAAATAGTGATTACCTATTCAGTTCAGTTCAGTTCAGTCACTCAGTCGTGTCCGACTCTCTGCAACCCCATGAACCGCAGCACGCCAGGCCTCCCTGTCCATCAGCAACTCCCGGAGTTCACTCAGACTCACGTCCATCAAGTCGGTGATGGATCCAGCCATCTCATCCTCGGTCATCCCCTTCTCCTCCTGCCCCCAATCCCTCCCAGCATCAGAGTCTTTTCCAATGAGTCAACTCTTCGCATGAGGTGGCCAAAGTACTGGAGCTTCAGCTTTAGCATCATTCCTTCCAAAGAACACCCAGGACCGATCTCTTTTAGAATGGACTGGTTGGATCTCCTTGCAGTCCAAGGGACTCTCAAGAGTCTTCTCCAATACCACAGTTCAAAAGCCTCAATTCTTCAGCGCTCAGCTTTCTTCACAGTCCAACTCTCACATCCATACACGACCACTGGAAAAACCGTAGCCTTGACTAGACGGACCTTTGCTGACAAAGTAATATCTCTGCTTTTCAATATGCTATCTAGGTTGGTCATAACTTTTCTTCCAAGGAGTAAGCATCTTTTAACTCCATGGCTGCAGTAACCTATTACCAAACTGACAATTTTTCACTCTCGTCTCTCTCTGCTTAGCCAATTCCAACCAAGCTGACTTATTACACTTCATCCTTTCATTTATGAATATCTCATCTCTTCCATCTGAAATGTCCTCTGAGGGACTCAGTCCTCAAATTTCAAATCCTACTCACCTGTAAAGTCACAGCTCACATGACGTTTTTGCCAGATGATCTACCCTAGTGCCTTTGGCATAATAAATCTCCTTCTCCCTACCACCCAGAAATTTAGAATTTGAGGTATTCCTTATAATTTTCTGCCTCGTCATCTTTTTATCTGATATTGTATTCTGGATTGGCCCCTTGAGGATATGAATCATGCTTTGTGAGTCTTTTATGCTTCAATGTGTCTTGTGTTTATTGAGTGATTCACCATATACTTATTCACAAATATACGCCGGCCCAGCTGCCCCACTGCTTTTCTCGAAAACTTCTGTTTTCCTGATTCATATCACCAGTGTTGTTTTTTAGAGACTTTATGCTGACACTTACCGAACAGTTTCCACTGCTGCAAAACTCATTGCTGGGGGAAAATAAAAAAAGCACATACAACATATATCCAGGTATAGCTCAGCCATTGACAGTGCAGACCCTGGAAGAAAAGTGCCTGAGTTGAACCTAGGCTTACCTACCTAGGGGCTTCCCTGGTAGCTCAGATGAAGAATCTGTCTGCAATGCAGGAGGCCACCCCAGTTTGATCCCTGGGTCAGGAAGATCCCCTGGAGAAGGGAATGGCTATTCACTCAGTAATCTTGCCTGGACAACTCCATGGACGGAGGAACCTGGCTGGCTACAGTCCATGGGGCCACAAAGAGTCAGACGTGACTGAGCGACTAACACTCTTTTTACCAACTTAGACAAGTTCTGCAACCTTTCTGTGTCCAAGATTCCTCTTGTGTAAAGTAGGGCAGTGGTGGTACCTGGTTTACGCAGTTGTCGTGAGGACTATGTATGTGTGTGTATGCACACACATGTGTGAGTTCATATTAGAGCTATATTTAGAAGGCTCTATCTCATCAGTTATATTTTTGTATATAAATGAGGAGGAAAAACAATAGGTGCAGAGATTCTGTGATACACGTAACAACAGAATGTGAGTTGGAGAAAAAAACTTCGTTTGTACCAGAAACCCTGTAATGGGCATTACCGGTCTTTTTTTGGCCCTTTCTCCTACAAAATGGCAATTGCAAATCATAGAAGCTGGGAGTGACTTTTGCCCACCAGGGGTTTGTCAACACTTGGAGAGCTTTTGATTTGTCAGGACTTGGGTGGTATGACTGGCCTCAAGGGGTCAGAGGTCAAGGATGCTGTTAAATATCCTACAAGGATCAGATAATTCTCCTCCCGAGGTAATGATCCAGACCCAAATGTCGATAACGGTGAGGCTGAGGCTGATTCACCTGAAATGTAAGGAAAGAAGCCCTGATGTTCCTTGTAACTCCAAAAGACCATGCCTAACCACAGCTTCATTGGAAGTCAGTTTCTCATTCATAAACCAAAAGCTAATTCCTGCTTCTTCCTTTAAAAGTGTTAGAATGTGGGTTAATTACTGTTTGCAGAGTCCTTTGAAGATGTGAAGTACTCTGCAAATGCTATTTATTATTAATTACCAGTCTGGAAGACCGTCCCATGACCCTCTGTCTGGAGGACCCCAGCCAAGCAAGCCTCGGAGGACTGAGAGACACTGCGTGCTTTTTGATAAGTTAGAGCATTTATAATGAAAAAGATAGGAATCAGGACCTGAGCCAATTTGCGATGGCTGGGATATGAGTGTATATAAATTGGCTCATTAAGATCACGAAAACTATAGGTTTTTCTCTGGGGTATGTTTGCTAAATCAGAATACATTTCTCTCAGTTTTACCACACTGTATGTGTAGGGGGCAGGGGATTAGCAAGAATCCACAGTACAACTTTAATAATTATAAAGAAACAAAATGAATTTATAGAAAAATTCTACTGTCTGTATTTATAAACTGATTTTCTCTGGCCCACGAGTCACTGTGTAATTTGGATTGGGTCTGATAAAATGAACACAATAAAATGATTTGCAAAAATCTAAAAGAAACCAAGAAAGAGTATAATACAATGTGTTTTATCTCTAGGTATGAAGTGTAAATCATGTCCCATAAATATAATTTAATCCTTTGATGGGATGAATGCCTTTAAATTTCAGTATAGCTCTTGATTTTGCCGAATGTGACCATTTTATTGTTAGGAGATAGAATCTAACCTCTAGATGTAAATAACAGTGCTATCTTTAACTCAGCCTCAGCCTGGATAAAGTCTTCGTTGGCTACCTACTGGGGTAAAGAATTCTGAGCTGTTTGGTGTTGCCAAATTCCGATGGATGCATATGAGAACTTCAGTGTTTTATAGAGGTGATGCTTCATGTCAATGAGGGAAACCACGAATGATTTAATAAGTAGCTTGGAGGCAATGGTGTAATCATCTAGGAAACAAAGCCTCTCTCATTGTTTAAATACATCTCAAATAAACAGATAGATGAAAGTAAAAGGAAGCCATGCAAATAATACAAATTTAGGAGAAGGGTGTTTTAAGTACTGAAAACAAAAACAAAAATAGAAGCCAGAGAAGAAAAGATTGCTAAATTTAATGAATATAATTTGTAAAAATACTCTCTGGTAAATGCCATAAGTCAAAGGAGGTGACACAGGAAAAGTATTTGTAACGAAACAGCAGAAAAATGAATTTCCTTTATTACATAAAGACCTCTGATAAGAAAGGCTATCACCTAGATAAAAAATATCAAATAGAAGTATAGGTAAAAAATATCAAATAGAAGTATATGAAAAACTGTTCAAAAACATAAAAATATACTTCTAACAAAACACAAGCTTTTTGAACTTATAAAAATATATCCTCCTCATCCATAACAATGACAAACTATTTTTCTTCTTGCCATCTGATTTGCAAACCAAAACTTTGAAAGTATTTTGTTGTTAAAAATGTGAGGAAAATAAATATTCTCATGCTTTTTTTGATGCAAATATTTACATCATGTATATATTGGTATTCTGAATGAAAATAGCTAACAAAATTTAAAATGTATTTATAGTCTGTATTTTAAGTGAGTGAATTTTCAGAGATTTATCTTTCAGAAGTTGTTACACATATACAAAAACATATTTATAAGCATAGCATAGTTACTGTAAAATTATACTATGATGAAGAAGAGAATAAATTAAATATGACAGAAGTTTGATTAAATAAATGATGGTACATCAGCCCATGATAACATAAAACCGGAGCTTCCTGGTTTCCATCAGTGTAAGCTTATTAATTGAAGGAGCTTCCTCTTTTGTATAGGAAATCCTCATGTAAAATTAGCTTAAAATTTTTTCAGTAGAGAAATCTCTTGATGTATTTCTCATACTATTGTCTCCTAAGAATAAATTCATTAGAAGATAATCAGGAAAATACTTTTTCAGACAATCTGTTACAACCAGGCTCCAATGCCAGCCTTGGTAGGAGCAGCTGCCAGACTCATGATTCACTGAGCAGGACAATAAATTTCAACCTTATTTGATTTTGTTAATTAGTGTAAATGAGATCACTGTAGGAGCAGTTGCTAATCATCAGTTGCCATCAAATACCTGATGGGAGAGGTGGAGATAATATGCATAATTTTAATCATATTCATTTATTTTAACAGTAAGAATGTGGGGGTTACATTTTTCATGAATTCTCCCAGCAAGAATGCTAGAGTAGGTAGCCATTCCCTTCTCCAGGGGATCCTCCTGACCCAGGGATCAAACCCAAGTATCCTGCATTATAGGCAGATTCTTTACCGTTTGAGCCATCAGTGACGCTCTCATGGTTAGCATCACTCTTTACAGTGAAATTCTGTGTATGGAGAGACATATATGCAAGGGTGCTTGTCACAATACTATTTGCAATAGAAAACATTGGGGAACAATCTAAATGGTTAAGCCAAATAAAGAACTTCATATAATGACATAATACAGCTATTAAATTATCGAGGAAGAAGGTTTCATAGCACGCAGTGTGTGCAAAAGGGTATAGTGAAGTGAGTCACTCATTCGTGTCTGACTGTTTGTGACCCCATGGAGTATACAGTCCATGGAATTCTCCAGGCCAGAATACTGGAGTGGGTAGACTTTTCCTTCTCCAGGGGATCTTCCCAACCCAGGGATCAAACCCAGGTCTCCCACACTGCAGGTGGATTCTTTACCAGCTGAGCCACCAGGGAAGACTGCAAAAGGTTATATAAACAGTATGCAATTGAAAAAAAAAAAAACTTGCATGGAAAAAATATAACCTGTGGATCATATAACAAAATTTGAATATGAATTCACTGTAAATGAGAGAATTATGAGTGCTTTCTTGTCTTTGTGTTTTTCTGGATTTTTTAGTACTTTTGTACCAAGGGAAAAGTTCCAGGAAAATTAAATTCATATGAACTTGAAAAAAAAAAATGAGACAGTGAAAAATGAAATTGAACACTGAAATCTGAAGTCTTATTTTTCTCCCCTGGTGAAACTCATAAGATATGCCCATTTTTTTCTTTTGGCTGATTTAATTTTTCAGATTCCATTTTAATGATTCCTTCATTGTTTCACAAGTTTTTACTAATGGAAAAAAGGAGATATGTTTCATTCTAATTGTAAATTGTTGGGTACAATCTGATTCTAATTCATTTTGCTGATAGCAAAATAGAGCCTGTAGACCTTGCTGATGGGAGAAGGTGACTGGGCCCAGAGTATGAAATAGAATAGGAAGTGTACAATATTATGAGAATGAGCCCTGCATACACATTTTTCAAGTTCTTTGAGCAAAGACCTGATTTTGTAGTACAGCGTATCAGAATAAGGTTTTCCCTGGTGGCTCAGTGGTGAAAAACCAGGCTGCCAGTACAGGAGACGAGGGGCGAGTCCCTGGGTCAGGAAAGGCCCCTGGAAGAGGGCGTAGCAGCCCACTCCAGTGTTCTCGCCTGGGGAATCCCACGGACAGAGGAGCCTGGCGGGCTACGGCCCATGGGGTGCAAAGGGTAGGACTCGACTTAGCGACTGACCAGCAGCACAACAAATAGCAGGCAACGCTTTTCATTCACAACGGCCTCTAACTTTTCTTTTCTCTGAACTCCTCCTGTGTTTCTAGCCTGAATAACAACAATAACAAAAAAAAAAGGATTGGTACTTAGGCACGCTATGTTATCTAGAGTCGTGGTAATCTTAATGGGTCTTTGGGGGAAATTTAATCTTTACCTCTATTTTGGGGGGATTTTTCCCACTCCACTGGAGAAGGCAATGGCACCCCACTCCAGTACTCTTGCCTGGAAAATCCCACGGACGAAGGAGCCTGGTAGGCTGTAATCCATGGGATAGCTAGGAGTCGGACATGACTGAGTGACTTCACTTTCACTTTTCACTTTCATGCACTGGAGAAGGACATGGCACCCCACTCCAGTGTTCTTGCCTGGAGAATCCCAGGGATGGGGGAGCCTGGTGGGCTGCCGTCTGTGGGGTCGCACAGAGTCAGACACGACTGAAGCGCCTTAGCAGCAGCAGCAGCAGTTCCCACTCCACTTATACTTTATATAGTGAACTCCCATCATTAATAGATTAAATATTATGTACTATTGCAGTCTTAAATTTGTATTTTTATCTTAGTAGTGTTAGACTGGAAAACTGGGAGGGTGTCCAAAAGGGGCTAACTAACTATTATTCCATAAGGCTGCTCATGAGGAACTGATGGAACAGACAGCAGCATAAGAGGAAAGCAAGGGATGATAAAAAAGTTGCTCGATACTTACTAGTTTTCAGACCTTTGAATAGAAGTGGCCACAGGGCTTGCTGGGGGAGTGTGTGGTAGACTTTTGTACCCTTGAAGAAGGTATTAAGTGCTGGGTGTTGTCAATGACAAATTGGCACTTGCTGTTGGTGCACACCATCTACCTCTACAAGGATGAAACTGTGCTACTGCAGCTGCTGACCTGCAACCGCCCCGAAAGGTGTTCAGGGTGGAGAGCAGAAATGAGGCACGCCGTGCTCCTGAAAAACTGGCAGAACAGGTCTTCAGAGAGTTAAATATTCTCAGGGGCTGATTTTATGAGTGCAGTTCTTGCATTTCTTCATGTCTAGAAAAGCAGTAAATTCCTTCCTGGTGATGTCTTCTTCTGGTGACTGGCAGCAACATTCTGCAAAGAATATGTGCTTTATCGCGTGCATTTCCCAGTCACCAAAACCACATATATACTGACCTTCCCCCTACCACTTCAGAGCAGTCTCTCAGAGCTATCTGGGGTGCCATCTCCCAGGCTATAGTACTCATTTTACCCCAAATAAAACTTGACTCACAACCCTCACCTTGTGCATTTTTAAAAGTCAGCAGTGTTCTCTGACTGAGAAAATGGGGAGAGATATCGAACTTCCCTGGTGGCTCAGAGGGTAAAGCTTCTGCCTACAATGTGAGAGACCTGGGTTCAATCCCTGGGTCAGGAAGATCTCCTGGAGAAGGAAATGGTAACCTACTCCAGTATTCTTGCCTGGAAAATCCCATGGACGGAGAAGCCTGGTAGGCTACAGTCCATGCGGTTGCAAAGAGTCGGACACGACTGAGTGGCTTCACTTTCACTTTCACTTTCACTTTCACTGCAAGGATGGACTCTGACACTGAGGGCTGCAGGCTCATGGAGAGTGGGTTGGAGGAGTGTTTTGTAAGACCCTCCTTGGCTTTGGAACCGGGGCTGAAAGCCGTGTGAGCCTGCACCTTTGCTGTTCTGCTCAAGGTTCACATAGAATAGATGCTGCCCGCGGCCATCAGCAGACTGAAAACGCCATTTCACAGAACTGCTTCCAGAACACTGTGAGGTAGCTTTGTCCATATTTTACAACAGGAAGAAACTGAGGCTCGAGGATGTTGAAATCTTGCCGTACGGTGTGGACGGAAGAAGCGTAATGATATGGCGGAGACACGGGGCAGACTCTCCCCCAGCCAGGTGATCGAGGGCCTCAAGTGGTCTTTCCTCAGTGGCTGTGTCCTTCCTGTGTCTGTGGGTCCCCTTCTGATGGGAACATCAGTATGATGGGATTAGAGCTCACCCTCAGGACCTCGTTTTGAATAATCACCCCCCAAACGCCCTTCTCAGTTCAGTTCAGTTCAGTCGCTCAGTCGTGTCTGACTCTCTGTGACCCCATGAATCGCAGCACGCCAGGCCTCCCTGTCCATCACCATCTCCCGGAGTTCACTCAGACTCACGTCCATCGAGTCAGTGATGCCATCCAGCCATCTCATCCTCTGTCGTCCCTTTCTCCTCCTCCCCCCAGTCCCTCCCAGCATCAGGGTCTTTTCCAATGCGTCAACTCTTCTCATGAGGTGGCCAACATACTGGAGTTTCAGCTTTAGCATCAGTCCTTCCAACGAACACCCAGGGCTGATCTCCTTTAGAATGGACTGGTTGGATCTCCCTTCCCAAGTAGGCACATTCTAAAGTAGCTTCAACACATGAATGGGGCTGGCTGGGACACAACTCAGCTATGACAGCTTACTTTTCAAATGTGGGGATAAAACCATGCACCTTTAAGAACCGGGCTTCCCAGGTAGCTCAGTGGTAAAGAATCTGCCTGTAGTGCAGAAGATGCAGGTTCGATCCCTGGTCTAGGAAGATCCCCTGGAGGAAGAAATGGCAACCCACTCCAGTTTTCTTGCCTAGAGAATCCCATGGACAGAGGAGCCTGGTGGGCTACAGTCCATGGGATCATGAAGAATCAGATGTGACTTAGCGACTGAACAGCAACAAATATTTAAGAACTATCATTAAAACATTTCCATTTTACATCAGACGGGATGAACAATACTTTGGGCACATCAGCTCCGAGTCCTTGCTCTCCTTGAGCAGAGCGTTTCCTGAGAGGTGCCTTCAGGGCCTGGCTGGCATCAGCCCGATGAGTGCTCAGACCCTGTGCTTCGTCTTTTCCTTCTTCCAGCACGTGGGCTTTCCCCATCTCGCCCTTTCCTCTTTCCTTTTGTATCCTCTTCTCATCAGGCATCTCATTCCTTGCCTGAAATTTATGCATCTGAAGATGTTTGGTTCTTCTGATCTGAGACCTTTTCTTTCTGTGACATGTTATTATACAAACATGTTTTTTTGTTCTCTTTAAGAGTTAAATACACCAGTAGTTTTAAAGAAATGTCTAGAAAATTCCATGACATTTTTGTTATAATGTAACCTTCTTTTTTCTTCCTCTTTTTTAGATTTGAGTGTCAATCCAAAGATTCACTATCACTCAGTTTTAAAGGGAGATAGAGGTTGAGGTAGATGGGTGCAATTTTTTTTTTTTTTGTACTTTAACTTTTTGGAAATTATGGCTGCAAGAGAGTGTTTTGTACAAAATGAGAAAAGGTGGAAAATTTAAACCAGTCGATCATAATCTAAACTGAGGAAGGTCTTAGTTAACTTTTAAAATTTTGTTATATAAATAAATTATATGGGCTTGAGTGAGCTGTAAGATTTCCTTAAACATCTAAAGGATTTTCAAAGAGGGAGAATGTCTGTAATTAAAGTGGTAAATCTTTAAGTAAGCAGTACTTAAATTATGCAGAAGCTCTTGAATAACTTGCTGGAAATAAA
Organism: Oryx dammah; assembly: GCF_014754425.2. NCBI lineage: Eukaryota > Metazoa > Chordata > Mammalia > Artiodactyla > Bovidae > Oryx > Oryx dammah. The sequence goes on along the minus strand of NW_024070208.1, from coordinate 81,823,147 downwards.
ATTGAAGCAGAGAGTTAGGGTATAAATATGCATGTTATATATTACATATAATTAATACATATTATATCTAATTAATACATAGTATATGTTACATATAATTAGTACATGTTATATATTATGTAAAATTATATGTGAGTACATGTATATACTTTTTAAATTTGGATTGGTATACTTTTGAGACACTAAATATATTAAATAATTTTTAAAACTACTACAAGTATATTATACATGAGATGACAAAATAGATTAAATATCTTAGAATCATGGAGTTCTAAGGAGGCTTAGCAATCACATAAGTTCTTACTCAATTTAATAAGAAGAAAACTGAGACGGAGAGAGGTACATATCTCAGCACTAATAAACGTGTCTGCAAACCTAAATGAGTTCCATCTTACGATTTTAACAGTCAAGTGAAATGAAGAGAGATGCAAAGAAATTCAACTGGAATACATGACCAATTTTAAGGAGGAAAAATTGGTGTAAACATTCCAGTTCTTCCTACTGCTGGACACAGATACTCAGACGTGCTTTGGTTCCATGACGTCAGTCTGTTCTCTGAGGTCAGGCAGCTGTGGGAGATTCCAGATGTGTGCGCGTTTCTTGACAGCTCTCCCGGCCAGAGGAAGGCCTGCTTCTCCTTCTCTGGAAACTTGGCTGGCCTGTGATGGCCTTGGCTGACAGAGCGTGGGTGAAAGTGATGCCCTGGTGGTCCATGACTTGCTTTTAAGAGAACTGGCAGTTCCCACATTGACCCTGAGGCCTGAACCTTTGTGTCCATTGTCCAGCTGCTCTGCTAAAGGTACCATCTAGAGATGCCCTGAATCTGGGGAGTAGGAGAGGGCCCTGCCTGAACTCCTGGCCCTCAGATTTGTGAAATACAATGAAATGACTGTTATTTAAAGCCTCTGAGTTTGGGGAGAGTTTGCTATGCTGTAATGCATAACTAGACTATTTCTGGTTGGACTAACTTAGGAAGAGATTTAACATTAATTTCAGGGAACGACTATTTTTGCAAAAAAATAAATTGACATAATAGCTTAAGGTGTTGTGATAAGTCAAATATAACTGAGACATATTCATACCCTCAAGATTCATCCAGAGGCCATCAGATTCCCCTGACACACAGGCACAGGTTTTCTTGTCCTTAAAGTGCTGGAAATAATTGTGCTCTAGTGCCAAAGGATTGATGCTTTCAAACTCTGATGTTGGAGAAAACTTTTGAGAGTCCCTTGGACAGCAAGGAGATCAAACCAGTCAATCCTAAAGGAATCAACCCTGAATATTCATTGGAAGGACTGATGCTGAAGCTGAAGCTCCAATACTTTGGCCACCTGATGCAAAGAACCGACTCATTAGAAAAGACCCTGATGCTGGGAAAGATTGAGGGCAGGAGAAGGGGCTGACAGAGGATGAGATGGTTGGATGGCGTCACCGACTCAATGGACGTGATTTTGAGCAAATTCTAAGAGATAGTGAAGAACAGGGGAGCCTAGTGTGTTGCTGCCCATGAGGTTGAAAAGAGTCCGACTTGACTTATGGCTGTAACAACACCAACAAAATGTCCTAGCAGCCGAGACTGTGGTTCACAGTCCAGGACCATCAGCTTGATGGGAGCTTGTCAGAAATGCAGGACTGGTGGCTCCGTTCCAAACCCCCTGCAAGATTTTAACTAGATCTCCAATTGTTCATTTGCACTGTAAATATTGAGAAGCACTAATATAAACAGTTTTATTAGACAGACAGGAATTGGTATAAATAAATGTGAGAGGAACATTCTTAATTTTATTGCAGAGTGCTCTTTCTTCTAGAATGTTTGGACTCTGGTTAAACCTAAAAGGAAAGTTGTTCACTTTCATTTTCTGCTTCCTTATTCATTTTCCTCCAATACTGGGTTGTTGTTAAAGGCAGAATTTCTCCAAATCTACAAATATTCAGAAATAGGAAAGTATACTTTCAAACTGGAGCATGCATCATATATGTATTAAAGTTATAGCTTAATTAGATAAGGAATTATATAAAAGCTTTTATCAGTTCTTTGAAAATAAGTATTTTACAAGTTAGGCTTCTGAGAAAACAGAGCCAACAAAAATATTATTACAAATGGAATAATTAAACCAGTTCAGGTTTCTGGAGCTGGGAAAAGGTGCAGCAAATTTGGAAAGCATCTAGACAAGAGTAGCTAAATTTATATTAATAAATTTAATATATAAGGTGACTTCCTCTGGGAAAACTGGTAGCCCAATTGTAGACCTCACACCAAAGGCTTCCTGGTCATATCCCGGGGGATATTCTTTTGACATTTTCCACTGTTGCCACCTACTGGTTAAGAATGAATTTTCTTCTGTTGATTTCGCTGTTGGATATTCATTGACTTGTATGTTCCTTGCGTGCTTGCTCAGTTATGTCCAACTCTCAGCGACCCCATGGACTGCAGCCCACCAGGCTCCTCTGTCCATGGAGTTTTCCAGGCAAGAATACTGGAGTGGGGTGCCATTCCCTTCTCCAGGGGATCTTCCCAACCCAGGGATCGAAACTTGCATTTCCTGTGTCTCCAGCATTGGCAGGCGGATTCTTTACCACCGAGCCACCTACTTGTATGTTTATCTTTAAATGATTGGGCAGACATAAATTATGCTAGACAGTAGTGTTACAACAAGATACTGTGCTTGTCTTAAAGAGTTCATGGTTTTGTTCAACAGAAAGACTGGAGACCAGAGGGCACAGGAGCTCCTGGGAGAGACATCTCCTCCACTCTCCGGGGTCAGGGAAGAATTTTCAGAAAGAAGTACAAAGACATGGTTCTAATGCAGGGTCCCAGTGTCAGAAAGCCTGTGATGCATGAAAAGAAACTCAGGAAGGAAAAAATAATGGAAATCTATGTGCTTTTTAAATTTAATTTGAGGAATAAGTCTGTTGATTGAGGACTATTATGGTTTGTAGAAAACACACAGAAGAGGTGGTTTCAGTGTAAATCATGGAAAGATTTTTGAAAAAGAGATTTTTCTTCATGAGTTATTAAAGATGAGCCATCTATATCCTTTAACAAATATTTATTAAGCACCAGCTGTGTACCAGGAGTGGTGTGGCGGCTGAGGATTAAATAGTGATCAAGACCGTGAGACAGCTTGCCTTCATGGTTCTTGCAGATTCAGAGAACAGGGGAAAATGAGCAAAGGAATTTCAATAAATTTTGCAAGTTTTTGGATTGGGGGAACAGAAGGGTTGGAAAGAGGCTTCCTTGAGGAAGTGGTGTCTAAGTTGGGGAAGAGTGATTAATGGGGGTGGGACTTGTGGGCAGAGACAGAGGGTTGCAGGCAAAGAGAACAGGATCAACAGATTCTGTTGAGGGTTTTACTTTTATCCTGAGGGCAATGGCAGCTTCCCTGGTGGCTCAGAGGTTAAAGCATCTACCTGCAATGTGGGAGACCCGTGTTCAATCCCTGGGTTGCGAAGATTCCTTGGAGAAGGAAATGGCAACCCACTCCAGTATTCTCACCTGGAGAATCCCATGGACTGAGGAGCCTGGTACAATCCACAGGGTCAAAGAGTCAGACAGGACTGAGCGACTTCACTTTCACTTTCACTTGAGGGCAATGGCAAGTCAGGAAGAGATTTTAAAAGGGAAGTGATCGTCAGCCTGGCTTGGTAGAACGTTTCTTTCTGGCTCCACCATGGAGGACACACTGACAAGGAGTGAGAGTCGGAATAGTGTTTTCGCATGCCTGCTCAGTCTTGGACTCTTTGCCACCCCATGGACTGTAGCCCTCGCGGCTCCTCCGTCCATGGGCTTCTCCAGGCAAGAACACTGGAGTGAGATGCCATTTCCTCCTCCAGGCAGGGGAGCTTCCCAACCCAGGGACCAAACCCACATCTCTTGCGTGCCCGGCATTGGCAGGCGGATTCTTTACCACTGTGCCACCTGGGAAGCCAGAAGCAGGGTTACCTGTTTCAAAGCTGTTCGTTATTCCTCTCACATTTATTTACATAAATTCCCATCCTTCTAGTAAAGCTGAACTTTCACTGGGTCCTGGGAGGGGCAGAGGTGTGCCCAGATGCACAGACATCGCCAGCAGGAAAGCTGGGAATGGAGCCGCCACCGTGTGTCCCCTGCTGCGCTCGGCCCTAACCCTGCTCCCTCCAGACAGAGTCCAGTAGCCAATGAGTCAGTGATTGTTAAGGGATACAGGCCAATATTCTAATAATACCAAGTCTTTGAAATGTGTCTCAACCCTCCAACTTCAAGGGACAGGTACTACATTCCCGTCAAGTGCTTATGAGAGATGTCACACGTTCTGAGGTTCTGCTTGGGGTTAGCTAAATTTAAAGAGAAGGGGACGACGAAGGTTGAGATGGTTGGAGGGCATCACTGACTCGATGGATGTAAGTTTGAGCAAGCTCCGGGAGTTGGTGATGGACAGGGAAGTCTGGCGTGCTGCAGTCCGTGGGGTTGCAAAGAGTCGAACATGACTGAGTGACTGAACTGAACTGAAATTTAAAACGCTAGGAGTTATGTTTTCTAAGCTACTTATGAAATTCGCCAATATTATTTTCCAGGCTTCCAAATGAATTTATCCCTCACTTTGGCTCAAAGTTTAGCCATAGCACAAAACAAAAATACGGTTCTCATTACACATCCCTAAACTCTGTGAAGCAGACATCTGATAATTCCTGGAACAATGGGGAAAAAATTAAATATATATTATATATATATTTCCCTAACATTCTGAATAGAGATTATTGATGCTTTATCTCAGTGTCTCCTATTTGTTGAATCATTTTCTCATTTGATACTCAAGTATTTCTAAATAACATGAGAAAAACAGTTTTATGATATCAATAATTTAAATTCACTTAACTTAAAAATGCAATCTTTTAAATGTCACATTTATCTCACATTCTGCTTTTCATTAAAATATCCCCTGAAGCATGGATTTTGTAACTAAGAGGGCCTTTACAGTTATTATCATAAATACGAAGAGCCTCACAGTCACATTGGTCTTTTCACAGACCACATGGCCTTTCCGAGCATTTTAAGATCTCATTCAGTTAGTCACAGAGCCAGCCAGTGAGAGCAATTGCTCAGATGAATATCGGATGACTGAATGCTTTGAGTAATATGTTTTACTTTATTTTGTGTAAATGTGAAATTTTTTCAACCATGGCAAGGTTCATCACCTCCCCTGGTGAGGGGAACAGTTCCTGAGAGTTCCAGCAGGTGGCAGCATAGATTATTGCAAAAGGGTGGAACAGCCTCAAAAAAAAAAAAAAAAAAAAAAAAAAAATCCAAGCACCAACATGCTGTTGTTTCTCATTTTACTGCGACTGAGCCAGCCCCCCTCCCTTTAATGTAAAAGGAACATGCCTGGACATGCGAACAAGGAAATAACTTTTCAGTACGGAGATGACATATCATGCTAAACATAATCATAATTAAAATAGCTAAAATATGTGACTGCTGTGCTGGGTTGCCTCAGTCGTGTCCGACGTGTCCGACGTGTCCGACTCTTTGCTCCCCTGTGGACTGTAACTCACCAGGCTCCTCTGTCCATGGGGATTCTCCAGGCAAGAACATGTGTGGGTTGCCATGCCCTCCTCCAGGGGATCTTCCCAGCCCCAGGGCTAGACCCAGGTCTCCCGCATTGCAAGCAGATTCTCTACCAGCTGAGCCGCCAGGGAAGCCCAGCTAAAAATATATTGAGGGCTAAATCTATGCTTCCCACCGTTCTAAGACCTTAACAGGTATTTTTTATTTATTACTCACACCAGTTTGTCTGTGGTTATTATTAGTGTCTCCATTTCAAAGACCAGGAAACTGAGGCAGGGCCAAGCTTTCACAGCTGCTAAACGAAGGAGGTAGGATATTTAACCAGGCAGTCTGGCTCTAACATCCAGTCTTTGAACCACTTTATCATGTTTAATTGAGGGATCTGCAATCCCTTATGAAAATCCAAAGTATTAGGAAAAACACAATGAGTTTTCAGAAAAGAGACCTGCGTATTAAATGCATGCTAAGTCGCTTCAGTCGTGTCCGACTCTTTGCGACCCTATGGACGATAAACCACCAGGATCCTCTGTGGGATTTTCCAGGCAAGAATCCTGGAGTGGGTGGCCATTTCCTCCTCCAGGGGATCTTCCCAACCCGGGGAGGGAACCCCCATCTCTTAAGTGTCCTGCATTGGCAGGCAAGTCCTTTACCACTAGCGCCACGGTCATTGTTAAAAGATGGAGAAATTACTAGGTTATTAAGGAGTGACACAGTAAGAAGTAGAGACATGAATGAATAAAACTAGAAGTCATTCAAGCAGGAGAGAAAACGGGTTTCAAGGAGCCCAGCAGTTAATGGGATGAATCAGAGCAGCCTGCTGTTGGGCAAAGAGGTAGCGTGTGAGGGCAGGAGGAAGCGGGTAAATTTGTGTGGGCACAGAATGCGTCACAGGGCACGCGGGGCCGTGGAGAAGGCTCCGGGTCTGGAGCTTCACCCAGGGAGTCCAGCCTTACTGTGTCCTGTGCTTCAGCCAGCCCATCTCACCCAGGACGAGGCCTGCGTTGCCTCCATCTGTGCTGTAACTAAGTTATATGACCCCGCGTGTGGCAACAGGACCGAGTGACAGTGTGTGCTTACCCGTACTGTTTCCTTGGTGTGACATTGGGCAGAGTAAGGAGATTTACACCTGCGCTCTGGCTGAATATTTCTGTCTAGTTCACTCCTGTCCTATCTGCTGGGGTCTTTCCCTGAACCCTCATTCTTGCCACGTTGCTGTTGTTCGGTCACTCAGTCGTGTCCAGCTTGCGGTGGCCCCCCCGGGCTGCGGCTCGCCAGACTTTGCTGCCTCCTGCAGCTTGCTCAGATGCATGTCCACCGAGTCGATGATGCCATCCAACCATCTTGTACTGGCTACCCTCTGAATCCATCCCTCACTTTATCCTTCTGTGCGTTTCTCTTGTTTCCCCCAACCTGGAGGAGGCGCACCTCCCAGGCTCCTTTCAATAATGGTTATTGGACTAATGTAAACAGTGAGCAGAGGAGAGGCAGGACGCATGGGTTGGAGAAACAGGTAAGGGTTTGTCAGAGCGGCTGGGTGAAGAGCAGCTCACACTTCAAAGCAATGAGATGCAGTGTCTTCTCCCGACATCGTCAACTCTGGTGTCACCAAAATTTCTCCAACTGGATGGTGAATTCCTTTCAGAGGTGAGGCCACATTTTGTTTACCTTCAAGGCCCTCCTACCTCAACCTTATCTGCTAACACCTCACTCTGGAGTTTGTGCCCAGTAGGAATTGGTAAGTGGTCTTGGAGAATTGAGTGGGGTGAAGTCCAGCTGTATGGAATCTGTCTTATCTTGGCTAGACCCAACCACTTCTTACCCAGATTTCTTAGTACCCTGGGTCAACGAGGAGCTGAAATCAAGCAGAGATTCTTTTCTATTTGTTAATTTGGGAGAGAGAATGTGTGTGCATGCTAAGTCACTCAGTCATGTCCAACTCTTTGCAATCCTATAGACTATAGCCCGCCAGGCTCCTCTGTCCATGGGATTCTCCAGGCAAGAATACTGGAGTGGGTTGCCATGGCCTCTTCCAGGGGATCTTCCCCATCCAGGGATCGAACCCACATCTCCTGAAGCTCCTGTATTGTCAGGCAGGTTCTTTACCGCTGAGCCACCAAGGAAGTCCAGGAGAGAGAATAATCAGCTACAAAATATGGCCGTGAGGAGAGGAGACAGGTGGTCACAGTTGGCAAAATAAACACACTTGGGAATGCTCTACAGGCCCCCGTCCAAGCCAGGAGGTATTCTCTTTCAGTCCCAGGCTTGAAGGGAAACTAAAGCACCTCCAGAGTGAGAGATCTGTCCACGTGTAGCACAGCTCGGGTCCAGGCTGGAAGCAGAGTTGAGTGGGATGATGGTCCTCTTGGAGAAGGGCTGTCAGAAGCTGAGCAGGACTCAGGAGAACCCAGCTATTCACCAAGACCACCTCTTAATACCGTGGTGGCTGGACTCTCAGCACGTGCATTTTGTGGGGGACATGGCTTTCTGTCCACAACACACACCATGGGGGGACCCACCCTTGGAGAGCCTCTGCTTCACACTTACTCCACGGTGAGACCTCTGGGGGATGCTTCTCTTGCCCCACCTTGTTCAATGGTGATTTATTTTTTTCTTTTGACTCATGTGAGTTCTTCCAGGCCAAGTGCTGTTCCTCTAACAGTGCTTGAATATTCTGAGATGAATTTATATGTCCTTTAAAACTAAATAAAAGTGTAATTATAACTAAAACATGCTAAGCAAAATGAAGCCAGTGATAATACCACCAGAAAAGAGCCACAGTGTGCATGGGAGTTCCAAAACTGACATGTATGGTACATCCCTGGCAACGCCTCTTTTCACCTGAAAGTGTTTTATGCTGACAGCACCAGATCTACTGATAATACAAAATAACATTAAGAGTAGGCTCACAAAAACTTTACCAGAACACTCAGAAGTATTTTTATCAAAAATTTGTTCATAATCAGATCTCTATATCTAACTTCCAATTTACAGGATATACAGGAATTGGAGGAATAAGTTAATTGACAAGAATGCAATCAGCAAAATTGAGAATATGGGCAATTTTACATGAAAAAAAATGATTCCTTTTTTTATTATAAATGAAGATGAGAAAAAACAGAGATGAAATTGTTATAGATTAAAAGAGACATTAACAAAATACAAAGTTTGGGCCTCATTTACATCTAAATTCAGGAGGCATTTTTTTTTAGGCATTTGAATATAGACTTCATATTAGATTATATTAAGTAATTATTGCTATTTTTATGATAACAGACTGGTGTTAAACTAATTAAGCGTATCATATCTACTGGTAATACATGATGAAATATGTACAGACAAAATGATACAGTAATTGGGACTCACTTTAACATATTCTAGCAGATTCTTGTGTTTCCAGCTATGAGGGACTAGACTTCAGCAAAGCAAACCTTCTGTATCCTCTGAAATTAGAAAAGAATTAGAAAAGCAACACCTAAAGCAATACTTGTCACCTACCTTCCCAGCCCTCTGCAAAAGAAAATCTGTTCAGCGGCATCAGAAAGCAGCCAGGGCAGCTAGACTCGAGGGTCCGAGACAGCAAGAGAAGAGAAAGTCGAGCCTGACCTTCGCTGCATTTCCCCAGAGGCATTTGCTGATATTTAAAATAAGTTGGACCAGGAGCTGAGAAACCAAGGAGAGATCTGAGCCGAGAGCAGTGACTGTGCGGAGCTTTGGCCATGTCACAGCAGCAGGGGAAATTCAGGTTTCAAAACATCATCACGTGAGGGACCAAGGCTTCAACCTCTTGATTTTAAATGTTCACAAATAGTCCATAACAGTGAATTTGCAAAGTAAGTAGCTTAGGATTACTATTGCAAAAATTACAGATGGAGAAGAGAGAAAGTAAATGAATATTAAAAATTGGGCAATGGTACTATGGGGAACAGTGTTCAGGTACCTTAAAAAACTAAAAATACAGCTATCGTAGGACCCTGCCATCCCACTCCTAGGCATATATCTAGAAAACATATGACCCCAGTGTTCACTGCAGCACTGTTTACAATAGCCAAGAGTGGGGAACAACCTAAATGTCCATTGACAGAGAAACGGATAGAGGCTGTTGTACATATATACAATGGACTATAACTCAACCATGAAAACTACGGAATAATGCCATCCGAAGCAACATGCATGGATCTAGAGAGTGTCACGCTGGGTGAAGTCAGTCAGACAGAGAAGGAGAAATATTGTATGATATCCCTTATACATGGAATCTAAACAGAAATGACGCAGATGAATTTGTAAAACAGAAACAGGACTCACAGACAGAAATGGACTCATGGTTGCTGGGGGAGGGGATAGTTAGGGACTTTGGGATGGCCATGTACACACTACTCTATTTAAAATGGATAACCAACAAGGACTTATTGTATAGCACCCGGAGCTCCGCTCAATGTTATGTGGCAGCCTGGATGGGAGGCGGGGTCTGGGGGAGAAAGAATATATATCTATATATGTATGGGTGAGCCCCTTTATTGTTTACCTGAAACTATCACAACATTGTTAATCAGCTATACCCCAATACAAAATAAAAAATTCAAAAGAAAAAAAAATTGAGCAGTACTGGATCTTAAAAGGTCTCACAGCAGGGTCCTATGGTAGAGCATTCAGTTCAGTTCAGTTCAGTTCAGTCGCTCAGTCGTGTCCGACTCTTTGCGACCCCATGAATCGCAGCATGCCAGGCCTCCCTGTCCATCACCAACTCCCAGAGTTCACTCAGATTCACGTCCATCAAGTCACTGATGCATCCAGCCATCTTATCCTCGGTCGTCCCCTTCTCCTGCTGCCCCCAATCCCTCCCAGCATCAGAGTCTTTTCCAATGAGTCAACTCTTTGCATGAGGTGTCCAAAGTACTGGAGTTTCAGCTTCAGCATCATTCCCCCCAAAGAAATCCCAGGGCTGATCTCCTTCAGAATGGACTGGTTGGGTCTCCTTGCAGTCCAAGGGACTCTCAAGAATCTTCTCCAACACCACAGTTCAAAAGCATCAATTCTTCAGTGCTCAGCCTTCTTCACAGTACAACTCTCACATCCATACATGAAAACAGGAAAAACCATAGCCTTGACTAGACGGACCTTAGTCGGCAAAGTAATGTCTCTGCTTTTGAATATGCCATCTAGGTTGGTCATAACTTTCCTTCCAAGTAGTAAGCGTCTTTTAATTTCATGGCTGCAGTCACCATCTGCAGTGATTTTGGAGCCCCCAAAAATAAAGTCTGACACTGTTTCCACTGTTTCCCCATCTATTTGCCATGAAGTGATGGAACCATATGCCATGAATTCGTTTTCTGAATGTTGAGCTTTAAGCCAACTTTTTCGCTCTCCTCTTTCACCTTCATCAAGAGGCTTTTAAGCTCCTCTTCACTTTCTGCCATAAGGGTGGTGTCATCTGCATATCTGAGGTTATTGATATTTCTCCCGGCAATCTTGATGCCAGCTTGTGTTTCTTCCAGTCCAGTGTTTCTCATGATGTACTCTGCATAGAAGTTAAATAAGCAGGGTGACAATATACAGCCTTGACGTACTCCTTTTCCTATTTGGAACCAGTCTGTTGGTCCATGCCCAGTTCTAACTGTTGCTTCCTGACCTGCATACAGATTTCTCAAGAGACAGGTCAAGTGGTCTGGTATTCCCATCTCTCTCAGAATCTTCCACAGTTGATTGTGATCCACACAGTCAAAGGCTTTGGCATAGTCAATAAAGCAGAAATAGATGTTTTTTCTGGAACTCTCTTGCTTTTTCCACGATCCAGCGGATGTTGGCTAGCATAGGGAACTATATTTAATATCCTGTAATAAGATGAAAAAGATAATGAAATAGAATATGAAAAAATGAAATGAAAAAATAATAAAAAAGAATATGAAAAAAAAAGTCTTAAAAGGAACTTAGATTTTATTGTGTAAGTTATGGGAAGATATTGAAGAGTTTTATACGGAGTAATAACAAAACCAGTACAGCATTTTAGGTTTATTTAGGTGGAGTACTGTAGATAGATGGGTGATAAGGAATAATGTCAGGGGAACCTTTAAAAAACATGTAATGAACGCCTGACCCAAGGCAGCATTTGATGTTGGGAATGAAAGAATGAAGACAGCTGCTAGATGTTCAATGAAAAATCGGTAAGAAAGCTTAGATGTGGGAGAGAAAAGTGATGGAGGCTGGACGATGACTCTAGATTTGGAATGTGATGGAACAACCACAGACTCACCATGCCAAGGGAAGTAATAGCTAGAGAAGAAAATTAGGTCCCACAGGAGGTTGAGCTGATTGAGGAACACACGTGTGGATTGGCTGAGGAAGTATTTAAATGAACACATTTGGACGTGGAAGTTAGCACTTTAAGGAGAACGTTAAATAGAACCCAATTCCAGAGAAAAGTCAGATGATATAAAGTCAAAACATTAACCGTTCAGTCTGGCAAATGCGTGGAGCAATCAATGGGACACACAGAGTCCTTGCTGAAGTTAACATGATTGTAAAATAGACACTAACACACAGCCATGGAAAAGTTCACAATCCTTACCCAGAAGTGTCCTGTCTAGGGAAAAATTTACTGAAAAATAAACTAACTGCTCTTTATTCAGAAAAGTACAGAAGATGACATAAGAAAGGCTAGTTATGTGATCAGCAGCACAAGCCTCAAGTCAAAGAGTTTAAGTGATTGGATGTTCAGTTCATCTCACGATTAGGTTTAGCTTTTAACTTCTTAGTTACTCTCATACCAAAGCAGATAAAACCAATGTGCCTTTTAAAGATCCTGGCTAATACCATATGAAGTCTCTAATGCAGTATAAAATTAATTTATTTTCCATCTAAGCTTCTTTCCTGTCTACCTTGGAAAAAAGATTAAACATAATACAATGGGAGTTAATTTAGCTATTTTCTTGTTGCGCATTCCTGGGTTTTCTTATTAAAACTCCAAATGAGTATCTTTGATGTTTCTCGGAAAATATTTTTCAGTATTTGCCGATCCCTTCCTGGCTCCATGTGCCTTAACAAGCAGAGACCGAAGTGGCCTCCGAGTAATTTAATATCAAGGTGCCAAGCAATCTGAGATGTCAGAGCACCCCCACAGGAACACAATTATTTCCTCTGAAAAGTTCATCATTTTCAAACTGGGATGAAGTTGGTACAAGTAGAATCGTCCTTCCCTCATAAAAGTATGACTTTCTTTGCTGTTAATATGCTAGGGACTTGCATTCAGCTGGAGGAGGAAAAGTCTGTTTTGGCTGATCTGAAAGCACTTTTGCTAAAAATGACAGGTAGTGTGTCTGGAAAATTAATGTCCATCCATATTTATTCAGTTTTGAGATATTTTAGGGCACAGGCAGATGAAGTGCTGATAACTTCAGCTTAACATGTATATACTGCACTTAATGTGCACACACTGCACTTGGTGCACGTACACTGCGCTTAGTGCGCGTACACTGTGCTTAATGCGCGTGTACTATACCTAATGCGCATATACTGCACTTAGTGTGCGTATACTGCACTTTTGCTTTTCGTTGAGCATCTGTGTCCCCAGGCTAGGTGGGATTTTGCTTACATACAACCTCAAATCTTGTTTCAACAGCTGCTTTATTTAATGTCTAAAATATACTTAGGAAAAGTATTTAAATATTAAACAGGTATTTCCATTTTATTGGGAAGGACCTACGGGGTCCCCTTGGTGGCTCGGCCATGTAAAGAATCTGCCTGCAATGCAGGAGACCTGAATTTGATTCCTGGGTCGGGAAGATCCCCTGGAGAAAGAAATGGCAACCCGCTCCAGTATTCTTACCTGGAGAATTCCATGGACAGAGGAGCCTGGCGGGCTACGCAGTCCATGGGGCCACAAAGCATTGGACACAGCTGAGCAACTAAACAACATTTTAAAAAAGATTTACATACGTCGTAAAGATTCAGAGAAAGAATTTAGAGGTTTTCTAAAGTAAATGCTCTAAGAAATGGGAGGTCAGGGTCTACAGAAGGAAGAAGCAAACCTCGAAGTCCTGATGGGGAGTTTGGGCTTCATTCTTTAGGACCAAGTAATCACTTAAAGACTTTAAGCTTGGGAATAAAATGATCAAACTAATAACATTTTTAAAAGGAGGGAAATACACCAATTTTTACAAACAAAGACTTGAAGAGGATAAGACAAGTCACAGGTAGCTAAAAGAACGTAAAAGGAATTATCTTAGAGCTCAGAACTCTGTGATGTGGGTCCTTATCATTTCCACTTTCGCATTAAAAAAAAAAAAAAAAAAGGCAGAGGCTTGAAGTGTTTAAGTAACTTTCCCAAAAGTGGTGTACTTAGTACCTGTGGGCAGCTTCATACCCAATCTATCTCCCAATAAGGATAGAAGCTTCCCAGTGGCAATAGGGCTACTGAACCAGTGACGATCAAACAGAAAACGCTGTGGGTTTGCTTTGTGCGAGAAGACTGACTGGGGAGTGGTGGGGTGTGGTTATTCTGAATGGATGGTACTCGCATGACGGTGGCGACTGCAGACTGGATCAATATCGGTGTCAGACCGATTGAGACGGATGTCAGCTCTTCCTAAAATTACACTCCTGGGATCTTGGCCAACATGAGCTTCTTTGGGTTTCCTAGATTGAATAAGATAATACACCTCAAACAGCTTTAGAAGCTGTAAATTCCTAAGAGGCAAAGACTATTAATACTTCTGCGTGAGAAGAACATTAAGCATTTACAAGTCAGCTCCCACCTTAAGTGCACCAGGAGGGGTCACATTCATCGGAGGCCCATCATGAATGTTTTATGAAGTGAGAAATTACTTCCTGTTGTATCTCTGTGGTGTTTCATATTTTTTAAGGCTCTCTGTGGATGACTCAAAGCCTCTCCTTGAAACCCCCAAACATGTCTTGAGAAAATAGCTATTTAAATGGGCATCATTGGGCCTCTTTTTGTGCTGCACATTATAGAAAACCCATCTCAAAATGTTTTAAACAGCAAAGTTAATTTCCTGGGTTTGCAACTAAAGACATGGCATCCAGAAAAGGAGCTTCTTGTAATGACTCCAGCAGCATTCCCAGGGCCGTGTTCATCCTGACTCTTCCTCTGCCTTGCTCAACATTGTGCTTAGTTGCTCAGTCGTGTCTGACTCTCTGTGACCCCATGGACTGTAGCCCGCTGGGCTCCTCTGTCCATGGGATTCTCCAGGCAAGAATACTGGAGTGGGCTGCCATGCCCTCCTCCAGGGCATCTTCCCAACCCAGGGATTGAACCCAGGTCTCCTGCATTGCAGGCAGATTCTTTATTGTCTGAGCCACAGGGAAGCCTTATCTATAGGAGACACAATCTCCACCACTTTCTTCTGCAGTCACGCCTCATGTGAGAACAACAAAAGGGCCTCAGCAGTTCCAGACCCTGGGGTTTCCCTGGTGGCTCCGTGGTAAGGAATCCACCTGCCAATGCAGGAGACACGGGCTGGATACCTGGGTCCCACATGCCGCCGACGAGCAGCCAAGCCCTGTGCGCTGTGGCTACTGAGCCTGTGCTCTGGAGCGCAACTGCTGAAGCCCACACACCCTAGAGCCATGCGGGGGCGCGCCGCAGAGAGAGGCAGTGTAATTTCCCTCAGCAAACCCGAGGGGTCCCGAGGAGAGGTGAGCCTGCTGTCCGCCAACCCAGCCCCTCAGCGAGCGAGAGACAATCAGAGGCCACAGCGGTTCCGTCTGAGCAGTTCTGCTTTATTGCCACAAGTTTTTGGTTTATAGAGGCAAGGGGGGGAGGGGGTTTGCGAGGGACTTTCCATAGTTGCACCAATCACGTTAAAGGTCAAATCGTCATGTGCCATAGTTGCACCAATCACATTAAAGGTCAAATCATCATGTGCCATAGTTGCAACAATCACGTTAAAGGTCAAATCGTCATGTGCCTTCATTATAACAGGAGTCTATGGTGATCATGCGCTGTCCACGTGCACAGAGATCAAGAGAGCCAATCAAAAACTTTAACATAGACCACGCCCCTATCTCTTCCGCCAGGCGCCATTTTAGTTTCCGATGACAAAACTAGCCCATTGTTTTAAGGTTTCCCATTTAGGGCCCCACAGAGCCGTGCTCTGCAACAGGAGAGTGGCCCCCGCTAATGGCGACTAGAGAAAAGGCCACATAGCCACGAAACCCAGCATAGCCGAGATAAACAAAAAGATGATTGCAGCACGCTACAAAAAAACAACAACCCAAGACAGTTCCAGACGTCAATTCTTGAATCACATGATTAAAAGAAGCGGCAAGATCACTCCTAATACCTTCTCTGAAAAGATACTTTGCAAAAATTGTCAGAATGACAATTTGAATACTGTTTAGTCCTTTCTGACTTCATCTTTAAGAAGCTTTGAAACCTCTGATATAAATGACTATTGATATGTATAAATATATTGATAAATTCCTGAGGTCAAAGGGAATTTATAAGTCATTCACTTATACAAAAGATTTATATGCTTCTCATTTTAATGAGATGTGTACCCAGCAGAAACTATTGTGTATACATATGGTAGTATGTGTACATTTGGCATACCAATTCACATCTCTCACCTTTAACAAGTATATATAGAACCTCAATGATTTTCTGTTCACCAAACAATTCTAGATTCCTTTATTCAGTGATGTTATGTTTTATTCTCTCTCTCCCTTTTGTCAAGCTTTCTTCTTATTTCTCTCTACTTATTCCTATTTCCCGTTTCAGGGTCATGTCTGAAAGTATTAAGTCATTAAGGTCAGGAAGTTCATTATAGATTCAGGAAAGGGGGAAACTTCTACAGTATAGCTGGGCAGGACAAATGGTGGAAGAAGGTCCGAGTTGCCTTTCCAGGAAGAGCAGGGGGCACTGTGGTGGGAGTAGAGAGATGCTTTTGTTTGATTATAGACAATGAAATAATTGTTTCCGCCCTCCCTTCCTTTCTCTCTTTTTTTTTTCCCTCTCTCTTCCTTCTTTTCTTTCATAACAATTGGACAGAAGTGTTTAGAGCCACTTCAGGGTATAAAACTAACAATATGATTACCTTTTAACACTTGGATTTTGAAAGTGGTCTCCAGTAGCAGTAGTCATTCTGTCCTGGGAAGTTTTATGTGTAGAATTTCATCTGATCTTTTCATCAGCCCCACGGATCATATTGTTGCATCTATTTGATAGAGGAGGAGAGAGGAGCTCAGGTTCTGTGGATACAGATCCTGGGACTCACCCAGGGGTGAGGGTGTCCTCACCCAGCTCTCTGATTCTAAACTGTGTCCTCTTGGTAACTTCCCTCTTTAGCAACCATTTTATTTGAACAGTGAGTGAAGTGAAGTCGCTCAGTCATGTCCAACTCTTTGCGACCCCTTGGACTGTAGCCTACCAGGTTCCTCCATCCATGGGATTTTCCAGGCAAGAATACTGGAGTGGGTTGCCATTTCCTTCTCCAGGCGATCTTCCCGACCCAGGGATTGAACCCAGGTCTCCCGCATTGTAGGCAGATACTTTATCGTCTGAGCCACCAGGGAAGTTAGCTAAAAACCTCATAAATTACCAGGAAGCCAAGGGAAGTTCCATTTGAATTAGCATAATACTTCAATAATAGACTATCTAAAAAAAGAATGGAATCATGTCCTGTGAACACTGGTCAAGAAAGCATCTGCTGCTGCTGCTGCTGCTAAGTCGCTTCAGTCGTGTCCGACTCTGCGGGACCCCAGAGACGGCAGCCCACCAGGCTCCCGCGTCCCTGGGATTCTCCAGGCAAGAACACTGGAGTGGGTAGTTATTTTTAGGGTACTTGCTCTATTGAAATGTTTGAGTGATACTAAATTAGCAGGAACGCATCTAAGCTATTTATGTGGTTTAAATGCTACTCTCACATTCTTAAAAGTAATAGTTTAACATTTTGTAAAGCAATAGTTTAAAAGTTAATTCTAAAACTGGAAAGTTATGAAGCTCTTTAATTTTTTAAGGTTTATTTTAGTTGGAGAGTCGTTGCTTTATAATGCTGGTTTCTGCCATTTAGCAGCATCGGTCAGCCACAGGCGTGCACGTGTCCCTTCGGTCTTTGCACCTCCATGTCGCCTCCCGCCCCGTCACACCCCTCGTCGTTGCGGAGCACAGGAGCTGAGCCCCCTGTGTCCCACAGCGCGCCCCCACTGGCTGGCTGCTTTTCATGTGGTGGTGTATACGGGTTTCAGTGAGTATGTGTGCTATGCTATAGGGCATATACGGTGTGCGTGCATGCCACTCGCCCCGTTCGTCCCTCTCCTTCCCCCACTGTTCTCCAGGCCTGTGTCTCCTTTCCTGCCCTTCAGACAGGTTCATCAGTACCATCTTTCTAGATTCCATGCATATGCTTTACTATATGATATTTGTGTTTCTGACTTACTTCACTCTGTAGAAAAGGCTCTAGGTTTGTCTACCTCAGAACGGACTCAGCTGCCCTCCTTTTCATAGCTGAGTAGTGTTCTGTTGCCTGTATGTACCACCGCTGCTTTATCCGTTCATCTGTCCATGGATATCTAGGTTGCGTCCGTGTCCGAGCTATCGTAAATAGCGCTGCAGTGAATGCTGGGGGACAGGTGTCTTTCTCAATTATGGTTTCCTCGGTTATATGCCCAGAAGTGGGATTGTTGTGTCATATGGTAGTCTTATTCTGAGGTGTTTTTTTTTTTTTTTAAGGAATCTCCATACCCTTTTTTAAATTTTACGATTTAGCTGGCTACACAGGTAAGAATTGTTTACGTATATTTCGTGTTGCAGTTAGTTTATGCTTGTTCACGTCTATTCCCGTTCCTCAGGCCTCCTCCAAGGGTTCTACCGTGGTCTGGCTAATGCGGCTATTTTAATACTGGCGCTCTTTGTCCGCGTAGGGGCCTGTCTGTGGGGTACGGCTGAATTTGCCTGGGAGGACAGATTCAGAGCACGCAGCTCAGAGGCACGCAGAGAGGAGTCTGAGAGAGCGTGATAAAGACTTTTCCTGAATGCCCAACTGGCAGCCAACCTGCTGGCACCTCTCCTTTCTCTTGATTGTGGTGATATTTCAAACTCGCCTGCTGGAATGTGTGCAGGTGTCAACAGCTGAACCCTTGATGAAGTACTGTAGATACTGAGAATGTTTACTTTCCTGAGCTAGAAATTACAAATATCAATTGAATAATGAACACAGGCTACTGTTGATGAATGCTCTGCACTGTGTAAAGATTCCACTGAACGCCTCGATCTGAACAAATCTGTGCCCCAGCCTCACATA
Source organism: Oryx dammah (assembly GCF_014754425.2). Taxonomy (NCBI): domain Eukaryota; kingdom Metazoa; phylum Chordata; class Mammalia; order Artiodactyla; family Bovidae; genus Oryx; species Oryx dammah. The sequence continues at coordinate 81,804,349 of NW_024070208.1, read as the reverse complement.
CTTTTGGCCTTGCAGTTTAATAAACATCTATGTAGATGGGATATCAGACAGATGAGGGATTTTGCTAAAATTAAATGCTCAGTAATACACTTTTCCTCTGAGCAGAAAAGCTTATATGAGACCTAATGTAAAGCCTGCGTGTGGGGTCTGTCGACTGGCAGCTTCCAGAAAAGACCTCTCCTTGAAGAGCAGACTGAATAGAAACTGCAGAGTGAGAGACCCCAGTGGTGAAGGCAGGCCTGTGGTCAGTTAATCATCTGATGTCACCTGCTCTTGGTAAAAGTGTATCCCCATAGTGGAGTCTCTGCAAGGGAATTCTGGGTTCTAAAAGTGACATGCTACTCCCCTGCAAGAAAGCAGATAGCATCCTGCTGTGTGGAAACAGATGACAGGGGAATAACCTGTGTTGTCATCTCTGTGACTTTGTTTGAAACCTATTTCTTAAAAAAAAACCACTTTTTCTTGAAATATAGTTGATTTACAATGTTGTATTAGTTTCAGGTGTACAGCAAAATGATTCATATATATATGATATATGCATAATATATAGCATATATAAAAATGTTTCTTTTTTAGATTCTTTCCCATTATATAAAAACTATTTCTTTTTTAAATTTATTTTTTAATTGGTGGAAAATTGCTTTATAGTTTTGTGTTGGTTTCTGCCATACAGCAACACAAATCAGTCATAATTATATATATGTCTATATGTGTATATGTATATAGGTATATATATGTCCCTTCCCTTCTGAGCCTCCCTCTAGGGGGCTCTCCCCATCACACCCCTCTAGGTCATCACAGAGCACCAGGCTGGGCTCCCTGTGTATACAAGACCTATTTCTAACAGTTGTTATTTTTATGGTCACACTCAACATTTTGCTAGTGATTATCATGATTTTAGATTTTTCTTTTTTTTTTTTTTTTAGATTTTTCTTTTTAAGAGATTATTGCACTGACTATGTGACTGTTTCTGTTAAATGTACTTAAGTATTGTCCTTTAACTCAGGTTTCTTCCCTCAAGTATACACCTTTTGTTTGATTTAAGGACGCTCTTTAGTTATTCCTTGTCCTTTCTCTAAAGGATTTCACTATTTTAGAGAAGGAATGGTCATAATTTCCCAAAGCTCCATATTTGCTGTTATTTCTCTCCAATGGTCACCCAATGGATAAGCATCAAATAACTGGAAAATTGAATTTCATAGGGCTGACATGTTGAGTCCTAAAGTGACATAGCATTAAAAATAGGCACCATCACAGATAAATGGTAATGACTACATTTCCTGCAATATTAATAAACCTTTAATCTTGTCATTTTCAAGGGCTTGGTACCCTCTCTAGGGTGAATTAAGCCTTGTTCTTTATCACAGGATTTGACTAAAACTTTAATTATTGATATAATACAGTCCTATTATAACATAGCTCATTATTCAAGTCAGATCTCCTAATATATATTAAGCACCCATTTTCCCATTGGAACTATGCAAGGTGCTTGGGGACACAAATTTAGATGTGAAAGAGAAAATGTAACAATCTTTGGGGGTTTTAATGTATTCTGTATATAGTAGCCCAAAGACCACCCCTTGAGATATTATAATCACATATTGCAAAAATCTAAAATAATATAAAGAGCTTATAACCTGCTAGAGAAGGAAGATGCCCAAACAGATAATTTTAATATTATATGGGTTTTTCTCAGTTAGTTACCTACCCACTCAGGTGGTATGGAATGGCACTCAGTCCATTCTAAGTTTTGGGAGGTCATCACTGACCAAGTGATGCTATATCTGTATCATAAGAAAGTTTGTGTAGGCAATGAAAGTTTAGAAGACTTCTGGGGCAATGCCACACAAGTGAGATGGATATAGCACATGGACAGATGCAGAACTCTGTTCAAGACAGAAGAAGGGAAAAATGGTTGCAGATGAGGATGGACATCTGAGGATGACCTATGTGTGTTCATTGAATTTAACTAGGCTTTCTTGTTGCACTAACACTTTCAAATATTGGTCACTGGACCTACTACACGTTAACATCTCCATCAGGTAAAGTCTGCTAGATACCATGGCAAATCACCAGCATTGTTACAGAATATAGAACATCACACTGCTATTCCAGGTTTATAATGCAAAGACTAGACACCAGAATACAGGACCTTGAGAAAGAAACAGATTTTCCAATGGCAACTCATCTTTATGGGAGAGCACAGTTCACAGTGTCCACACAAACTGAACTCCACCCTGCACAAAAGGAGAGACTGCTTCCCAAGACCATCACAAAGGGTTGCAGTGGGGAGGCTTCTAAAGCTGTAAGTATCTCTCCTCTTCTACCTCCCCAGTCCCGCCTAATATCAGTGAGGTCACAGGTACAGCTACTTAGGAATTTGAGGTGGGTTTCAAATGGATTTAACCTGAATTTGGGGGCTTCCCAGGTGGCTCAGCAGTAAAGAATACCCCTGTTGATGCAGAAGACATAGGTTCAGTCCCTGAATCGGGAAGATCCCCTGGAGAAGGAAATGGCAACCCACCTCCAGGATTCTTGCCTGGAAAATTCCACGGACAGAGGAGCCTGGCGGGCTACAGTCCACAGGGTCGCAGAGAGTCAGACACAACTGAAGTGATTGAGCCCATATGTTAAAAGATAGGGGAAAATAAGAAGGGAATTTTTTATCCTAATGCTGAATGGCCCTTAATCAGAACCCTACCTTCCTCGGCAAGTTAACACCAGGCAGATGGAACAGAGAACTCAAAAGACAGACCTCGACCTCATTAGAGAACAAAAGCCAGAGGAAATGATGTCAGCAGCCAGCTGTGGGATGCAGGATGAGAAAACTCATGAAAAAGATGCTGAGGGAATATTGAGGAAAAGGGCACAGAGCCTGGGGCACCCCCTGGCAGGACCAGCATTGACGGAATGAAGCAAGCCCTTGATTTCTGCTGCCTCCCCCATAGGCTGATTAACTGCATATGCTCCCGGTTCCACAAAACGGAAGCCAATGTAAGTTAAAGAACATTTAGCTGGAGATCATTAAGAAATGAATAAGAATATTAAACAGGTTAAGGCTTTGTTTCATTTCTTCATATGGGAGGACTGAATCACTTTGAACCACAGTTTTTAGCTTGGAATTATGTTGAACATTTAGCTTCTTCATGTTTTAGGGGTAGCATAATGGTGAAGTGAATGACTCAGTACTTCCCCTAAAGACACAATAAACTTTCGTATTTCTGCACTCCTACCTGCCATGTCTCTCCGCTAAGTCTCAGTTGAAATCTCTCGTCTCTTCTGGATCATCTTTCAGTCTGCCCAGAGTCCACAAGTAGCTGGCTCTTCTGCACTTACATAAGCGTCTGTGTTGCGGTCCTTGTCATCTAACACTGAGATAGTCATTCAGGCTTCTTTGCTTTCTGGGAGGCCAACCAGGGCAGGTCCTCTGATGTTCCATAGTTGTTTTGACTTGCCAGGGGTTAGTAAGGTGCATAAATAAACTTAAGAAATACATGAGCGATACAAACGTGAGAAAGCTGAGGTTCTGAACACCAGAGAGACCTGAAGTCAGAGCCACAGAGGATCAGCTTCATTTTGTGGTTTGTTTGTCTGCTCATGGGATGGATAAACCCTGAGATTCCTTCAGTCTCCGTTTCCCCTACATTCCTAGGGTCTGAGAGGAGGATAACCTGCATTTAGACTCAGAAACTCAGGTTTTGTGGAGAGGGACAGGGCATAGAGAGCCCAAACGAATTTTTTGGTCAACCCAATATTTGCAGATGACAGTCTCTTGTACCCTTTAAATGACCTCCAGATTCTTACAATACCTAATATAATGTAAATGCAATGTAAACAGTTGCTGGGCAGTAAATTCAAGTTTTGCATTTTGGAAACTTCTGGAAATTGTTTTGGATATCTTTCCATCTGTGGTTGCTTGAATCCTGCAGATACAGAACCCAAGGATCTGGGGGGAGGGCGTGAGTTATCAATTAGAGGAGGACAGTAAGGAGACAGATGAGATTCTGGTGATAAGGAAAGATGTCAGTGAGGGTCAGTTTGAGCAACTGTACTGATGGAAAAGCTAAACAAACAGGGCAAAAACTGACAGCTCCGGTGGGTCAAGTCTCAGCGATACGACACGGAGAGCCCCAGTGTGGGGAGGGGACCAATGGATGGCTCTTCTGTCAGGGGATCGATCACCCTGGATTTGAGGATAATGAGGAATGTCGAGTTTGTTCTTTGCATGAGCTTTCTGAAGGCAGCACAGACTCAGAATTTTAGAACCAAAGGGACCTGATCGATCCTCCTTTTTCAGAAGAGAAATCTGAGATGTAGAAGAGGCAAACGGATGGGCTGCAAGGGGTGCTGTTCGGTCACCCCAGATCTGAGACATGAAACAAAACCTGGAAGCTTAGAACCTTACATTAGTCCAGATTCTGCATTGGCCTTTGTACACATGATGTCGGGCGTAGGGTGTTCCTTGATGATTTGTTCCTCCTTTCATCGTCCACCTCCTAGTGTCCCTCCCTGTCTGCTCCCTTCCCAACCCCTTTTCCTCTTCTTGTATGACCATTCACCACAAATGGCAGGCTGAACTGAGGATCGAGGTGCCGGCTGGTGAGGTAACTGAAAACTTCAGGCGGGGTTTGAGAGACTCAAGTCTCTCTTGGATACAGTGAGAGGAGATATGCTTTGAAATGGCAAGGTGTGGGCTCGTAATTTTGGAGACACCTGGGGTGACTCTGTCCCCTGTGAGTATGTGGAAGATGGAAATACACCTCATTTGCCAGGTAATTTATCCAAGGGGTGTTTCTCGACCACCAGGGTGTTGCAAGCGTCACCTGATTGCTCCTGCTGCTTATTTAAAAAATGCATAAGGACAGGAATAAGTAAAAGAAAGACGCTCAACAGAAATAAAGCATGACTTGCTGGTTTGGAAGGCTCCCAGCTCTCCAGATGCTAAAATTAAAAATGGCTTCTGAGTAAGGCTCCAATCCAGAGTGCTCTCGGGATAGCTGGCATAGAGATGACGCTGAGGATGTCGCTTGGTTTAACCTGGGAAAGTTCAACCTTCCATCAGACCCAGGGCCCCTCAGGGGCATGAGGAGGTGCCTCTCCATCCTCTGTGTCACATCAAACTCTGGACGTCTGGGAACTTTCAAGGGGCTGATCCTCACGTCATTTGGCAGAAGCCCAAGGGCTTATTCTTTAAGTCGTCTGGGTGGACTGTTGCATGATTCCAGGACTTGGTTCCTGGCAAGGGGCTTCCCAGGAGGTACTAGAGGTACAGAACCCGCCTGCCAAGGCAGGACTTTTAAGAGACACAGGTTTGATCCCTGGGTCTGGAAGATCTCCTGGAGAAGGGCGTGGCAACCCACTCCAGTATTCTTGCCTGGAGAATCCCATGGACAGAGGAGCCTAGCGGGCTACTTTTTGCGTCCATAGTGTCGCAAAAAGTCCAACACGACTGAACCAACTGAGCACAGACGCATGCAAGTAAGCAAAAACTTAGTACCTGATAGTTGATATAAATTATGCTTATGATTGAATGAAAGTAGTTTTTTTTTCCCTTATGTGTGTGTTTGCTTCTCAAATTTGGATCTCTCCCAGGACCCATGAGCTTACCTCACTGTAACTGTCACGCACTAATTCTGTATTGATTGGTTCCGTTACAGGTCACTAGAAAATGTGGAGCAAACAGCAAAGGCAAGAAGCTGTCATTTTTCTGTTGATGGCAACAGCATTGTGTGAGTCTCTTCACCTCCCTCACATAAAAGATGTGAGCCATCTAGGTGTTATTCAGAGACTAGGAATGTTGACAAAAGTAGCTAATAATGAAATTTTAATTCTAGGAAAACACGTAAAGGATACGTAGGCTTGTGCATGCGTGCGTGCTAAGGTCACTCCAGTTGTATCCGGCTCTTTGCGATCTCATGGACTGTAGCCCGCCAGGCTCCTCTGTCCATGGGCTTCTTCAGGCAAGAATACTGGAGTGGGTTGCCATGCCCTCCTCCAGGGGAACTTCCAGACCCAGGAATCGAACCCACATCTCCTATGTCTCCCGCATTTCCTCGGGCGGGTTCCTTAAGACTAGCGCCACCTGGGAAGCTCTATGTAGGCTTACCCTATGTCTTAACTAGGAGAAACAGAGATTGACAGAAGTGGCAGAAATGCACCCTGAATCACAGATCAAGCTGATGTCAAAAGCAAGACAATTCAGTGTTGTCCCATGTTCTTTCTACAGTAGTTTGTGATGGTTAGTGTTGTATGGGGGTAGTGACCTGGAGAACAGTAATCATATGACTAAGCGGATGTTGAGGCTGCATGGCCCGGGGATCGAACCTGGGCCTCCCGCATGGCAGGCGGGAGTTCTCTGGCTACACCACCCACGTGCCATTAGTCATAAAGTGGCCATTTACCAGGCACTTCTCCTACAGAGAGAACTTTATGTGCGTGTGTGACCTAATATCTTCACGGCGACCTCATATGATAGATACTATCGTTTGTATTATTTTATGAATAAGGGCAATGATGCTTAGGAAAGGTAACACCTTTACCTATGGCCATGCTACCGTTAATCACAAAACGAGCACCCTAACCTACATTTCATCTAACAGAAATTCCCATATTCCTGACAATCCAGCTGAATCAGGCTTAGCTCTGAAAGAAAGAGATCAGATTAGCTCATATCTGTCCATCCTACTTTGATAATTAGCGATCTAATTCCGAGTACAGTTATGGAAGTTTGTGTCTTAAAAACACAATCATAAGAAGCTCTAAGTGAAAGATGGAATTCAATGTTCTTAAAATCACTCCCCTTCTTCCGCCCCTACAGACTACACTGAGCTGGTCTCAAAGCTCCTAGGTATTAAACAGATCTTTGTAGTTATCACAGAGACAACACAGGGCTGCTCTGGTGAGAATGGCCTACAAGGTGAACCCTGTTCATTTGTCTATTAACATTTTTACCTGTTTTTAATTGAAAGGATGTTACACCTACAATTTTTCTTTTAAATCATGCGAGTCTCATGCTGACAAACATTGATCTTCTCCAAAACAGTAGACATGAATAATTTTTAAAAATATTCTGTCTTATTATTTTACAGGGACAGCCAGAACTCTCTGCCGGGAAACAGGTTATTCAGTTAGCTCATTTTCTGTGCCCTGGGGTTTCTCTGTGTCCTTCTCGTCCTGTTCTTTTTGAGAAGGTGGTTCTTATTAGCATCATCATTGCACGTTGAAGAGAGGCAAGCTTGAGAGGGGTTATGCTTCTTCAAAGAAGCTCAGTAGATAAATAAGCTTAAGTAAAACAAAGATCTGTGAGAATATCTGATGTTTCTACGTATTCTTACTATTTCTCATCTACATCCATTTGGAAATCGTTAGTTGAAAATTTAGCTGTATCTTCTGCAGGCTCTATTTTCTGTTAGAAAACCAGAGCATGGCAATAGATAATAGGATTATTTAGAACCTTGACAAAGTATTAAGCTTCTTCCACTGGTTTCCTGATTTTAAATTTCTCAGTTAAAAAATACATTCTGAATATTTATAAGAGAAGCTTAATGTTTTTATTAGTTATAATGTTCAAAATCTTATTTCTCAAACTGTGATCCTCTACTAGCCCGGGGAAAATCCCATATGAGACAGGAAAACATGCTCAGAGGCCTTCTATAGTTTCACATTGAGTGTTTAATTAAACATTCAGTGTAAGTATATTCTGGGTCATCTGCATTGCTTCTGGAACCGACTCCCAGCTCTTTTCTTCTGCTACTGTAATTACTTTTGTGTTTAACTTCACTCCAGACAGAGACCACAAGTAAATCTTTGCGGTGTACTGCAGGAAAGAGGATTTTGGCACAGTTTGAGAAAGTAGAGGAACTGAGCTGTGATACATGTCTCCCTGGCAGAGGCTGGGTAAGTTCGGAACAACCTCTGACTTTTTCACACATTTTCCATCTCCATGTTGGGGGTTGACTTACTTGTCAATTTCCAATAGTCCATTGTCAATGAAGACTTCTTCCGCTGTCTGATAATGGCAATGATTACAATATGTACTCATGCAAGTCAGAATTCGGTAATGCAGCTATGCAAACTTCATATTCAAGCAGACAATAGTATAGAATTAACAAGTGAATCCTAATTAAAATTGGCATTAGAGAATTTCTTATGGCAGCATTTCATAAAAGTGAGAAGCCATATTAACTCAAGCAGCCAAGTCTTAAAGTTATTAATATTTTATAAAACACACCAATGCAAACATGCATTTTCTGTGTATATATATTTAAGTCAACATGAGAGAAAATGTTAAAACTGAAATAAACCTAGGGCAAAATTTTCGTTGCTTTTAAATACAAATTCTTTGTTATTGAAGTCATCATTTGTAAGTACATCTCAAGAAAACAGGTGAATAAATAGTCATTTGAAATAAATTTACTTTTTGTGGCTTGTTTGGTTCTGTAGATACATAGGCCTGTTAAGAGTAAGGAATTTACACCAGGTTGTACAGATTTAGGTCATACCTGAATGGTCTAGTGGTTTTCCCTACATTCTTCAATTTAAGTCTGAATTTGGCATTCAATGAGGAGTTCAGGATCTGAGCCACAGTCAGCTCCTGGTCTTTTTTGTTGTTGTTGACCGTATAGAGCTTCTCCATCTTTGGCTGCAAAGAATATAATCCATCTGATTTTGGTGTTGACCATCTGGTGATGTCCATGTGTAGAGTCTTCTCTTGTGTTGTTGGGAGAGGGTGTTTGCTATGACCAGTGCATTTTCTTGGCAAAATTCTATTAGTCTTTGCCCTGCTTCATTCCATATTCCAAGGCCAAATTTGCCTGTTACTTCAGGTGTTTCTTGACTTCCTACTTTTGCATTCCAGTACCCTATAGTGAAAAGGATATATTTTTTGGGTGTTAGTTCTAAAAGATCTTGTAGGTCTTCATAGAACCATTCAACTTCAGCTTCTTCAGTGTTACTGGTTGGGGCATAGACTTGGATTGCTGTGATATTGAATGGTTTGCTTTGGAAACGAACAGAGATCATTCTGTCGATTTTGAGATTGCATCCAAGTACTGCGTTTTGGACTCTTTTGTTGACCATGATGGCTACTCCATTTCTTCTAAGGGATTCCTGCCCGCGGTAGTAGATATAATGGTCATCTGAGTTAAATTCACCCATTCCAGTGTATTTTAGTTCACTGATTCCTAGAATGTTGATGTTCACTCTTGCCATCTCCTGTTTGACCACTTCCAATTTGCCTTGATTCATGGACCTGACATTCCAGGTTCCTATGCAATATTGCTCTTTACAGCATCAGACCTTGCTTCTATCACCAGTCACATCCACAGCTGGGTATTGTTTTTGCTTTGGTTCCATCCCTTCATTCTTTCTGGAGTTATTTATCCAATATCCAGTTATTTATCCAATATCCAGTAGCATATTGGGCACCTACTGACCTGGGGAGTTCCTCTTTCAGTATCCTATCATTTTGCCTTTTCATACTGTTCATGGGGTTCTCAAGGCAAGAATACTGAAGTGGTTTGCCATTCCCTTTCCAGTGGACCACATTCTATCAGACCTCTCCACCATGAGAAACCTATATGCAGTTCAGGAAGCAACAGTTAGAACTGGACATGGAACAGACTGGTTACAAATAGGAAAAAGAGTACGTCAAGGCTGTATATTGTCACCCTGCTTATTTAACTTCTATGCAGAGTACATCATGAGAAATCCTGGGCTGGAAGAAGCACAAGCTGGAATCAAGGTTGCCGGGAGAAATATCAATAACCTTAGATAACAGATGACACTACGTTATGGCAGAAAGTGAAGAGGAACTAAAAAGCTTCTTGATGAAAGTGAAAGCGGAGAGTGAAAAAGTTGGCTTAAACCTCAACATTCAGAAAACGAAGATCATGGCATCTGGTCCCATCACTTCATGGCAAATAGATGGGGAAACAGTGGAAACAGTGTCAGACTTTATATTTTTGGGGCTCCAAAATCACTGCAGATGGTGATTGCAGCCATGAAATTAAAAGACGCTTACTCCTTGGAAGAAAAGTTATGACCAACCTAGATAGCATATTGAAAAGCAGAGACATTACTTTGCCAACAAAGGTCCATCTAGTCAAGGCTATGGTTTTTCCAGTAGTCATGTATGGATGTGAGAGTTGGACTGTGAAGAAGGCTAAGCGCCGAAGAATTGATGCTTTTGAACTGTGGTGTTGGAGAAGACTCTTGAGAGTCCCTTGGACTGCAAGGAGAACCAGTCCATTCTGAAGGAGATCAGCCCTGAAGTTTCTTTGGAAGGAATGATGCTAAAGCTGAAACTCCAGTGGTCTGGCCACCTCATGTGAAGAGTTGACTCATTGGAAAAGACTCTGATGCTGGGAGGGATTGGGGGCAGGAGGAGAAGGGGACAACAGAGGATGAGATGGCTGGATGGCATCACGGACTCGATGGACGTGAGTCTGAGTGAACTCCAGGAGTTGGTGATGGACAGGGAGGCCTGGTGTGCTGCGATTCATGGGGTCACAAAGAGTTGGACACAACTGAGCGACTGAACTGAACTGTACAGATTTAAGACACTACAGTATTAAAATACCAGGATATTTTTATTTCCTACAAAAACAGAGTATACATTATAAAAGTCTAAGTATATGCTGTGATATGCTTCATAAATGTTAAATACTTGGTGGAAATTTTTCAGTCTTTTGGAATCACAGACTTGAAAGAGGACTTGAACATCATTTACTCTAATCCCTTGTTTAAGGACAATGTGGACTCAGGTAGTTAGAACCGTCCTCCAAAATCATATAGAAAATTAACCATCCAGTCAAGAAATACTTCTGAGCACTTGTTCCCAGGTGCTAAGACTCTAAGGGGCACACATGGTTAATGGCAGAACCCCACTGAAAAACTGCACCTTTTATGGCCAGGTCTAGCCTGTTTTTTTTTCTCGTAGATTCTTTTAAGCCTGCACACCAGCCAGGATTAATCCTGCTTGGGAACCAAACAGATCACAGTGGCTTCTTCCATTCTGCCTCCATTCACATCAGGATTCATTTTGAATTTAGTGAAAAGGTTGAGATTTTGGTCTTGGCTATAGAGAAGGAGAAGCAAGGGAATAAGTTTAAAAATATGTATATAACATACTGTAAATATGTATACCGGAGAAGGCAATCGCAAGCCACTCCAGTACTCTTGCCTGGAAAATCCCATGGATGGAGGAGCCTGGTAGGTACATTTGTAAGGGTAGTCATATGGAGTAAACTGTGGCTTTCCTTAATCAAAGACCACATTTTGAGTTGGACAATGATGGAAGCTAGGGAAGACAAGGACAAAAACATCTCAGGTATGAGCTGCAGAAAAACCACCTGTCTAGTTCATTGATTTGGAATCATGAGTGAACCCTGGCTACACAGTATCTGCAGAACTTTTTTTTCTTTTTTAATGGCCAACCCACGTGGTTTGTGGGATCTTAGTTCCCTGACCAGGGACTGAACCCAGGCCCATGGAAGTGAAAGCACTGAGTCTTAACAGGACTGCCAGGGAATTCTTCACCTGCAGAATGTTTAAAAACATGTATGCAAAGAAATATGGTAAAACACTGGGGGCATCAAACTAAAGAACCCATGGATGAAATTAATTGGCAGGGACGGGGGAGCCTGGTGGGCTGCCGTCTATGGGGTCACACAGAGTCGGACACGACCGAAGTGGCTTAGCAGCAGCAGCAGCAGCAGCAGCAGCATAAGGAAAATATTCTCAAGTCTACGTCTGGATCCTAATATCTAAATGTGCAAAGACAGCTCGGAAATTAACGACAAGTCAGAAGCAACCTTGATGTAAAAATGAGTGAAGGATATGACAGGGTGAACTCTACAAGAAAAAAAGAATCCTAAAGTTAAAAACCCATGAAGAGATATTCAGAATCGCTGATAAATATAGAAACGAAAAAATACAACAGAAATATCCCCTTGGAAATTTTGGAATGAAAAAATTAACAACCTGGATGTTGCCAAGGAATAGTGCAGATTTGAGCATATATATATATATATATATATATATATATATATATATATATAAAACTTCATGGCTTGATTCTAGAGTGTGGACTGGTACAGCCATTTGTAAGCGCAATCTGTCATTTAGCCAAACCACGCACATAACACAGTAAATCCATTCTTAGCTATATACCCCAAAGAAGTTCTCACATACGTCCCTATGGGAATATACTCAAAAAATATGCACCATGGTGTTATCTGTATTACAGAGAGTTGGTTTCAAGTTGGTTGTCTGTCTCTGGAAGAAGAGAACGTTAAAGTTGATAGATTTACAGCAAGGACTACTGTACATTAGTTAGAAGAAGCAGTTACGGGCAATGAATTAAGACTGTACATGGATGCTTAAAAGCATTTGCTTATGAAGAAAGAAACAATATGTCTTGTACAATGCCGTCAAGAGACTTTAAAACCACATGCCCTCCAAATAAAAAATACACTGTTTTAAAGACTACATTAAATATCTATCTATGTACCACAAGGTACTGGAAAATAATTTGATTATAAAGGAGAAGGGAATGACAGAGGATGACATGGTTGGTTGACATCACCGACTCAATGGACACAAGTCTGATAAAACTACGAGAGATGGTGAAGGACAGGGAAGCCTAGCGTGCTGCAGTCCATGGGGTTTCAAAGAGTTGGACACCACTGAGCGACTGAAAACAACAAATAAAATATATAAAAGAAAAACTAGGGGGTCTGCTCCACCCCAGTACGATTTTTCCTTCTCTTTCTCTCTTTCTACTTACTTTTGGAGGGTTCCCAGGTAATTATAGCGTGCTGCTGCTGCTGCTAAGTCACTTCGGTCGTGTCCGACTCTGTGCGACCCCATAGACGGCAGCCCAGCAGGCTCCCCCGTCCCTGGGATTCTCCAGGCAAGAACACTGGAGTGGGTTGTCATTCCCTTCTCCAGTGCACGCATGCATGCTAAGTCTCTTCAGTTGTGTCCGACTCTGTGCGACCCCATGGACAGCAGCCCGCCAGGCTCCTCTGTCCGCAGGATTCTCTAGGTAAGAATACTGGAGTGGGTTGTCATTTCCCTCTCCCAGTTATAACGTGAGGTATGAATAACTATTGAACAGAATATAAAATTCACCGAAAAATAGAATAAATGTTCTCCAGTGGCCTTTTCTCCTTATGAATGTCTTCATGCAAGATTCCAACTCCCAGGTGAGAGAATCTGATTCCTCAGTGAAGTGGTATCTGTGCCCCCGGGCTCCTGAGATCAGATGCTGGACACCTGGAAACCCCAGGAAGACCTTACAGGACCCAAGAATAATTAGAGTAAATGTTTGGAAGTCTCTGATTCTCAATATATATTTAAGAAAAGATGTTTGATTGCAGGATGATAAAGATTCATTAGTGTATGACGATTAATCACTATAAATTCAGGATTCAAATGATTTCACTTAAATAATTCAAAGCCATTGAGAGCTTTGCTTTGCTTTTACTGAGTGCACAGAATATAGTTTTTGGATCTTGCTAACAGGAATTCCAGGTTAGATGGATTTTGGTCTGTCAGTAGTGCTATGTAATGTCTTAAGATGAGATATTTGTCAATTTTTTATAAATGATTAGGAGAAATAGCTAAGGAAATGATTGGTATGGAAAGGTTAGGCAAAACCCCTTACATATGCTTTAAAATTTCCTGATGATTATTTTGACATTTCAGCACTGGATGAGATTCAGTTCACTGTGTCCTCCTCTAGTACTTGCGCAGGCAACAACGTGCTGATCGTGACTTTGGGCAAAGCTTCCTTTTAATTACTGCGCATGTGCTTTAGCAATAGAAACAGCTTTAGATCTAAAAGGGAGCTTTGGATTCTTATTATCCCCATTTTTAGTTTTATTTTACAAAGGACATTAAAGTCCAGAGAAATGACATCCCTGACTCTAGGGGGTTGGAGAGTCAGAGTCTCATTCCAGGCTCTCACTCTGATGTCAGGACAATTTCATGGTTCTCTCCAGGTTTGCCTTCCCAGTGAGTGATGTCTTCCTGGTGCATTCACAGGAGATGGTACCCAGTGATCCAGAACCTTGATGTCTGCATAACTGAGGCTATCGTGCTCTGTCTCTTTATTTTTTACAGTTTATTTCTTTAAAATTTGTTGTTTAGTGATTTAATGTGCTTAATCGTAAGTAACAGTATTATTGAGCCATTAAATGCATTTGTTCCAAATCTGTTTATATATATAAATATATATATATAGAGAGAGACAAATATATATATAGTAAATTTGAGACAAATGCATTTACTGGCTCAGTAATACTGTGTGTACATATATGTGCGTACTATGTATATGTGCTGTATACACGTTGTCTATGTTTTTACGCATGTATGTTTGTACGTAAGGGTGCACACATAACCTTCAATTAGCAAGACATCCTTCTAGACATAGGGAATACCAGGACGAAAGAAATAGATGAAATTCATTCCCTCAAGGAATTATAGTTCAGAGGAAATAATTTGTATTAAAACAAACAAACAAAGCAGACAGCAGTTCAGAAGTACCTGTGGCTTAGATGTTGATGAGTTTTGTGCTTACATGCATGTGTGTGTGTGCGTGTGTGCATGTGTGTGCGTGTGTGACTGAGGGAGGGAATGCAGAGTGGGAAACAGGAGGCCTTTGAAATTTGAAGAGGACTGTGTTTGTTAAGGTAGCTTTATGAGTATTTTCATACGAATACTTTTCACTCGTTGAAACTCGCTGAGGCTCTGCTTGTACCGACTCCAGGGGGTACTGCCACTTTCTTTTCCTTCCCAACATTTTCACTCTAACCTAGAGCATGATTTACCAACTGATTCGACTCACTTTTTATTTTAGGAGATTTTACCTTTCCAATTTTCCAAGTGAAAATACTTCCCCCGCTTTTTCTGTGTGTGTTGCTTGATGTTTAAGCACAGGGACCTTCGGTAAAATGCAACTTTCTGATTCTAATCTGATTATAACCAGATTTCTGGGTAAAATTCTTTAGTACACATTCAACTCTGCACACAAGAGCCTGATTGCTTGGTTGATTTCCTCTCTTGACTTCTCCCCAAGTTGTCCTCAAATCTGTGCGTTATTCTTCCTTGAAATGATACAACCTCCTGACTCCAACCAGCCCTTTATGCAAATAATTCCCACTTCCCAGATCCGTACCCTTGGACCATTTTCTGAACATGAGTGTCATTTGTCCAGAGATGCGTGAAGAGCTCCAGCAGGCCATTGCATGGAAGTAGACTCATTTTCCTGAAATGTAAACAGCCTTGACCTCTTCATTTATATCAATACTAGAGCACGCTTTCAGTCATTCAGGTTTGAGAACTTTAAGGATCATTTTAAGTCATCTTGCACTTTTAACTTCTTATATCCACTCAATCACCAGACACTTGTGATTCTTTCTATGTCATCCTTCACCCTGATGTGGAAAACAAATAAGGAGGCAAATTTACAGTGTTTTCCTAGGAAGGGACCGGTAGGCAGAGGGATGTACATGGGAACCAGCCCTGGGAAAGACTGGGGTTGCGATAGCTTGCATATGAGAGTATTTTGCATGTTTTACTTTGGTTCTGATTCTAAGGCCTAGGCTGGAAGCTTAACTAGCTTTATTTGATCTCCTGGAAAATATTATTGAAGTTCAAATTATATAAATTGTGTTTGGGATAAGTTAGGAGGATAACAGATACAGACTACAATATATAAAACAGATAACCAACAAGGACCTACTGTATAGCACAGGGAGCTCTACTCAATATTTTATAATAACCTATAAGGGAAAAGAATCTGAAAAGAATATATATATATACATGCATATGTATATATGTGTTTGCTGTGTGCTTAGTCGCTCAGTCATGTCTGACTCTTGCGACCCGTAGACTGTAGCCCCCCAGGCTCCTCTGTCCATGGGATTCTCCAGGCCAGCATACTGGAGTGGGTTGCCATTTCCTTCACCAGGGGATCTTCACAACCCAGGGATTGAACCCAGGTCTCCTGCATTGCAGTCAGACTACTGACTGAGAAGCCCTGTGTGTGTATACACACACACACACACACACACACACACACACACACACACACACATATATATAACCATATATATATGTAACTAGCTGAATCACTGAGCTGTTCACCTGAAATTAAAAAGACCTTGTAAATCAATAAAAAATAAAATAAAAATAATTGGATAAAAAATAAATGGATCAACAAATGTGTTTTGGGGACACTTTTCTATGAGTTAGCTGTCACTGTCAATCACTTTGCTATTCAGCTGTCAGTACTGAATATTCATTGGAAGGACTGATGCTGAAGCTGAAGCTCCATTACTCTGGCCACCTGATGCAAACAATGGACTCATTGGAAAAGCCCCTGATGCTGGGAAAGATTGAAGGCGGGAGGAGAAGGGGGCGACAGAGGACCAGATGGTTGGATGGCATGACTGACTCAATGGACATGAGTCTGAGTGAACTCCGGGAGTCGGTGATGGACAGGGAAGCCGTGCTGCAGTCCATGGGGTCGCAGAGAGTGAGACATGACTGAGTGACTGAACTGAGCTGTCACTGGTAAAAAATTTCTAGAAGCATTCGTACTTCCTCTTGGAAGCAGAGGTCAGCTCTTTCTCAATACCGGTGCCAGCAAGCGTGCACCTTGAAGATGCGTTCTCAGACACGCACAGGGCATGGTGGTTTGTGTCCACGTCCAAGCAGTGGCCCCAGGGGCCTCGTCAGGCGCGTGCAGATCTGATGGTCACTAAGTGAGTTTGCAGAGGCAAGAGATGGTGGGCAATCTGCCTCATGATGCCATTCCTCAGCTCAGAAAGCCGTCTCCTTTCTTAGCACATCAGCTGCCTGATTCCAGGACCCTGATGGTGCTGTTCTGTCTCCTCCATCAGCAGTCTGGCCCAGTCAGGCCTGCCGCAGAAGTATTATATGATCTCTGCGTATTATTATTATACAGTCTTCTTTATGTGAAAGAAAGTGAAAGTGAAGTCGCTCAGTCGTGTCCGACTCTTTGCGACCCCATGGACTGTAGCCTATCAGGCTCCTCCGTCCATGGGATTTTCTAGGCAAGAGTGCTGGAGTGGGTTGCCATTTCCTTCTCCAGGGGATCTTCCCGACCCAGGAATCAAACCCAGGTTTCCCGCATTGCAGGCAGACGCTTTACCATCTGAGCCACGAGGGAAGCCCTTTCTTTATGTACATTGAAGTTTATTCTTCCGAGACTCAAAATTTTAAACCTCACTTCTATCTCTCTTTGCTCTGGTCAAGGCTTTCAGCCTCGAGCTCCACATTATTCGATGAAAATATTGCCTCTGGAGCTTCTTTTCCTTGTCCTTTCTGGTGTGGCCTTGCTATTCATTCACTGTAAACCTCTTCTGTCACCTTGTCTTGTGGTGATTTCATTGATGATAAAGAGCTATTTTTATTCCTAATGCAGTCTGATCCTCACTGTATGTGATACATTTTAACCCACTGACATTTTGATAAACCTACTCTAAAGCTGCACATACACGGAAATACTTAATGCTATCTTCTCTTCTTTTGCCACTTATTTTCATGGTTTGGATCATTCTCTTCCCGGCCCCCCCCGCCCCTGTGAAAATGAGGTTTCCAGCATGCTCTCTAAATCTTCTTCCTACCTTATAGGAACATATCAATGTTAAATAATGTTTGCATGCCCCCACTTGAAATGTTTACTCCCATTGCTTTCCTTGCCCCAAGATGAACTCTTAAGAATACTTTGAAGTGTGACTTCCCTGACAGTCCAGTGGTGAAGACTCCCTGCCTCCAGTGCAAGGGGCGTGGGTTTGATATCCCTGGTTGAGGAACTAAGGTCCTACATGTGCAACCAAAAAAAAGACTACTTTGAATTACCTCGTCTCCTTTTTTTTATTCTCTAAGAGGGCCTGAAACTGTTTATTTCTGAAATATTATTAAACTCACACCTATCACGCATCTCTTTTACTTTAAGAAGCTTTACCTCACAATCATTTTTCAAATTCCCATTTGCATTAGGAGCATCCATTAGGGTTTAGCCAAGGTGCGTTGTTTTCCCACTCTTCCTTCCGGTGTCCCCTGAGAGGCCTGCTCGGATTCCAAGGTCATTTCTTAGAGTACTTACGGTATCGATGGACGATGTGCCTGGACAATGAATGCATCAGGTCTTGTCAGGGAGTAGGTTCCACGTGAGACAGTCGCGTGGGTGAGAAGCCAGGGACAGGGAAGCAGTGACAAAGTGTGAAAGAGATGAGGCAGCCCACTGATCCGCTTTAGCAAAGGGGGGGGCATTTCCGTCAGGGCTGGAGTAAGCAGGGGGCCAGGCGGTGTTGCCAGAGCTGTGCTGTGAGCTGGAACCACAGTAGAGAGTTGGCGCCCGCCAAGGAGGCAACTGACGCGGGGAGGAGGAAGAATGATCCCGGCTTCTCCCTCGCTCCTTCTTGCCCTCTCCCATCAGGTCTCCTACTATTGGAAGCTCGCAAGAAGCCAGCTGGCGTGGAGACCTGGGACACTTGCTTTGAGGACACAGACTCTGGGCAAGGGCAGGGCATGAACTTACAGCCACAAGCCAAGGCCAGACCAGCAGACTCCTTTCTGAACTTGGCAGTTCCGAGACTATCTTTATTTTGCGCCAGCAGACGGATGCTATCTTGGCTTGCGTATTACTCTTCCTTGCAAGCTTGGCTTCTCCAAAGTTGGTAAGATTGCTCCACTGCCATCTTCCTACCAGGTTTTTCCATTAAAAAAAAAAAAAAACTGGATTCCATTTTGATTTTTTTAACACACCACAGAGTATGCACTATATTTTCTTTATTCTTCAAATTCAGGAATTACACAGTTATCTATCCTGGGATTTGGGAACGCCTTTTAAATTACAGATTCAAGGTATATTTTTCACCTTTGGGCATGTGTATATACAAATTGTCCTTTGGTCTTTTTCTCCATCCTTCTAGAATTCTCATCACTCATGAGTTCTCTCTCCAATATCTTTCTTCCAAATCTCTTTCATCATTTCCTTCATAATTGCCATTATTACATTTTTGATTTGTGTAGTTTTTTTCATCTGCTTCTTGAAACAAGTACTAAACTTTCTATATTAGGATATCTGTGAGGTTATGGTTCCTTTATTCAAACACGGTGTTCAGCTCATAGCAGGTGCTTAGGAAATATTTGTGGGTTAAAGAATGTATAAATTAGTCAATCATATAGTTATTTTCAGTTTACAGATCATAAAATATACGGACACAGATATATAGAGATGTGAGTGTAGACATGAATGACTGTAAGTGTAAAAATAATGCTGCAGATATAAACATTTAGATTTTCCAACAGTTACACCAGATACCCAAACTAAATAGGATTGTTGTGTAAAGGAAATAAGTAAACAGTGTACAAGCAAATATAGGCTTTTCAATACATCTTACCTCTAATTTCGTTTTAACAGGAAGCAATGGTATCCATATATTTTCTTGAACATTTTGCTTATAGAAATATGTGTCTCATGCCTCAAGTCATATTAGAACAAAATCTTTTGAGTTCTACTTTTTATTAAGCCATTTAAAATGTTACTCGTTTTGCTTTTCTGAGTGGGAATAAGTCTAAAAATGCTATTCTAAGGAACAATAATTATAATGATAAATGAAGATAGATTTTTAAATTTTTATTTTTAATTTTATTGATACATGACACCATAATTTTTAAAAAGGAGTTTATAATATTTTAAGCTTACTAATATTAAAGCCATCTCATAAAACACCTAGAAATATTGTACACACTAACAACAAATTAAAAAGGAAACGACCACCTAAATATTGAAGACACATTATTTGATTTGTAAAATGCCTTTGTGTATGAGATTCTTAATTAATTTTTATCTATTAACTTGAATTAAAAAATAAAAAACATCAGATGAAACTATTGTGTGTGTCTCTTCTTTCTGAGTACAATGGTGCGGTAGTTTGAGCATTCTTTGGCATTGCCTTTCTTTGGGATTGGGATGAAAACTGACCTTTTCCAGTCCCGTGGCCACTGCTGAGTTTTCCAAATTTGCTGGCATATTGAGTGTACTTTCACAGCATCATCTTTTAGGATTTGAAATAGCTCAACTGGAATTCCATCACCTCCACTAGCTTTGTTTGTAATGATGCTTCCTAAGGCCCAGTTGACTTTGAATTCCAGGATGTCTGGCTCTAGGTGAGTTATCATGCCATTGTGGTTATCTGGATCATGAAGATCTTTTTTATAGCCCTTCTGTGTATTCTTGCCAACTCTCACATCCATACATGACTACTGGAAAAACCATAGCTTTGACTAGATGGACCTTTGTTGGCAAAGTAATGTCTCTGCTTTTCAATATGCTGTCTAGGTTGGTCATAACATTTCTTCCAAGGAGCAAATGTCTTTTAATTTCATGGCTGCTGTCACTGTCAGCAGTGATTTTGGAGCCCCCCAAAATAAAGTTGATCACTGTTTCCATTGTTTCCCCATCAATTTGCCATGTATTGATGGAACCAGGAACCTGAGCACCAAAGAATTGATGCTTTTGAACTGTGGTATTGGAGAAGACTCTTGAGAGTCCCTTGGATTGCAAGGAAATCCAACCAGTCCATCCTAAAGGAGATAAGTCCTGGGTGTTCATTGGAAGGACTGATGCTGGAGCTGAAACTCCAATACTTTGGCCACCTGATGCAAACAATTGACTCATTGGAAAAGACCCTGATGCTGGGAGAGATTGAAGGCTGGAGGAGAAGAGTTTGATAGAGGATGAGATGGTTGGATGGCATGACTGACTCAATGGACATGAGTTTGAGTAAACTCTGGGAGTTGGTGATGAACAGGGAGGCCTGGCATGCTGTAGTCCGTGGGGTCACAAAGAGTCGGACATGACTGAGTGACTGAACTGACTGACTGTTTTTTCTGAATTTCCTCTTTCATTTTGTTGAATGGTAGATTGTGATATGGGCTTCCCTGGTAGCTCAGCTGGTAAAGAACCTGCCTGCAATGCGGGAGACCCTGGTTCAATTCCTGGGTCAGAAGAAGGGATAGGTACTCACTGCAGTATTTGTGGGCTTCCCTGGTGGCCTAGACAGTAAAGAATCCGCCTGCAATGCAGGAGACCTGGGTGTGATCCCTGGGTTGGGAAGATGCCCTCGAGGAGGGCAAGGCAACTCACTCCAGTATTCTTGCCTAGAGAATCCCCACGGACAGAGGAGCCTGGCGAGCTACAGTCCACAGGGCTCCAAAGAGTCAGACACAACTAAGTGACTGAGAGAGAGAAGGTGTTTCTATGAAGTGGTTTGTTTGCTTTAAAATGTACTTACTTGGCATTTATATGTAATAAAATGGACCTTAATAATTCAAATTGGTGAGTTTTGGCTGTCACCCAAAACAAAATGTAGAACATTTCCATCATCCTATGAAGTTCCCTTAGAGAATCCCACAATTCTCTACTCTGCTCCCTACTGGGTACCACAGCATCCTTCTGGGTTTGGGTCTGTCCAGAACCTCTTCCTTTGGGACAGCCTCTCCCACCGCTGTGCAACCAGTGGAAATCTGGCCTCAGCATGGAGACGTTGCCCACACTCTCAGAAGCAGTTAAGACTTTGGGAGATTTCCTTTCTGATAACAATGCCAGAAATTTGTTTCTGCCCCTGGCTCTGTATTGGAATCCCCTGGGAGTTCCCCCAAAAGACTTTTTCTGTACACTCAGGCTTCAGACCTCAGGCTCACTGACACTTCATTTTACGAGCAATTTTCCCAAGGGAGAAAATAATCAGGACTGGGCTTGCCAGAGTGAGAATGAAAAGAGAAACAATAATGACACAATAAATAGCATTTGTTAAAACTTCTAAAATGCTCCTTGCACCGGTCAACCAGTTTAAAAATATTATTCTGCTCACAAGTACCTTACAAGGTAAGTATTATTGTTGTTACCACCTCTGTCTGATAGAGGAGAAAATTGAGTCTTTGGGATGTTAAGCAACGTGGTCAGACTCATCATTCGCCAGCTGGTGGAAACAGGCTTGAACTCGGTTCTGTTTGAAATGAAATCTCCTGCTCTGAACTGCTATACTGTACTGCTGCTCATCACGTTAAATTTGATTTACATGATAACGCCATGTTTATTCTAACAATTCTTCCTGCGTCTTGACAGGGAGAAAATTGAAGTATGTTTCTCTCTTATAAAAAGACTAGATTGCACATAATTATACACAGAATAAAAGTGTAATTAAAAATACACACATTTTGTTGACACATTTGAAGCCTCGGATTGCAGAGCCTGCTTCTCTTTAAATGCATTAGGTTTCTAAATATAGCCGCCACAGAGTGGGTTGCTCCCTAACAGCATAATGCGCCGGGGCATAGCACATTGTTTCATATAAACGTGGGTCGTTGTGCTTCATTTCCAAGGATGAAGTTCTCACATTTTTCACATGATCCCTGATGTCAATAATAAAACTCACAATAAGAACAGCACCAGAGCACTGGTTTTGTGTCAGGCCTTGTTTTGAGCAAACCACATCTGCTTTCAACCTCTCAATATTACCTCTCAGAAAATGGCACGGACAGCTGTGTGTGTGTGTGTGTGTGTGTGTGTGTGTGTGTGTGTGTGTTGTTTGATTTCAAGTTTATTAAAATTGACAAATGAATTTCAGAAGCATACTGGAAAAGTCAGGGTTGGAGAAAGGAACTGAAATCCCGGAGATCCTCTGGATTTACCACCCCACTCCCCACAAGCAGGGATGATGGACTCAAGGACAGAAAACATCACTGAGGGGCAATGCAATCTCAGTTGGGAGCCTCCTGGAGGCCTTCCAGGAGCCCAGCGGCTGGGGCTGGTGGACGCACACTTTTTACCGTCCCTGCCCCCTGCCCCCTGCCCACAGGACTCCTGATCCTCTTTCAGCTGCCCCTCCCCTGAGAGTCAGGGCTGACAAAGCTGCACAATCACTGCCTTCATCACTTTTGTTTTCTTCCAGAAGTCCAAAAATTTTACTAACCAGGATACCTTTTCCTTAAAAGAGTAAGTTATCTTTTTAGTT
The DNA here is from genome assembly GCF_014754425.2 of Oryx dammah. Taxonomy (NCBI): domain Eukaryota; kingdom Metazoa; phylum Chordata; class Mammalia; order Artiodactyla; family Bovidae; genus Oryx; species Oryx dammah. Next base: position 81,781,292 of record NW_024070208.1, on the reverse strand, counting down.
CTATTGATTCATATAATTTATTTCAGTAGGTAAAGAATCCTCCTGTAGTGCAGGAGATGCAGGTTCGATCCCTGATCCCAGGGTCAGGAAGGTCCCCTGGAGAAGGGAATGATAATCCACTCCAGGATTCTTGCCTGGAGAATCCCTTGGACAGAGGAGCCTGGTGGGCTACAGTCCATGGGATTGCAAGAGTCAGAAATGACTTAAGTGACTAAACCAGCACCACCACCATCTCAAACAAATACTAATAAATAAAATATATCCCAACATGCATTAACACATACAAAAGTTTTTAATTAAAAAATTTTGACTGTGCTCTGTGGCATACTGGATCTTAGTTCTCCAACCAGGGATGGAATCCAGGCCCCTTGCAGTGAAAACATGGAGTTTTAACCACTGGACAACCAGGGAAGTCCCCAGAAAAATTTCAAATAAGATTTATAAGATTTTCCACAAGCAAACTTAACCTTTGTTGTTCTTGTTCAGTTGCTCAGTCATGTCTGACTCTGCGAGCTCATGGACAACAGCAGGGCAGGCTTCCATGTCCTTCACCATCTCCCGGAGTTTGCTCAAACTCATGTACATCGAGTGGGTGTAATGCCATCCAATCATCTCATCCTCTGTCGTCCCCTTCTCCTCCTGCCTTCAAACTTTCCCAGCATCAGGGTCTTTTCTAATGAGTCAGCTCTTTGCATCAGGTGGTCAAAGTATTGGAGCTTCAGCTTTAGCATCAGTCCTTCCAATGAATATTCAGGATTAATTTTCTTTAAGATTGACTAGATTGATCTCCTTGCAGTCCAAGGGACTTAACCTTACATTATCTAAGACATCAATTGTCTTTCCAATCAAGATTTTCCTTCAAAATTTGCTCTTTATTCTAGGAAAATTCGTTTCACATAGAGTAGAATTCAAGCTTAGGAGAGAGAGCTTACTTTGCCTTAATGATTTGTATTTTAGTATCTAAATGTTAACCCAGTTCTCACTTCTCATCCAACACAAAGATTTCCATGCTTACTTCTTGTATTCATGCAAGGGGTTCTCAACAGGTGGCCTAGATTTAGCTATTCCATAGTAATATTATTCCTGCTTAAACTCCACATAACTGATGACCTATGTGTGGCAAGCATGCATACATGTTTAATCGCTCAGTTGTGTCCAACTCTTTGTGATCCTATGGACTGTAGCCCACCAGGCTCCTCAGACCATGGGATTCTTCAGGCAAGAATACTGGAGTGGATTGCCATTCCCTTCTCCAGGGGATCTTCCCAATCCAGGTATCAAACCCACATCTCCTGTATCTCCTGCATTGCAGGCGGGTTCTTTACCCTCTGAGCCATCAGAGAAGCCCCATGTGTGGCATAAAAAGGCAAAAACCAACCGTTTGAGAACAGTCTAAGCCCTAATTGCTGACTCATTTATTTTAACTGGCTCTAGAACTCATTTTCCAAGGTCACTCATGCCCTCAATAAACATCTATTAAATCAATTCATGACAGCTGTAAGTGAGGAAGCTATTTGTTCAGGCTATAAAAACATTAAAAGTACCCTTTAAACCTAAAGAAAAATATACTCCCTGATAAAACAGGCCTAAGATCGGCAACATCAGAACCAGGCAGATATGTGGGAAAGTTAATAATGATTGGAAAAAGACATGGCAATTAAAAAATGGTGTAAAAGAACTCGGGCTTCCCCTGTGGCTCAGCAGTAAAGAATCCACCTGCAATGACATGATCCTCTACATAGAAAACCCTAAAGACTCCACCAGAAAATTACTAGAGCTAATCAATGAATAGGATATGAAATCAACACACAAAAATCCCTTGCATTCCTATACACTAATAATGAGAAAATAGAAAGAGAAATTAAGGAAACAATTCCATTCACCATTGCAACAAAAAGAATAAAATACTTAGGAATATATCTACCTAAAGAAACTAAAGACCTATATATAGAAAACTATAAAACACTGGTGAAAGAAATCAAAGAGGACACTGATAGACGGAGAAATATACCATGTTCATGGATCGGAAGAATAAATATAGTAAAATGAGTATACTACCCAAAGCAATTTATAGATTCAATGCAATCCCTATCAAGCTACCAACAGTATTTTTCACAGAACTAGAACAAATAATTTCAGAATTTGTATGGAAATACAAAAAAACCTCAAATAGCCAAAGCAATCTTGAGAAAGAAGAATGGAACGGAGGAATCAACCTGCCTGACTTCAGGCTCTACTACAAAGCCACAGTCATCAAGACAGTATGGTACTGGCACAAAGACAGAAATATAGATCAATGGAACAAAGTAGAAAGCTCAGAGATAAATCCACGCACCTATGGACACCTTATCTTTGACAAAGGAGGCAAGAATATACAATGGATTAAAGACAATCTCTTTAACAAGTGGTGCTGGGAAAACTGGTCAACCACTTGTAAAAGAATGAAACTAGAACAGTTTCTAACACCATACACAAAAATAAACCCAAAATGGATTAAAGATCTAAACATATGATCAGAAACTATAAAACTCCTAGAGGAGAACATAGGCAAAACACTCTCCAACATACATCACGGGGCAGGATCCTCTATGACCCACCTCCCAGAATACTGGAAATAAAAGCAAAAATAAACAAATGGGACCTAAGTAAACTTAAAAGCTTCTGCACAACAAAAGAAACTATAAGCAAGGTGAAAAGACAGCCTTCAGCATGGGAGAAAATAATAGCAAATGAAGCAACTGACAAAGAATTAATCTAAAAAATATACAAGCAACTTATACAGCTTAATTCCAGAAAAATAAACGACCCAATCAAAAAATGGGCCAAAGAAGTAAATAGACATTTCTCCAAAGAAGACATCCACATGAAAAGATGCTCAGCATCACTCATTATCAGAGAAATGCAAATCAAAACCACAATGAGGTACCATTTCATGCCAGTCAGAGTGGCTGTGATCCAAAAGTCTGCAAGCAATACATGCTGGAGAGGTTGTGGAGAAAAGGGAACCCTCTTACACTGTTGGTGGGAATGCAAACTAGTACAGCCACTATGGAGAACAGTGTGGAGAGTCCTTAAAAAACTGGAAATAGAACTGCCTTATGACCCAGCAATCCCACTGCTGGGCATACACACTGAGGAAACCAGAATTGAAAGAGACACATGTACCCCAATGTTCATCTCAGGACTGTTTATAATAGCCAGGGCATGGGAGCAACCTAGATGTCCATCAGCAGATGAATGGATAAGAAAGCTGTGGTACATATATACAATGGAGTATTACTCAGCCATTAAAAAGAATACATTTGAATCAGTTCTAATGAGGTGGATGAAACTGGAGCCTATTATACAGAGTGAAGTAAGCCAGAAAGAAAAACACCAATATGGTATACTAACACATATATATGGAATTTAGAAAGATGGTAACGATAACCCTGTATGTGAGACAGCAAAAGAGACACAGATGTAAAGAACAGTCTTTTGGACTCTGCGGGAGAGGAGAGGGTGGGATGATTTGGGAGAATGGCATTGAAACATGTATAATACCATATGTGAAACGAATCCCCAGTCCAGGTTCAATGCAGGATACAGGTTGCTTGGGGCTGGTGCACTGGGATGACCCAGAGGGATGGTACAGGAAGGGAGGTGGGAGGCGGGGTTCAGGATGGGGAACACGTGTATACCCGTGGTGGATTCATGTTGATGTATGGCAAAACCGATACAATATTGTAATTAACCTCCAATTAAAATAAATAAATTTATATTAAAAAAAAGACCCCACCTGCAATGCAGGAAATGCAGGAGACTCCAGTTCTGATCACTGGGTTGAAAAGATCCTCTGGAAGAGGCAATGGCAGCCCACTCCAGGATTCTTTCCTGGAGAATCCAATGGACAGAGGAGCCTGGTGGGCTGCAGTCCATGGGGTCACAAAGGGTCGGACTTGAGTAGGTAGACATGCACAAACAAAGTCGTTTAACCTTTATCATGCTTTAAAAATATTCCCAGATTTTTTTCCCATAACTGAATTTTTAAAGTCTAAAAATGTTGTCAAGGATAACACACCCTAAAAATAAGCAGCACTGCTATGGTAGTTCATGAGGAATTGATCACAGTCTTAAATTGTAACTTGTGTCTCCTCACTGCAAGGCAGTATGTCAGAGTGAGCCTGCAACTTGTGATCTGTGCAAATAAAACAGTCTGACATGAGCCAGTAGAAACAAAGGCTATTCATGGAGGCTTCCCCAGGATTAAAATAAAGCAATGTGTTTGAACTCCAACTATATAATGAATTCATTTTGCATAATTGTAATTTGTTGAAAGCAATTGACTTGGGTCATTTTTCTCTGCATCCTAATGAATTTCTGTGAATTTTTGTGAACAAAGAACAGATTAATTTCTTATCATCAGTGACCCCTGCCATTTATCCGCCAAAAGATAGTGATTAAACTTCCTAGGTTAGTTGAAGATCTCTGGCACTTGAGAATCCAATCATGTCATAAATTGGAAATTTTTAATTTAAAAAGCCCGGCTGAACATTAAAAATGTAATAATGTTTACTTCTTTAAACATTCTTTTGTAAGTGACTTTGCCGCGTGTGATAGCAATAAGGAGAGAGTGAGGTACGGCTGGCTGGTCTGTTCCAAAACTATGTAGAAACCACTCTTTTGAGGATCATGGGTCTAAGTCAGTGAATATCAAACCAGAATTCCCACCGTGATGGGTTCCAGAACTACTGAAAAAATAAGGTGGACATAGGTTTACCTGGTGTGGAGAGCTGACTAACTGGAAAAGACCCTGATGCTGGGAAAGATTGAAGGCAGGAGGAGAAGAGGAGGACAGAGGATGAGATAGTTGGGTGGCATCATCGACTCAATGGGCATGAGTTTGAGTAAACTCCGCAAGGTAGTGAAGGACAGGGAAGCCTCGTGTGCTGCAGTCCACAGGGTCGCAAAGAGTTGTACACAACTGAGCAACTGAACAACAACAAAAATAGGTTTATTTAAAAAGCAGAAAATAGGAAATAAGCCTACAAAAATTAATTTTCTCTGATTTTATTTTCTAAAGTTCCAAACCGTTATGACCCGGGAAAACTCCAGATTAGAGGCTTTTGAATTCTGCACACTTAAAACACTGAAGCTTCACTCTGCGTGAAAAAAGTACTAGTCACTCATTTGTGTCTGACTTTTTGGGACCCCATGGACTGCCAGGCTCCTCTGTCCAGGGGAATCTCTAGGCAAAAATACTGGAGTGGGTTGCCATTTCCTCCTCCAGGGGATCTTCCCGACTGTGCGTAAAGGAGACTTCATTAATGTGCATTAGAGGGTACCCCAGGTTAACCTGTTATAGAAAACTGTCTCTTGAGTCTTTAAATTCTATACCGATTCTCTCCCTCTGGTTGGCCGATTGTTTGTTTCTTTACTTAGGTTTTTTTTTTTTTTTTTAATTTATTTATTTATTTTTAATTTTTACTTTACTTTTACTTAGGTTTTAAGGTGAATGGCCTGGGGCTATTTGCGTCCGTCATAGAGGATGTCTATGCATCTGCATAGAGGCTCCTGGAAGGGAAGGCCTCTGTGAGGTTTTGGAACGCTGAGAAACTGCCACTGAGTGACCCGTGTGTGGCTGCGCAGCAGTCAGAGAGACAGGAGACCCACTGCCAAGACAGGGGCCGGGGCTCGAGTTGGAAAAGTCACTGCAGGCAGAGTTGGCTAGGTCCACAAAGTGGACCCAGGAACATGGTCTATTAATTCTTATACTCACAGCGAGCAAGCCAAGCTGGGGGTGAGGTTCAGTCAGAAGCCAAGAGATGAAACAGGAAGCTCCTGGTGCAGTGGTCAGACAGGGTGACAAGATCTCATTTTACATGCACAGTACAGCTTTTCTTCACTGAGAAGAAACTTTTTTCTTTTTTTTTTTTACTTTTTATGTTATATTGTAGTATAGCTGATTAACAATGTTGTGATAGCTTTAGGTGAACAGCAAAGGGACTCAGCCATGCATTACATGTATCCATTCTCCCCCAAACCCCCCTCCCATCCAGGCTGCCACGTGACATTGAGCAGAGTTCCCTGTGCTCTACAGTAGGTCCTTGTTGGTTATCCGTTTTAATTGTAGCAGTATGTACATATCCCTCCCAAATGCCCTAACTATCCCCTCCCTATGTCCTCCCTCTGTCCTTCCTGCTGCAAACCGAAAGTTCATTCTTGAAGTCTGAGCTCGTTTCTGTTTTGTAAATAAGCTTATTTGTAGCATTTTCAAAAGGAACAGCATATTAATTTGGGCAATTGATTGCCCCATAGGTAGACAACTACTATAGGCTTTTATATTTTAAAAAATATGCTTGTTTACCAAAGTAGAGATCAGATTGTGAAGAAATTGCATCAGGTGTCCATATACAACCAACCTTTCTCACCCCATGGAAACAATGACTTCAGTTAATTTCCTCAATATGTAATCAAAGCATTGTGTTGGGCATACTGCTTTTGCTTGTTTAATCTCTTAACTTTTGGGACTATTTACTAACATTTTGCTCAGAAAAATAAACCCCCAGAGTTTGTATCTATGTTCCTAATGGAAATCCAATAAGGCTGCTCAAATATTATATGGGAAAGTAACTTGAAATCTCTAAAGTACTGAGTGCTATAAATTATTATTACAATAATGACAGTAGAGAAAAGTCTCACCTTTTCCAGATTTCATTGCAAGGTGCACTTTTAAAACAGTGTCATCTTCCTATTATTTCTCTCTATTCTTTTTAATTTTAATTTTTTTGGAGACAATCTCAATGCTATTATTCTTCATAGAGCAGCCCCTGACTTCTCAAGCCCAAACCAACTTCCTCCTTCACTGAATTCTTTTTCACTAGTCAGTGTCCCGGAATCTAGTCCCTAACTGCTGTGGCATTGTTTCATATACAGCTTCACTGAAACTCGAATTTTTTGAGGACTGTTGTGATGGCTATGTGCTAACTTTCCTGGTCACAGGGTCCCCGGATTAAACGTTATGTCTGGGAGTCTGTGAGGATGCCTTCACCTGAGAGAAGCATTTGCACCTGTGGGCTCAGTAATCAGTGAGCCTCCCCAGTGTGGGCCCGAATAGAACGAAAGGAAAAGGAAAGGGGACCCACCCCTCTTGCCTCTTGCCTGCCTGCTTGAGCTGGTTCTCTGGTTCTCCTGCTGGAGTTTGCACCCAAGTTTTAGCAACAAAAGTAATCAAGTGCTAATGACAAGATTTGACTCTATGACATCTGCCCCTGGGATATTCTATTCAACATATTGTCCTGTTTCCTTCTAAATGTTGTGAGTTAATAGAGGATCGTCCTCAGAAGTAAAAGTGTAAGTTGCTCAGTCGTGTCTGACTCTTTGCAACTACATGGACTGTAGCCCTCCAGGCTCCTCTGTACAGGATTCTCTGGTCAAGAATACTGGAGAGGGTTGCCATGCCCTCCTCCAGGGGATCTTCCTGACCCAGGGATCGAACCCAGGTCTCCTGCATTGCAGGCAAATTCTTTATTCTCTGAGCCACCAGGGAGTTAATGGAGGATTTTCCTTATGAGAATCCCATGGATGGAGAAGCCTAGTAGGTTACAGTCCACGGGGTCGCAAAGAGTTGGACACGACTGAGCGACTTGACCTCACCTCACCTCACCTCACCTCAAGATGCCACCAAAAGTTACACTATTGTGTTTTATACCACTAGGAAATAAATTCATTGCCAACTAAAATATGATACATATCAATGATAAAATACAATTGACTATCAGAGACGTTAAAAAATGTTAGAATTGAACATCCAACATATTCAAGGCTGTTTGATGGGCTATAGTCCATGGAGTCACAAAGAGTCAGACACCACTAGTGACTGACACTTTCACTTTCACTCAATATATTCAAGCTTCAAACATAAATTCCACAACTTTATACATGAAAGAAATGATTTGACTTGGATTAAATTTGATTTGTAAAAATACTGTGAATCAGTCTAGCCTCTTGATGATAATCACCCAAAGAAAGGTTGATTGCTGAGTGCCAATACAGTGTGACTTCATTTCAGTTAACACTGGAATATAGTTGTCGTTTTTATTCGTGTATAACAAGAATGAAATAAAATTTAAATATGTAAATAACATCCTCTCCTATTCATTATACACTTCTTGCTACAGAATAATTCTTGTTGCTAAATACTTACTTTCAATCAGCATATTTTGAAAATTTGCAATTTTGACCCTTGACTTAGTCAACTCCTTTTAATTTTCTTTCTGTAGACTAAGTTGATTTCATGGGGCTTTCTTAAAAAGCTTAAGGCATCATTTCATTTGCTGAAGAATTTATGTGAAAAATAGCTTCTAAGATGTAGTTTCCTGTGGAAAACAAAATGAGAGAATAAGATGGTATGGAGTTTGAAAAGATGCTGAAGTCAAATTCTTTCCAGCGATTGGGATCTCTTTCCAGTATAAGGAGTTGAGCTGAATGCAGTCCTGGAAGTGCGCGTGGGCCGGCATAATGATGCCTTTCCCCTTCCATCATTTCCCAGCAGAGTGGAGTCAACCTTAAGCTCCAGTGCACCTTTTCTAGACTTTAAGCAATCATGAAAGAATATATAAATTCATAAGACATTGTCATACACCGTAGGACACGATGCATTTCTGATTTAAAAGCACTTTCAGTGAATTCAGTGCTTGTGAAAGTTGCCGAGGTAGTAAGGCCTGTGCATGTATTTGCAGGTCAGTCTGGAGAGCATCAGTCTCTCTTCTGACAATTTGCTACTTCATCTGCAGAAAGCTTAACTTCTTTAATGCCAAGAAAATTATTCCTTGTTTATGCCAACACAGGAATTTATATGCTTCTTCTTACACAGAACTCAAAATGCTCTTAACTAATTCACTCATGATATATCCATAGGAGATGTGGATTATCTTATGGAAGGAACTTGCTATGTTCGGAGAGATGACTCAAGGACAGCGTGCTTGTGTTTTAAGGGCGTAACTGAGTGGACGTCCCCCTGGAATGCATTCTCTTCTACGACACCTTGGTATGTGTCCCCTCTATTTTGGTTGCCCCTTAAAGGACTTTAAGGTATTCAGATTAAAAAAATAATTATGTGCCTATTTATAAGAATGATCGAGGCCTTCCTTCAGTCATGCTATATCATACAAATTACTGAACTTAACATTTTCTTCACTAATTTGGAAACAAAGTACATTGGTTCATAGTATGTTCCTTATGGAATTTTATGTCCGGAGAATCCTAAAGTTGCCCACGTTCCAGCCCAGCACCTTGCTGGCCACTCAGACATTCTGCTGGGTTTAGACATCCTGCTTCTTGCACTGAATGGGCTCTGAACCAGACTATTCTCAGAAGTAAAGACAAACTTCCAAGATGCCATCTGCTGTGATCTCATGGGAATGTAACCAGGGAAATATTGACAGTGCTTTGTGATACCATCAGGAGTCAGAAAAGCTATAAAACTTAAGACTGGTCATGTTGGTTATCTTGTGCCTCTGAGAAAAAAACAAAAATGCCATTGAAAGAGGCTTGAGTGTCCTCTGAGGTCACGGTGATATCCGTAGCCAGCCCATGGAAGCTCAGGTCTGAAACCCTCCTGCCAGAGTGCCAGCCTGGAACTGCTGTTAGCAACCAGATAGAACTCTAAGGCTGTTCTCTCCAGACCCAGGAGGGCATTAAATGCTCTGTGGAAGATTCAAACCATTCAGCAGAGAGGCTTATATACAAACTAAACAGTACACGTCCTGATAGAATGATGCACTAGGGTGCTGGGAATCAGAAGAGAAGCCTGGACCTTGAAAACTGAACAGGCTTCCTCTATTGAAGGAAAAGATCAGGAACTACTCTGCTACTTCAGTAAAAGCTCTTGGTCTGCGGCATTACAGACCAGAACGGTGGTTCAGAATGCTCCAGGGAGACCCAGGGGATTCAAGCTAATGGAAGAGAGGAAGCTTGTCTCAAAGACCCTTAGATGGCAATGTTAACAGAGAATATTAAAAAAAAAAAAAAAAAAAACCCTGCAAGAGGTTTTCAAAACACATGCATACAAGCATCTCTGGCCATTTTTGCTAAGGCCCAAGAACAGGGGTAATTAAGGTCAGACTGTAAGGCTGGCGTTGGGATGACAAAGATTAGTAAAAAAGAAACAAGAAATGTGAAAGTGGAAGTGTTAGTCACTCAGTTGTCAGACTCTTTGTGACCCCATGGACTGTAGCCCGCCAGGCTCCTCTGTCCATGAAATTCTCCAGGAAAGAATACTGGAGCTGGTTGCCATTTCCTTCTCCAGGGGATCTTTCTGACCCAGGGATTGAACCCGGGTCTCCTGCACTGGCAGGTGGATTCTTTACTGCTGAGCCACCAAAAAGAAACAGAGCAGATATAAAATGCGGACAGGAACAGAGATTCAGTTCAGTTCAGTTCAGTCGCTCAGTTGTGTCCGACTCTTTGCGATGCCATGAATCGCAGCACGCCAGGCCTCCCTGTCCATCACCATCTCCCGGAGTTCACTCAGACTCACATCCATCGAGTCAGTGATGCCATCCAGCCATCTCATCCTCGGTCATCCCCTTTTCCTCCTGCCCCCAATCCCTCCCAGCATCAGAGTCTTTTCCAATGAGTCAACTCTTCACATGAGGTGGCCAAAGTACTGGAGCTTCACCTTTAGCATCATTCCTTCCAAAGAAATCCCAGGGCTGATCTCCTTCAGAATGGATTGGTTGGATCCCCTTGCAGTCCAAGGGACTCTCAAGAGTCTTCTCCAACACCACAGTTCAAACGCATCAATTCTTCGGTGCTCAGCCTTCTTCACAGTCCAACTCTCACATCCATACATGACCACAGGAAAAACCATAGCCTTGACTAGCCGGACTTTAGTCGGCAAAGTGATGTCTCTGCTTTTGAATATACTATCTAGGTTGCTCATAACTTTTCTTCCAAGGAGTAAGCATCTCTTAATTTCATGGCTGCAGTCACTACCTGCAGTGATTTTAGGATCTAATAACTAAAATAATGTGCTCAAGCACTCAACATGTTTACTCACTCCTGATGGTCACTATTTTCCCAGGATCAAAGTGGAAAACTCTTTTCCAACAGTTTCTCAGAACTGAGGATGGAGTGGCCAGTGGTGGTTTCAGATCAGGTGGACCACGGGCACCGTCTTCCACCAGCTCTGTACCTCTTTGGATAATAAACCAGTCCTTCTTGTGCAGAACTCACTTCACCCAGCTTAGACAGCTTTGATGCTTCTCCAGTCTCATGCTGGGGTAAACTAGGCATAACTGGGACCTGTCTACAACAGTCCTGTGTCCACTGGGTGTCCAGTACTTATCAAGTGGATGAGTATTTGACCCAAACGGGCTGATGAGAATCATCCAAGGTCACCTGCTGGACCTGTCCGGAGTGATATGATTTTGACTTCCCTGGGCTTCTTAGCCAGGAGGGTGATATAAGCAGGAACCTCCATTTCAGTCCTGGCTGCCACATGAAGGCAGCCTGCCAGACAATGAGATGATTTCAACCCCTGGTTCCTGCAGAGGCCTGGGACTGCCCAGATGCACGGTGTTACATTTCTTTTACCCCTGTGTAAACGAATCTGTTCGGAGAAGGCAATGGCACCCCACTCCAGTACTCTTGCCTGGAAAATCCCATGGATAGAGGAGCCTGATGGGCTGCCGTCTATGGGGTCACACAGAGTCAGACACGACTGAAGCGACTTAGCAGCAGCAGCAAACGAATCTGTCTCGGGTTTCTGTCACTTTAAACTAAAGGAGTCCTCACCTAGAAATTAAGAACTACTGAATGCGATGGTTCTATAACCCTTGATATTCATTCTCTTTTACCTCCTAAATTTTGTGCAAGTTTTTCTCAGAATAGTTTGTTTTTGGTTTTAATGATGGATTTCTACTTTGCTCCTGTCTAGCTATGATGTGACCATTGATCCTGCCTACACTTTATATCTGTATTATATCTGTTCATACCTGTATATCAAGTGTCTCTTTTTTTTTTTAATAGCTTTATTTCTTTATTTTTGCCCGTGATGCCTCTTCCTGCTGCACGGGCTTCTCTGTTGCTGTGGCCTGAGGGTTTCTCACTGTCGGAGTATCTCTTATTGCAGAGCGCAGGCTGTGGGGAACGTGCGCTTCCTGCTTCCGTAGCCGCGGCTCCTGGGCTCCAGAGCACAGGCTCAGTCTTTGCGGCGAACAGGCTTGGTCTGTCTGTGGCACGTGGGATCTTCCTGGATCAGGGCTCTAAGCCATGTCTTCTACCCTGGTGAAAAATGAAAGTGTTAGTCGCTCAGTTGTGTCTGACTCTTTGTGACCCCATGGATTGGAAAAGACTCTGATGCTGGGAGGGATTGGGGGCAGGAGGAGAAGGGGACGACCGAGGATGAGTTGGCTGGATGGCATCACTGACTCGATGGACGTGAGTCTGAGTGAACTCCGGGAGATGGTGATGGACAGGGAGGCCTGGCGTGCTGCAATTCATGGGGTCGCAGAGAGTCGGACACGACTGAGCGACTGAACTGAACTGAACTGAGGCACTACTGTCCATGGAGTTTTCCAGGCAAGTGACTCAGACAGTAAAGAATGTGCCTGCAATGTGGGAGACCAGGGTTCTATCCTGAGTTGGGAAGATCCCCTGGAGAAATGGCAACCCACTCCAATATTCTTGCCTGGAGAATTCCATGGACAGAGGAGCCTGGCAGGATACAATGAGGTCACAAAGAGCTGGCCACGACTGAGCAACTGTCATACCTATATACACAGACTGGAGTGGGTTGCCATTCCCTCTCCCAGGGGGTCTTCCTACCCAGAGATCGAACCCTCATCTCTTGTGTCTCCTGTATTTGCAGGCAGGCTCTTTCCTGTTGAGCCATCTGGGGAGCCTGGCTGAAGGTCTGCGGGCGTGAGCTATTTCCTCTAGCATCTTCTACCCCACGTTTGCAACAAATCATTTGCCAGTCATGATGCCCTTTGCCCTAATCATTGCTCACTATTCTGAGTCTTTATCCAGGGTCATCACAGCAGAATTGACAGCTACTAATTTGGGGTAATATTTATGGTGAAGCTGTGTGAAATATTCAGGACTTTTTAAGACTTTGCCAGTCTTAGAATGAGGGAAAAGTTGTGAAATGGTATATGTATTTTTTTTATGTTTCTTTTTGTCTTTGCCAAACTCAAGTCTACAAACACAGTTGGCCACTTTGAATAAAGCATTGAATCAAGGTTGTTTTTTCTAGAAGGCATTAGCATTCTTACATAGGATTCATATTAATTGTGCCTTTTAAGCTGTTATGTGACAAATAGAGAGCCATCTCTCATTTATAAAAGAACCAGCTAAACACACACTCCAGGCCTCACACCTCAGGCAGCTTAGTCCACCAATTCGTCAAGAGTAATTAATGGTGGACAGCTTGGCAGTTTTCACTGCCACCAGTTCAGTTGTGTTTGAAGGCAAGGGTGCTGTTTTTCATTTTTTACAAATAAGCAAGTTTGCCTTTTTATGAAATAGAAAAGTTTGCTCTGTTCCTCCACAGTGAATCCAGGTATAAAAATGTCACTTCTTAATCATAACTTACATTTAAAGAGCTCTTTTGCTCTCTAAGTCTGAAATCTCATCTTTTGGATTTCAGGGCCCTTTTGATTCAGAATTCCAGGCTTTAAGTTTTTATTAAAAGTCTCTCCATTTTTTTCCCCTTTTGCTTAGGTACCAAAATGTCTTAGTATTTGTGATATGTGACATTATTAGATAAAACTGAAAATCTCTAAGAAGCGGTACTGCTGCTGCTGCTAAGTCGCTTCAGTCGTGTCCAACTCTGTGCGACCCCAGAGACGGCAGCCCACCAGGCTCCCCCATCCCTGGGATTCTCCAGGCAAGAACACTGGAGTGGGTTGCCATTTCCTTCTCCAGTGCATGAAAGTGAAAGTGAAGTTGCTCATTCGTGTCCGACTCTGAGTGACGCCATGAACTGCAGCCCACCAGGCTCCTCCGTCCATGGGATTTTCCAGGCAAGAGTACTGGAGTAGGGTGCCATTGCCTTCTCCGAGAAGTGGTACAGTAGGGATATAAATATATTTTAAAAGTGCATATAGATTATACTTATACTTTATAGAATTTTTCATATTTCTATGATTCTGAGAGCTTTCATCAAGGTGGTTATCCAATTATCAGAGCTTGAGACAGGTCATTCCCATGGAATCGATCAAATTCGGTTTGATTCAGGGCTTCATTTGGGAGATATACAAATAAACATGGGATTTATTTGTCTAAAAATATGGTTAAGGCTCCAGGCAATATTTGAGGCATTTGACAGGGACCACAACTTCACTTTCACTTTTCACTTTCATGCACTGGAGAAGGAAATGGCAACCCACTCCAGTGTTCTTGCCTGGAGAATCCCAGGGACGGGGGAGCCTGGTGGGCTGCCATCTATGGGATTGCACAGAGTCGGACACGACTGAAGTGACTTAGCAGCAGCAGTGCTTAGTAGAGGCTATGTTGTGTGGTAGAAAGAGTATAAAATTTGGAGCCAAGCGGAACCAGATTCAAATTACCTACAAGTAGGTTTATCATGGTCAAGTGATGATAGGAATACTTTCTTGTGCATATCAGCTTGAATAAATGCCAAGTGTTTAACCCAAGACGGTGCGCCACGTCTTGCAGTTCTGCAGGAAGCGGATGCCATGATGAGATTAGGTGTGCAAAAGGTTCATTAAAGGACATGTTTGTGCCAAATAGAGCAGGGAAGGTGGGGAACAGGCGAACAGCAGGGACGTCTTCAGATGATGAGGAAGGTATGATGAGGTCAGTTAGACCACAGTGGGACGCAGGGTGGACTCTGTTCACCGAGCCCTCCCAGAGCCCCATCCCCCACCCAAACCACATGCAGCCTACATTCTGTGCAGCCGTCTCTCACAAAAGCTTTATTCCGGGAACAGGTCCTCCATCTAAATTCTTTTCAGCGGTTAAGGGAAAATTAATAAGAAAAACACCCTGAGTCTTTTTAAAAATAATAATTTAAATAATAATAAAAAATAATCAGTCCAAATCAATCCTTATGCAGAAGACATACCTTTTGGAGTGGTGAATTTTGCTCCCCTGTTGGCAAACAAACACGAACATCAAAAGAGGATTGTTAATCCCAAAGAATGAGCATCTCACGTCAGTGGTTTTAGTGCTTTTTATGTACAAGAAGATGCGAGAGTCTGGGGTCACCGAAATGTTCCCTTGCGTGTCTGCTCAGTCGGGAATTTGTGCCCGACTCTCTGTGACCCCGTGGACTGTAGCCCGCCAGGCTCCACTGTCCATGGGACTTCCCAGGCAAGAGTCTGGAGCGGCTTTCGTGTCCTCCCCCAGGGGATCGTCCCAACCCAGGGGTCGACGCCCTGCCCCCTGGTCTCCTGCCTCGAGAGTGGATTCTTTACTGTATATTAACTACCTAGTGGCCAGTTCCGAAGCCCAGGATGCTTCCTGTTTTCCTCCCTACTGAATTTCCCTCAGGTGCACTGCTGGGCAACTGCAGTGGCTAAGGGCTTGATCCTAGTGAGTGACTTTTTTTTTTTTAACCAGAGTAAGCACCCTCCCCCGCTGGGGACTCCCCTCCCCCTTGGACTCACGGCTTCTTTGTCCTGCCATTGCACTTGGCACTTTGTCCTTTAAATCTGGATTTACTTGTCTCTCTTTCTCACTAGATACAATTATCTTTGAAAGCAGAGGCTGTGTTTTATTTGACTCTGTGTCACCAGCACTTATTTTAGTTCCTAGCAGCAATATTTGTAGAATTAATGAATTATGTATGAGTGAATAAAGGCAAGTAAGAAATAAATTTGACTGAGAAATCTCTTGCTCCAGTGTCTGGGAGGATAATAACAAGATGAAGATGAAATGACATGTAAAAACAGACTTTGAGAAGAAAAACTGAATTCATTTCAGACACCTAGGCCTACAGTTAATGCTGTTTCTGATGTTTAGTTGCTAAGCTGTATCTGACCCTTTTGCAACCCCGTGGACTGTAGCCTGCCGGGCTCCTCTGTCCGTGGGATTTTCCAGCCAAGAATACTGGAGTGGGTCGCCATTCCCTTCTCCAATATAGTTAATAACATTTCACGAATATTTATTCAGAACATACTAATTGCCAGGCACAGTGCTATGCATTAAAACAGTGGTTAACTTGCCAGAGTGGTAGGAGACTGGCAATTCTCTTAGGCAACTAGTTGTCAGCAGCTAAAAGCCTGAGGGGTTTTGGAGACTAGATACCTTGTAGAATAATCCCAAAGAGCAAGTGCCACTCTGGAGCTTTCCTGGGATGGAGCTGAGGTCCCTTCACAGGTGAGGATGTATGTGTAGGTGAGTTGAGCTCTTTAACAAAGGAAGTGGACTTCCTGTAACTCGTCTCTACAACCCTGAGCACAACTGAGAACTGCTCTTCTTTTTTTAAAACTGATGTATTTTTATAACCCACATTTTACACACACCTATTTTAAGAAGCCACTATAAAAAAAAAAAGTTTGCAGAAAGAAAGAAAAATGACTATCCTTTAGGAGCAGATGGTTAGAGAGCATCAGTGACTCAATGGACATGAACTTGAGCAAACTCCAGGAAACAGGGGTGGTGGTGGTGGGGGGAAGACAAAGGAGCCTGGTGTGCTGCAGTCCAGGGGTCTGCAGAGTCGTACACAACTTAGGGACCGAACAACAACAACTGTAAAGAAACACACACACTCACCTTAAAATACATACATCGTAAAAGTTATAAACCCATTTGTTCAGAATGAGTTGAGCACACATTGTGCTTGATGTTGATGGACAAGGGGAGTTCGGGTAAGTTTTTGTAAAGCTCAGTGTTCTTCTGATAATTTGGTTCAGGGTTAGGATAACACTTCATCAGATGTACTAGTCTTCATATTTTCACACTTCTTATTATCTGCTGATAAATTCAAATGTGATTGTTAAGCATTGCTACTTGTCATGGATTAGACAAACAATTGCACTTTGCCTACTGGAAAATAAGAAGTGGATTATGAAACTCATTATGTTTCTTGTAATTGACCTGACTTTCTTTGTCACCAACTTGATTTTCCATTTACCACAGCACTGAATTCTCCACTCAGATTTATGTATCTGTTTTTTTTCTTTCTTTATGTATCTCATGTACTATTACTCTTCTTTTTGGAAGAACCTTACCTTTCCCCATTATGGAATAAAATTAAGAATTATCTCAGGATGCAATATTTGTGATATTTTTAGAAAATATTCATTTAAGAAAGAAAGACTATCTTTGTGATATCTTTAACAGCTACTCATTTGTTAAGTTTATGAGCCTGTGGCCTGGAAAAAACCACACCCTAAAAGTTGAGAATTTTTAGTCAGTGGACTTATTGAAAATTGAAATCTGGAATCCAGTCTTTCATGGCTCTGGGGGACTGTTCCCAAGAGGCAAGGGAGGAGTCAGGATATAAAGGAGTTTTTGCTGAAAAGAAAAAAAAAAAAAAAACCCATGTAGTGAAAAGTGAGTCAGAAAGGGAAAGATAAATATCGTATTCTAACGCCCATATACAGAATTTAGAAAAATGGTACTGAAGAATTTATTTCAGGGTAGCAGTGGAGAAACAGACAAAGAGAATAGATTTATGGACATGGGGAGAGAGCAGAAGAGGGTGAGATGTATGGAAAGAGTAACACAGAAACTTACATTACCATATGTAAAATAGATAGCTAATGGTAATTCGCTGTATGGCTCTGTATCAACCTAGTGGGTGGGATGGGGCGGGAGATGGGAGGGAGGTTCAAAGGGAGGGGATACACGTACACCTGTGGCTGATTCATGTTGGGGTGTGACAGAAAACAACACAATTCTGTAAAGCAATTATCCTTTAATAAAAGAAAGAAATAAAAAGATTACTGCTAACCATGGAAACAGACATCTCCAGTCAATGATTTTAGTACTTTTCTAAGTATGGGAAGATGCAAGAGTCCAGGCTTATTGACATCTTTCTTTGATACTCATCTTAAGTATCTAGGGCCACCACCCTGCTTTGCTCTATCC
Source organism: Oryx dammah (assembly GCF_014754425.2). Classification (NCBI taxonomy): domain Eukaryota; kingdom Metazoa; phylum Chordata; class Mammalia; order Artiodactyla; family Bovidae; genus Oryx; species Oryx dammah. The sequence goes on along the minus strand of NW_024070208.1, from coordinate 81,763,247 downwards.
TGGGTTTCCTTGTGGGGGTGCGGGGAGGGAGGAGGTGAGGAGGACCACAGGGGCTGATGGCTTTATGGGCATGAAAGCCTTTGTTTACCAAAATGTAAAGACATACTTTGTCCACAAGCCAATTAAGTGGAAAGGAATGGGTTATATAATATTCCTCAACATTTAAGATTTTTATTGTTATTTAGTCACTGAGTTGTGTTCAACTCTTCTGCCACCCCATGGACTATAGCCTGCCAGGCTCCTCTGTCCACGGCCCTTCTGAGGCAAGAATACTGAAGAGGGCAACCACTCCCTTCTCAAAGGGTTCTTCCCTACCCAGGGATGGAACCTGGGACTCCTGCATTGCAGGCAGATTCTTTATCACTGAGCCACCAGGGAACCCCATTTAAGGTTTTAGTAAAGCATTCAGTTCAGTTCAGTTCAGTTGCTCAGTTGTGTCCAACTCTTTGCAACCCCACGAACTGCAGCATGCCAGGCCTCCCTGTCCATCACCAACTCCCAGAGATATCCCAAACTCATGTCCATTGAGTGGGTGATGCCATCCAACCATCTCATCCTCTGTCATCCCCTTCTCCTCCTGCCCTCAATCTTTCCCAGCATCAAGGTCTTTTCAAATAAGTCAGCTCTCTGCATCATGTGGCCAAAGTATTGGAGTTTCAGCTTCAACATCAGTCCTTCCAATGAACACCCAGGACTGATCTCCTTTCGGATGGACTGGTTGGATCTCCTTGCAGTCCAAGGGTAAAGCATTAAATAACATTTTGCATCTTGAAGGTTATGTATTATTTAAAAAAACCCCTTTTAAAAATAATAAAACCTTTTACTTTGGCTTGGAAATAGTAAAAAAAAAACTTGCTAGTCTTGAGCACTATAAATATTTATTAATGAACAGAGAGTAAAATATGTCTTCAGATTTTCTGGCCATGTATATTTAAGAGAATTATAGACAGGTTTTACAATGTAGGGAATTCCCTGGTTTTCTAGTGGTTAGCGCTTGGTGCTTTCACTGCACAGTGGCCCAGCTTCAATCCCTGGCTGGAGAACTAAGATCCTTCAAGTTTTGAGGTGTGGCCAAAAGAACAGTAATAAACTGACAAATCAATGTTCTTTCATTCTATCCCTCCCTTCTCCCAGAGATCTCTCTGGTGTATTATCTTCACGTAATAGACATTAGTAGACTACTAATGGACTACTAGAGAGATCAATGATGAAAACTTCTCTTTTTTTAAAGCAAAGGCTTATATGGTTTATTTTAACTCTGCATTTATTTAGCACATTTGCAAAAATAAGTTCACATGGAAACATTATCACAAGTTTACAGAAAGAGAAAAAGTTTTTTTTTTCTCTCTCTCTCTAAATGTCTTGGTAGTTAGATTATCTTTTTCATCTTCTCTAGTTCTACTGCTGAAAAGTATTAAATAATGGTGATTTGTGGTAACTAATAATATGACTCTTACATATAAATTATCTTTTTCCATTCATAAATGTATTAAAGACTGCTAATTTTGTTTTGCTTTTAAGCATAATTTTGTTATCATGTTAATATAATGTGATATGGGACACAATAGGAAAAAAAACAGTCCTAATTTGATCACCATTATGCAAATATTGTTAAGAACTGCTTCCTAGGTGGCACTAGGGGTAATGAATCTGCCTGCCAGTGCAGAAGGTACAAGAGATGAGAGTTTGACCCTTAGCTGGGAATCCCCTGAAGAAGAAAATGGCAACCCAGTCTAGTATTCTTGCCTGGAGAATTCCAAGGACCTTCCTAGGAGCCTGGTGGTCTACAGTCTATGGGGCCGCAGAGAATCAGATACAATTGAGCATAGCATGAGACAAAGAGAAAACACACACTCATAACTTGATCACCATTATACAAAAATTGTTAACATGTATTTAGTTGTAGGAACGAATATACTAATTTTTGTTGATTTGGTCTTATGTAAACAATTTGCCTATTCTTATGTCCTGACTATGTCTTCTTAACTGTCTTAAGGTCTTAACTATCATTTTAAATACATTCTACTTAATGATTTATTTTACAATTTTATATTATTGAACAGTCATTTCCCCTGATTTTTAATTATATTTAAATGCTATAAAATATTTTTGCATTTATGCATTTTAAAATATTTAAGAATGCCTCTTCCAGGACTTCCCTGGTGGCTTAGTTGTAAAGAATCTACCTGCCAATGCGGGAGACACAGTTTGATCCTTGGGTGGGAAAGAGCCCCTGGAGGAGGGCATGGCACCCCACTCCAGTACTCTTGCCTGGGAAATCCCATGGACAGAGGAGCCTGGTGGGCTGCAGTCCAGGGGGTCGGAAAAGAATGGGTCACAAAAGAGTCAGACGCAACTTAGCAATGGAGCATGCACCCACATACGAATACACACGATGCTTCTTTCAAATTGATCTCAGGATATGGGGCTACTAAATAGCAGGAAAATTGTGTCTCTTATGTATAGTCTTATTTAAAATGATCCGTATAATTTTATAATATTTTTAGCAAAGTTTGAGACAGCCAGAGTCACTACTGTTCTGTAGACACGAGTCCCTTAAATGTTCATATATGTCTTGTCAATATGATACAGCAAATGCAGAGGATCAGAGCTGAGATCAACTTACCTGGAGGAAAGCCTGCTGGAGCCACAAGCCTACAAGGACACTTTAGTAACAAGGACACATGTGGTAACTTTGACCACATGTTCAAGGTTAAGAGTAGACTGGTGTGAATGAGAGAAACATTCAGGGGCTGCAGACTGGAGCTTCCCCAGGCTTCCATGGGTCTCACACCTAAAAATCCTGCCAGACCAATGTAGTTTGTCACATACAGAGCAGCTATCAATAATCCATGTTCACCCAATGCGAACCATCTAAATACACCAATTAAAAGGCAGAGATGGTCAGACAGAGTAGGTTAAACAAACAAACATGAGCCAACATCGCCTAGAACAAACCCATTTAACATCAAAAGACAAATATTAGTTAAAAGTAAAGAAATGCAGAAAGACATCAGTTCAATTCAGTTGCTCACTCGTGTCTGACTCTTCGCGACCCCATGGACCGCAGCACGCCAGGCCTCCCTGTCCATCACCAACTCCCGGACTTTACCCAAACTCATGTCCATTGAGTCAGTGATGCCATCCAACCATCTCATCCTCTGTCGTCCCCTTCTCCTCCTGCCTTCAATCTTGCCCACCGTCAGGGTCTTTTCAAATGAGTCAGCTCTCCACAACAGGTGGCCAAAGTATTGGAGTTTCAGCTTCAACATCAGTCTTTCCAATGAACACCCAGGACTGATCTCCTTTAGGATGGAATGGTTGGATCTCCTTGCAGTCCAAGGGACTCTCAAGAGTCTTCTCCAACACCACAGTTCAAAAGCATCAATTCTTGAGCACTCAGCTTTCTTTATAGTCCAACTCTCAGATCCATACATGACTACTGGAGAAACCATAGCTTTGACTAGACAGACCTCTGTTGGCAAAGTAATGTCTCTGCTTTTGAATATGCTGTCTAGGTTGGTCATAACTTTTCTTCCAAGGAGTAAGCGTCTTTTAATTTCATGGCTGCAGTCACCATCTACGGTGATTTTGGAGCCCCCCAAAATAAAGTCAGCTACCGTTTCTACTGTTTCCCTATCTATTTGCCATGAAGTGATGGGACTGGATGCCATGATCTTTGTTTTCTGAATGTTGAGCTTTAAGCCAACTTTTTCACTCTCCTCTTTCACTTTCTTCAAGAGGCTCTTTAGTTCTTCTTCACTTTCTGCCATAAGGGTGGTGTCATCTGCATATCTGAGGTTATTGATATTTCTCCCAGCAATCTTGATTCCAGCTTGTGCTTCTTCCATCCCAGCGTTTCTCATGATGTACTCTGCATAGAAGTTAAATAAGCAGGGTGACAACATGGAGCCTTGACGTACTCCTTTTCCTATTTGGAACCAGTCTGTTGTTCCATGTCCAATTCTAACTGTTGCTTCCTGACCTGCATACAGGTTTCTCAAGACGCAGGTCAGAAAGACATCATGATAACACTAATTAAAAAGCAGGCTGGAGTAGCTATATTAGCGTCAGACAACCATACTACAGGACAAAGAAAATATCAGGAACAAAGAATGGTAATGATAAATGATAAAGGTGTGTGTTCTCAAAAACCCCATAAGAACGCTTAATGTGTGTCCACCTAATAAAAGGTCAACACGTGAAACCTTTGCAATCTCTGCAAATATTTTGAGACCTAGGAGTATTGTCTATTCATTTTCTTTTTAGAAGAATGTGATTGGTAGTTCCCCAGTCATTAGGGCTCTATGCTTTCACTGCCGAGGGTGTGGGTTCAGTCTCTGGCCAGGGAATTAAGACCCTACAAGCTGCAGGGTGCGGCCAAAACAAATATATACAGAAAAATGAGAATAAAGAATGTGATCATCTCATATAACAACTTTTCCTTTGAATTTCTTGATTCTGTTTCACAAATCAATACCACGTGGCTACTTAAATGCACAGAAATGGCAACCAAATCTTAAGGTTTTACTTTATTTTTTTTTGACTGGACGTAACTCTAGAAAAAGTTCACTTCAAACTCTGAAATGTAATCATTTGAAATTATATTTTAATCGAGAATATGTATTAGTTATGAGAAATCTGTAGTCTAATAGTAAAATAATTGCAAATATGTAAGACACCAAGCAAAGTCTGTAATCCTCTGAAGCTACAGAAGCTTTGTTTTAATTGAGGGCTCTTTTAAAGATTTGCAAGCTGTGCCAGAAACTCTTGATTTTGGAGTAAGCACCGACAGTCACTGTAGAGTGTGTTTGTTTTGTTTTTATGAAAACAGAAGCACCAAACACCTTTCAACCACCATCTTGCCTGTCAGCATTCTAGGTGTTAATACCATGGCCTCTCCGCTGTGGGCCTGACTTATTGCTCCCTCCCACTTCCCCATACCCCAGGATCAGAAGGAATTTATGGTTGTATGTATCCATTTCAAAAAAGCAAGTACAAAAGATGAAATGAAGCTCTGGAAATGGGTTTCATTTTTAGTGGTCTTGATGCACTCCTAAAGTCAATATGCTTTTCACTTTAGCTGCTCCAAATCCTCTTGTTCTTTAGAAAACGGAAACACGAAGCACAAAACTTCCACGGTAATTACTTCAGAGAATAGAAAAGGCTCCTTTCACCTGTGTTTCTTTTTTCTGCGAGTGGACCTCTTAAAAAAAAAAAATCTCTTTAAACCAGATTCGGGAAAGACTCAGAAAGATGACCTCTTTGAATACAATAGGATCACCGCCTTTAAACTCCTAATTAGCCAGCTGTGAACAGAGGAGTTTCAGTCACCTTGTCTGAAGGACCTAGTTTTTCAAGATGACTCTCCATTTGGTATTTGAATAGGAAAAAGTAACCTGTGAAGCGACTTAACACAGCTTGTTTCTGTTATTGTGTACTACTCTGGGCTAAGTCACTTCAGTATGGCCCATAGCCCGCCAGGCTCCTCTGTCCATGGGATTCTCCAGGTTGCCATGCCCACCCCTAGGGCATCTTCCTGACCTGGGGATCGAACCCATGTCTCTAACAGCTCTTGCTTTGGCAGGCAAGTTTTTTACCAGTAGTGCCACCTGGAAAACCCATTTCTGTTATTACTCCTATTTTATTTATTTTTTAATAACAGTTTGATGATTTCTTTTTAAATTATTTATTTCTTTTCGGCTGTGCTGGGTCTTTGCTGCACAGGTTTTTTTCTCTAGTTGTGACAAGTGGGGGCTATGCTCTAATGGCGTGCGCCAGCATGCATTGTGGAAGCTTCTCTGGTCGCAGAGCGCCGGTTCTAGGGTACTCGGGCTTCAGGAGTTGTTGTCCCCAGGCTCGAGAGCACAGGCTCAGGAGTTGGGGTGCATGGGCTTAATTGTCCCGGGGAATGTGGGGTCTTCCCAGAGCAGGGATCGAGCCCGTGTCTCCTGCATTGCCAGGCGGACTCTTTACCGCTGAGCCAGCAGGGAAGCCCCATTGGTGTTTTTTGATGCATAAGTGCTCACAACTCTCACTTCTAACACACACTCCCAGGACTTGGCATTGCTAACGCTGGGTGAGCACAGGACAAAACAGTGGAGTGGAGACCTCGCCTTACTCCCAGTGAATGAGTTATTCACTCTGTTACTTTTCTCCCTCCAAATAATGACACTATGGTGAAGCAGAAGATATTATACAGTCTCCAGTGTGCTAAAAACTACCAAGGACCCCTAATTGGCTCACTTCTAAGGGCAAAGAGCCGTCTATGACCACTCCAGCTGTTTGGACTCATCTGCTCTAAGTTCTAAGTAAGACACTGGGACTCAGAGTACAGAACCATTCAAGAGAACAATTCAAATAGATGAGGTTAAAGGCGTCTTCTATGGACTTCACTTTATTAAAGAAGAATAAACCTGGCGAAGATAGGGCTTTGTGCCTGTGTGTGCAAACACTCAGAAGCTCAGAGAGACACACAAGTGTGTGACTGCTTGCTTTCTAGGGGACACTGTTCAAGGACCATCACCTCAGGAAAGGTCCAATAAATAAACACTGTCATTATGGCCCATGCGAAACAATAAGGCCTCTGGAAAAGACCTTGATGCTGGGAAGATTGAAGGCAAAAGGACAAGAAGGCGGCAGAGGATGAGATGGTTGGATGGCACCACCAACTCAATGGACATGAATCTGAGCAAACGCCAGGAGATGGTGAAGGACAGGGGAGCCTGGCGCCCTGCAGTCCGTGGGCTGCAAAGAGTCGGACACAACTTAGTGACCGAGCAGCAACGACAAACAGTTAGGAAACAACCCCGGAATAGTTAAGGACGTGAACTCTGCCCCAGGGCACAAGCTCCTAGCCACCATGCTATGCTGCCTTCCCATGCCAACAGTGACGAGGATTCAAGGCGTGACGGCAGAGCAATGTATGCTTGCTTTTACGTTTTAGCATCTTCCTCCCTGGAGAAGGCAATGGCACCCCACTCCAGTGTTCTTGCCTGGAAAATCCCACGGACAGAGGAGCCTGGTGGGCTGCCATCTATGGGGTCGCACAGAGTCAGACATGACTGAAATGATTTAGCAGTAGCAATCTTCCTCCCAAATAGTCTCACCAGGGGGGTGGGGGTCGGAACAAGTTGAATAACAGTGAAACTTAATTTTTCTAAAACAAAAAGTGGCTGGACAGCTACTTGTTAGTTAAAATCCTATTGAAAATTTTCTTTCATTGAACTTGTCCTGAACATGCAAAATTGCCTGCATAAATTCGAGCCAAAGAACCATCTGTTTTCCTCCTTTTTAATGACTTTGCCAGCATGTGATTTTCCAACATTTGTGCAGAATTCCTGAGAGTCTTATAGAGACATGTTAAGAAACCCCGTGGGTTACATTTGGAATACCAGCGAATATTTCATGTTCTGATTATTGTGGAGAAGCAAAAGGCTTTTTCATTATGTTAGAAGAAAGCCAGATAAATATTTTTTGAAAAACACCATAAGCTTTAGGAGTGTCATAAAATCAAATCTACTTGACCTACATGCTCTAAAATTGGGTGCAAACATGATGTCTTGCAAACTTTGGTTTCATCTATTAGAAAGCTATTACACAAAATGATTTGGTATTTTCACAGTTTTCCCAGGGAAAATCATAGCACGCTTTCAGGTAAGCTGGTTTCTGTGATGTGGTCTATATGTGACCTGTTTCTCATGGCATTCATCAAACAGACGCTTCTTATTCTCAGAAATGAGCAGGAGAGATGTGTGTGTGCTTGGTTGCTTTTGTCTCCAACTCTCTGTGAGCCCATGGACGATCGCTTGCTGGGCTCTCTGTCCATAGAATTTCCAAGACAAAAATACTGCAGTGGGTTGCCATTTCCTTCTCCAGTGGGTCTTTCTGACCCAGGGATGGAACCTGCGTCTTCTGAATTGCAGGCAGTCTCCTACGTTGCAGGCAGATTCTTTACTGACTGCGCCACCAAGGAAGCCCCAAACTTAATAATAAATGGCTGTTCTTCAGTTGCTAACTTCGTGTCCAACTCTTTGTGACCCCATGGACGGTAGCTCGCCAGGCTTCCCTGTCCTTCACCATCTCCCGGAGTTTGCTCAATCTCATGTCCATCAAGTCCGTGATGAGATCCAACCATCTCATTCTCTGTCATCCCCTTCTCCTCCTGCCCTCAATCTTCCCCAGCATCAGGGGCTTTTCCAGTGAGTTGGCTCTTCCCATCAGGTGGCCAAAGTACTGGAGCTTCAGCTTCAGCATCAGTCCTTCCAATGAATATTCAGGGTTGATTTCCTTTAGGATGGACTGGTTTGATCTCCTTGCAGTCCAAGGGACTCTCAAGAGTCTTCTCTAGAACTACAGTTCAAAAGCATCAGTTCTTTGGCGCTCAGCTTTCTTTATGGTCCAACTAGGTAGCGATTGTACAAGTCAGAGTTTTGGGGGATTTGAGAGGTGAGTGTGGATATGACAGCGTCAGGAGCAACTGCTGTCCTTGGGAAGGTGGGGAGCTGGGCTGCAATAAGAAGAGACAATTTAAAGATGCTCCTCCCACTTCACAAGGCTCTTGTAGAGACACTGAATAAGAGATTGAAATGCTTCTAATTTCCTTTTCACTGATGCATGTGATTTGACGTATGTATTTGGAGGGGATGGGTGGAAAGCTGTGCCGACTCTGCTACGAGGACATTTGTGAAGCAAGTAATTGTTGTTAAGAACACTAATGCTATTTTCCTCAGCACTGTTTGTATTTTTGAAGACATGTCTCTGAAATTTAGAAAACCTCATATCAGGATCATTACATTTGTTTTCGATTGGATATCCATTCAAATAAAACACATTTCATTGGAGCAGTTTCTATATAGACAATCTAATGTATCCTTTTGGCAGGGTAAGTAATAATGACTATTATTGTTTTTGACCTATGAAAAATGACTTTGAAGTTGGCTTGACCACTTTGGAAAAATAACTATTTTAGATTTTCTGAAATGAAAACAAATGCTAGTATTTGTTGTATGAGAGTTATTTTTATATATTATGAGAAAATATTTCACTTGTGCATGCATGCTAAGTTACCTCAGTTGTGTCCAACTCTTTGTGATCTCATGGACTCTAGTCCACCAGGCTCCTCTGTCCACACGATTCTCCAGGCAAAAATACTGGGGCGGGTTGCCATGCCCTCTTCCAGGGAATCTTTCCAACTCAGGGATCGAACCTGTGTCTCTCATGCCTCCTGCGTAGGCAACTGCATTCTTTACCACTAGCGCCACCTGGGAAGCCCCTGATATTTAACTTACCTGATGTAAAATTAAATATTTAAAATTATGATGTGGTGTTTAGTAAGATACAAGCAGGCATTGTAGTAACATAAAATATTCAGAAGTATTATCTGGAATTGGCTGTAGTATTTTATAAATGTTAAAATATTTTAATTTTGTTTTGCACATTAAGGTTCCGGTTTGTGTCTCTCGCCGTATGTACTTTATGAATGACTTAGTGTTATGCATAGAAACAGCATGAATCGTTCCCTTAGCACAATGCAAGGTAAAACTTAAAGAATGCAAATCAAAATATTAATATGCTGTATTACGTGATATTGAGAATGGGAACATTTAGCTCAGATTATATTGAAAATTAAGCTATCAGTTTACAAGCTGGATGATATCAAGAAGCCCTCTTTGTATTTTAGTTATTCCTAGTCGCTTAGTCCTGACTCTTTGCAGCCCCTTGGACTGTAGCCCTCCAGGCTCCTCTGTCCATGGGATTTTCCAGGCAAGATTACTGGAGTGGGGTGCCTTTTCCTTCTCTGGCGCCTCTTCCCAACCCAGGGATCGAACTTGTGTCTACTGTGTATCCTACACTGCAGGTGGATTCTTTAACCACTACACTTGGAGATAGAGTTGGCAGGCGCTTTTCAGTAACACATACCCCATTCCTCAATCAGTGTGGCTTAGATGTTACATTAAGCAGTAAAGAGACTTTTGTGTTTGTATGTAAAGGGATAGTATTGCAGTAAGTATACTGGCTTCTAAGGAAGAAGGTATTTGTCTTTAATTTGTGCAACACTTCCTAGCTCTGTCTAGGAGAAAATCAACAGCTTTCCAGAGAGCAATCGCCTTGCCTTGTTGGGTTCACACCCTGTCAGAGCAGGTCTGTTAAATCGCTGGGCAGGAGCACCCTGGAGGCGAAGTGGCAGCAGCATGCTGTGGTTTCATAACAGTGAAATCCATTCTGATCTGTAAAATTTCACGACAGAAAATTTTATCACCGGCAGGGGTGATACGGGGTGGAATGAAATCTTTGCCTACAGCTGGTGAAAAGAGGCAAAAAAAAAAAAAAAATAAATAAATAAAGAAAGAAAGAAAGAAAGAAAGAAAACAACTTTAAACAGTATTGATTCCAGAAAAGAGAGAGAGGATATTGGGGGCCATCCAGCTGCCCACCATCTGCTCGAACGTGGGCGATTGAGGGCGACCTGCTTGCAAAGAGAGACAGGTGCCAGGTAACAAACCCAGGCAGAGTGCAGGGAAGATGTGAAATAAACAAGCCACCCACAGTACCATCTACTTCGGCAATAAACTAACAAGACCCAGTGCTTGCTGGGTGATACACAATACTGCCTTGGTAAAGGCGGAGTTTCAAAAGACTGCCTCTGGAACAAGCGAAATAAATTAGTCTGGAAACCTGAGAGCATTTTCAAATCTGGTAAATATTTTTTCTTCAACCAGCTTAGCTTTTCTCCCGGCCTTATTGATGTAACCCATCCTGAAAGGTACATGGCATACACTGAGACGCTAATTAGAGTCTATCTGTAGTTGTATTTTGAGAAGTAAAAGCAATAACAAGCTTTTCTGAGGCCAAAATTTCATACTGAATGAGCCGGGTAAAGAACATGGATATGATGACTCAAGGGCTATGACTTTTGTGAAGTGAAACATAGAGAAACATTTTATTATGGTTTATTTCCATTAAGTTTAAGTTCAGTGGGCTTCCCTGGTGGCTCAGAGGTTAAAGTGTCTGCCTCCAATGCAGGAGACCTGGGTTTGATCCCTGGGTCAGGAAGATCCCCTGGAGAAGGGCATGGCAATCCACTCCAGTATTCTTGCCTGGAGAATCCCGCGGATGGAGAAGCCTAGTAGGTTACAGTCCACGGGGTCGCAAAGAGTCGGACACGACTGAGCGACTTCACCTTCACCCTTAAGTTCAGTATCTTCAAAATAATTATCAAACAAATTCCCATCGAATGTTTTCTTCTTATTGACAAAGGCATAAAATTCATAAATCTGTAGTGGGGTCACCGACTCAATGTACATGAGTTTGAGCAAACTCCAGGAGATGGTGAAGGACAGGGAAGCCTGGTGTGCTGCAGTCCATGGGGTCACAGAGAGCCAGATACAAGTGAGCAGCTGAACAAGACAAGGTAGTATTTAATCCAAATATTCCATTTTACAGATATGGAAGTGGAGATTTATTGCTACAGAAGATAAAAAGAGAGGAGAGGAGGAAGTTGAAGCACATTATAAGAAGAAGATAAAATAATTAAAATAGTAATTAAAGGTAAGAGAGAAAATTGTTCAATTGACCATACTGGGAGCGATCAAAGAAGTCCTCTGACACAAGATTGAGGAATAAAATGCCACAAAACCAGCTTCAGGAACTAACCAAAACTGAGGTAAACCTTCATGTACTTGGGCTGAAGAAAATTAGACTGCCAGATTTTAGAAGCAGGATGAGAGGTGTATCAACATGGAAGAGAAATACAGGGTGAAAAGTTTATGCTTTTTAGAGGAGCTGCTGCTGCTGCTAAATCGCTTCAGTCGTGACCGACTCTGTGCGACCCCATAGACGGCAGCCCACCAGGCTGTCCCCGGGATTCTCCATGCAAGAATACTGGAGCGGGTTGCCATTTCCTTCTCCATTTTAGTGGAGCAGTTTTTGCCAAAAGAACGTTTTCACCAATTACCCCAGTTCCCATGAGCCAGTCTTTGCCTGTTGTGTGCGGCTGTGGGGGGTGAACCTGCTCTTTCTCCCCTGCCAGCTATCTTCCTCGCTGGGCTGGTGGTTTGCAGTTAAGAACTGGGAAGATAAATAAACCGTCAGAGTTAACTTTGACCTGACTCTGTGTTCCTCTCTCAATATATTTTCCGGGAGATACAGTGTGGCTTTGGGCACAAAATGTCAAGAAGGGACTCACGGAATTGCCGACTTTGTCTCCACTCTCTCCCAGCCCTATAGACTGGATAAGTCCGGAGAAGTTAGAGGCAGGCGATCTTTCCTCAATCCTACCCTTGCCCACGGAGTTTGTAGAACCCTAGGACTCCCTTGAGGGGTTTCTCCATCATCACTTGTGTCATCATAAATTGTTGCATGAGCTATGATTTTAAAACCCTGTCCTCTGGAGAAGTATGATGAGAATAGGTGGATTTTCAAGACTGCCAATGCTATATGGCCATGCACATTGTGAAACCAAAGGTTTGGTTGACCAGCAAAGGGGGTTACTTGGTTAAAATGTTGTGCGTTCTTAAGTAAGACATCTCACACGTCATTTCCTAATCATTTCAATACTAGATGGAACCAAGGAATTTTTCTCCTTTTAGGAACTTCCTTTATAAACTTTTCTCTAGTATAAATGCTTCCAAAGTATATAACATTGATACTAAACTCTTATTAAGGTTAAAGCCATGACAACAAATACTATAATGAAGTCAAGGGCAAGCTCGGGCTTTAAACCTCATGTGGCTTTCAGACACACAGGACAAATTCGGATGAACTTTTTTTTTAGTGTTCATTAAATTATAGCAAAAGTAAATAGATTTTTATAAGTGACTGATGGGGAGTGATTTCTAATATATTCTTGTGACATTTTTTCCAATGGGTAAAACCATATGTGAGATTCCCATTTCATTCCATGGCGGTAGCAGATTTATTTTCTCCCTGTGAACAATTGGAAAACCGGACAAGATATGAAAGAAATGCTCTTTCCAGACATTGGAGAGCAGGCAGAAAGGAGAGAGATGGGGGAATCTCCCAGGTGCCCTGACTTGTGTCTGGAGCCACATTCCCAAACCAGTGCAAGAGCAAAACCCAAGCAGAGCGCAGCAGGCTCCAGGCCTGGGGAGGGGTTGGGAGAGTAATAGTGGGAGGGCGTGAGGGCGTCAGAGAGGAGGGCCCCGCAGGAAGGTGCTGGAAACGCACACAGGGAGTCTGGTAAGTCTTGGTCTGAGTAGTCACTTGTATCTGTGTTGTTGAAACACCGTGAGGTTAGGAGACCAGCATTTACTGTGCTCAGCCCCTGCTGGACCATCCCCTCAGCCCCGAAAAGTCAGAGTGAAGAAGCTTTTCTGACCAGGAGAGTGTTTATTCCACATTCCTAAGTAAGAGAGGGTTTTGACCCAGGCTGGTCTGCTCACAACAAACACTCATCTCCTTTCTTCTGAAGATACTGTGATGTAACGGCATCTTTGACGCTTATTCTGGGGCTTTGTGCCTTAATTATGTCATATTTAATAACCACTCAACCCTGGAAACTGCTCCATAGTTGGATACTGTTATTATGTCCATTTTAACAGCAAGGAAACAGAGGCACAAATAAGAAGGTCTGGGTATCTTTACAAATGGAGCTGGAATTTTCACCCCAATAGCCTGACTGCAGAGTTCTCCCTCTTGGCAACTGTTTCTCCTCTGCCTGGAAATAAATACACCAGGAGACTGTGCCTGTGTGTGCTTAGTCACTTCGTCATGTCCAGCTCTTGCAACCCCATGGACTGTAGCCCTCCAGTCTTCTCTGTCCATTGAATTTTCCAGGCAAGAAATCCTGGAGTGGGTTGCCAGTTCCTTCTCCAGGGGACTTTCCTGACTCAGGGCTTGAACCCATCTTTCTTGGGTTTCTTGCATTGGCAGGTGGATTCTTTACCACTGTGCCATCTGGGAAGCTGCTATTCCAGGAGGTTAACAATGACCATTTCATTGTTATGGAAAGTGAAGTGAAAGTCACTCAGTGGAGTCCGACCCTTTGTGACACCATGGACTATACAGGCCAGAACACTGGAGTGGGGAGCCCTTCCCTTCTCCAGGGGATCTTCCCAACCCAGGGCTGGAACCCAGGTCTCCCACATTGCAGGCGGATACCAGCCAAGCCACCAGGGAAGCATAAGAATACTGGAGTGCATAGCCTAACCCTTCTCCAGCAGATCTTCCCAACCCAGGAATCAAACTGGGGTCTCTGGCCTTGCAGGCAGATTCTTTACCAGCTGAGCTACCAGGGAAGCCTTGGTTATTTAAAAATTTTCTATATTTTGCTGATATGCATTTTTAAATGTTTCTGAAATGATCATGTTCTGATTTTGTAATAACAACCATTTATTTTTAGAAAGAATATAACAATAGTTGTGGGTAGCGCATATAGGTGTGATCTTTTTAAAAAGCAATCTGGCAATATGAACTAGAACAAAAATAAGACTGTTCCCCTTTGTTTTTATTTCCATGAAAAGCAGATATGTGTTCCTTATGTAGCAACAAACCATTTAACCCTACTTTTGTATAGTTGTCAAGAATTTAGAGTGATACAGAAAAATTTTCTAATTCCCTTGGTGCTTACTAGTGACTTCGGGCTGCCACAGCCTCCTCTGTAACTCTAATAGCTCCAGCTTTCTTCTTTGCCAACCATTTTATAATTGTGGTCTGGGAGCAAGCAGTGAGTGCAACGCCAGGGAGAATGTAAAGACTTCTAACTCATCATAGAATCAGCTGAAAAATAAGAGATGTGTCTATCTTAGTTATTCAGTATAAGGTTTTATGTAATAATTTTTAATTCTCTAAGAAAAATAAATCATTAATGTTACCTCACATTCAATCAGTGTAATGAATAGGCACAGTTCATGCAGTGAAGCCTGTAAATAAAAAAAGCAAAGCTCACATTTTTATTGGTAATCAGTTATTTCTCTCCTACATTGTATGGTTGCAGAATTGTTTATTACATTAGTCTTCAGAAAGGTCATATTTGATTGCTGTTTTTTAAACCCTCGTTGTTTCAGCTATTAGTTCTTTTGGTTTCTTTCCTCAATTCATATCAGACAAAACCTATCACTGACTGCTCCCTCAAAAGCTGGAAACGCTTGATCGGCAGACATGCCTATTGCTTGAGCAGAAGATAAGAGGGTAAAATTCTTGGAAGATAAAAGCAAGCTTTATTTAGAATGACAACACTGAAATCTTGAAAATCTGGAAATGTTTTCTGATTGAATTATCTGAGAAAATGAAACAATTGTGACTTCTGTGATTTTGGTGAATTATCACAAGTTTCAAAGAGAATCCGAGGCCATCATTTTAACAAATATTTGTGATATTTGAGTTCCTGTCTGCATTGTTAGCTAAGCTAGAGTCTATAACAATGTAATATTCTCTAGATTGCTTCTACATGGATGCAAATGAGCAAAAGTTCACCCCCGGACGTGTGCTGATAGGCTCTGTGGGTAATCTCTAAGAGGCAGGAATCATCTAATCAATTCTGGGGTTTGAAAATAATAATGATGATGTGAATTCTGTAGGAGGAAGAATCAATGCTTCTATGGCTTCTGTACTTAACACGTTGTATCCTCAGCACCTACCAAGGTCTCTGGCATCTGCTGTGCTCCCAGTAACAAGATAGCAAAGAAAGAAGGGGACCAGGCACCACTCCGAAGAAACACAGCTTAGGCTGCATCCTCCTCGTGTCACAATTTCTCAAATGAGCAGGAAACTGAATTTTTTGGTTTTTATCCAGGCTCTTAGATGTATGAAAAGATGCTTAAGTATGTTTCCCTGGAATGTTTGGACTTTGGTAATTTGAGGTTTTGTATTTTAATTTTATATGTTAATGACTAGAGTAAAATGAATTTTGAATTATATGACTTCCTAGGGTAAATTAACATATAAACATGCCCAATACCTATGGACAGGTGGCCTATATTTTTTCAAACCAAGAATCAAGATTTAAAATATCTGACCTGACATCCATATGTTCTTGGTGGAAACCCAAAGTGTTTGAAACAAGGGTCACTCCTGAGAACCAAGATTTTTTTCTGTCACACTTATCACTTATTTCAATTTTGCATCAGTGTTAATTATTACCTCATGCAAATTTAATATTTTAGCAGAACAGTTACAGAGTCTAGTTAAGTAAGGCTGTTGTAACATAAGTTTAGACACCCTCAGCTGGCTGATACAATTCAATACTCAGCAGCTGCAAAATGAGAATGTCAAAACAAAAAAAGTCCAAAGAATTTAAGTTATTTTAGGGCCAAACATTTTAAAAAGGCAATCAGGCAAAAGAGAAAAAAACACAAATAATATCATAAATATGAACAAGTTTTTTGAGAGACTGAATTCATTAAATTTCCAAGAACCAGGAGCACCTTGTCTCTAACTCGGGAACTTGGCTTAAGGCTTGATTTTTTTTCTTTTTTTTTAATTCAGTAAGTGAAAGTGGCATTACTGATTTATACTTTTTATACAGTCAACTATGTACGTTGAGTTGGAGAAGGCAATGGCACCCCACTCATGCATTGGAGATGGAAATGGCAACCGACTTCAGTGTTCTTGCCTGAAGAATCCCAGGGACAGAGGAGCCCGGTAGGAGGCCGTCTATGGGGTCGCACAGAGTCAGACATGACTGAAGCGACTTAGCAGCAGCAGCAGCATGTAGGTCGAGTAACCTAATTCCTGCTTTGTGCCTATCTCTATTTTTCTACCATGACCTTCAAGAATTAGCTATTCATTTCAAAGGCTAAAATCTAAGGCATTGGAGAAAGAAATGGCATATGACAAACCTAGAGAGCATATTAAAAAGCAGAAACATCACTTTGCTGACCAAGGTCTGTATTGGCAAAGCTATGATCTTTCCAGTAATCATGTATAGATGTGAGAATTTAACCATAAAGAAGGCTGAGCGCCAAAAAATTGTTGCTTTCAAGCTGTGATGCTGGAGAAGATTCTTGAGAGTCCCTTGGACAGCAAGGAGATCCAATCAGTCCATCCTAAAGAAAATCAGTCCTGAATATTCATTGGAAGGACTGATGCCAAAGCTGAAGGTCCAATAGTTTGGCCACGTGATGGGGAGAACCAATTCATTGGAAAAGGCCCCAATGCTGGGAAAGCTTGAAGTCTAAAAGAGAAGGGGACGACAGAAGATGAGATGGTAAGATAGTATCACTGACTCAATGGACATGAGTTTGAGCAAACTCCGGGAGACAGGGAAGGACAGGGAAGGCTGGCGTGCTGCAGTCCATGGGGTCACAGAGAGTCAGACTGTAGGACACCAACGAAGCAGGACGGAGTAAGATAAGGGCCCTAGGTAGGTGGGCAGTGGGGTACGGTGTGGCATGGAAGTACTAAGTTCTCCTCCTCTTCTCAAGGGCAGAGAAGTCACAGGTCCCACAGATCCCTGAATCCTGAATGGAAAACAACCAAAGCCAAAAAGATGCCAGTGGATAACCCAGCAGATGCCAGCTGAGCCACAAGACATCAAAGACAAGAAACTACTTCCACTTCCTTCTGAGTCTTGTATGCTTTGGGTATCACCCCACTACCAGGATAGATTCAGTCCTTTGAGTGAAAAAAATGTGAATTTCCACGGGTTAAAATTCCATGTAGACATTTAGTTGTAGAGCCACAGAGTTTTATTTCACTTTATGTGCACATCTAGTTAAAACTTCACTGGATATTCTGTTTACAAAATGAAAACTGAGGTGTGTATGTTTTGTCCCTGTGATCGTCTATATTCAGACTTCATGTTCTTTTAATTCTTTTGTTTAAGCTATCTTTTATCACTTTCCAAGGCGTGGGGTATTTAAAAAAGTGTTTAAATATATCTTGGAACCATTCTTAGCTGTTCAGCTGTTCTGATTGCTAATGTGATTTCTTGCTCTGTTTAAACAACAGCTGTGGACCTACTGCCCTATGTTCTCCTTTTGTATTTTAATGGTTTAAGCTGCATCCTAGGAAAGTGGCCCCTTGCTACGTTATGGTATTGATAAACACAATGGTAATGTGAAGGTTTGAAATGAAGTTAATTTGGTGTCAATGTTCCTATGTGTGTAAATACTGAAACTGGCAGCCTCACAGAGATGTGCCCAGACTTGTAAGAACAGATCCCTCAAACACATTAATAAATAAATTGACAAGCATTGAGTGTTACATAGCATAGATGCTTGAAGCTAATAAATGAAGAAAATGGCACTTGTTTATTTCTAGACATCTATGACCCTGATAAGAGGAGTACAGGTTTTGTAGGAGGCATTCTGTTGTAGAAAATCAGGAGTTCACTTAAAGTCCCGTTTGGTTTTGTCATCCATTTTTCTCCTTTTGGCTTGACGTTTGCATTCAGAAGAAGATATTGAAAATTAAATATTCAAGGTATTAGCATTTTATTATGGAATTTCTAGGCATTAATACGTTTGTCTCTCTTAGAATTACTGACATCTAGAGTGCAGCTGGCCATTGGTGATAGGTTGCGATACTTTTTGCCATTTTGCTGTTTGACTGGCTTCTGTGGATGTTACAACAAGGTGTGGGAGGAGGCTGGAGGCTGAAGGGACCCACTGCAGAGCCTCTTTCCTGTGGTTTGGATGAGAGCCCCATTCTTACGTCTTGCCAGAACCACAGTAATTTTTGACGGGAGAGAGAATTTGTGACTTTAATGCAATCTTAAAACCATATCACTGTTTCCACTTCAAATTTGGAGATGACATGTCGGTTTCAACTTAACTAACATGGAAAACTATCTACGGAAAGAATAAAAAGCACTGATAGCACGACAGTATTATCGTTGACAGTTTAGTAAATGCCAGGCCCTTGGCAAGATTACCAAAAATATGCCTTCCCTAATATTCTGGATAAACAAGGAGGGCAGTGCATGTGGATTCGAGGAGGGTAGGTGTTCTGAGAGGTGGAAAGGGAAAGAGTACGATCGTGATGTGGGGAGTGGTCCATTGTAACCCAAAGTCATATCACCTGGGAGATTGAGCAGCAAGTCCAAGCACGTGATGCTGGAGCTGATGCTCTAACTTCCTACCTGGTCTCCAGAAAGGGAGTGAAGATGAAGGGGCTGGTGGAGGCTGGCATTATCCTTCCCATTTACAGCTGAGAAATTAAAACTATGAAAATTAAGTAGCTTGCTCAGGGTTAAGTAAAGAGCAGAGCAAGAATTTAATCTATTTACAATGTAGATTTTTCCTATCATACCAAGCCACCTCCTAAGAATTAACTTTGCATGCATTATTTGGCTAACGATTTCTATTTTAAGTCCTCAGGATTATGGAACCAATAAATCAATGTCATTAATAGGCAACTCACTGGCACTCACTTCTAAAAGTAACAGAGGGTAAGAATTTATAATCTGACAAAATAGATAACAAGTGTCCAAAGAATCAGGATTACTGAAACCATCAAAACTGCACTAGAGAATTAGAGATAGCACTGATGATAAAATCAATAAATGGAAAAATGTGGTAGGAAAAGGCTGACCTTTCACAAGGGAGCAATGAAATATTAGTATTCCATCTGGTTTCCAGAAGAACTAGAGGATAATATACTTGAATTTATTAAAACCTCCTACAAGATTCTTTAAATTGCACTTAGGGAAAAGCAAAGCTGTATATGTATTATGCCTGTTCGTGATTCAGGAAATATCCCACAGTTGTGTATGAGTGCATGTGTATAAATTTGTGGATGAGGAAACACAAATAAAGCACCAAAACCTTTATTGCAGGAAGAAGGTGGTTATTCCATCTTCTTGCCTATATCCAAAGAGTTGGGTAACAATTTCATGAAGTCAGGAAACGATATCAATTTACAATTCATTTCAACCAATGTAGAATCTTATTTCAGTGTGAACTTTCATTTCTTTGCTAAAATCTTTGCCTACTCCCTCCATCTGTCATGCAGCCATCTAAAAACTATGGAGCATTAAATCCATTAAATTTAAACATATGTGAAGGAGTCATGGAAGTCAGATGTCAGAGACAATTGCTCTGTTATGGATCAATAGAGTATTGAAAGAGGGGAAAGGGAGTTTGGACAGGAGAAGCAAATTAAGTATAGTAAGAGAACACTGTAAGTTAGCAACTTGATACACTTTTATACAGCTGGAATCAGAGAAAATTAATATCTTCATATTTTACAAGATACTTTTTATTGATAGCACGTTTTCTAAGGATAAAGTTTGGATAAAATATGTTTAATTGATACTGAAGATGGCTGCTGCTGCTGCTAAGTCACTTCAGTCGTGTCTGATTCTCGATCCAAGGTTTATGGGCCCCGAAGCTCATACCTCAATAATCTGGATAGCCAACTTTAAGAGGGGAAAAAGCACCATAAAGTTAGAAATTAAAGCACAGGTACGAAGACATGGAAGGAACTTGTCCAAGTGGGGTCTTGAAGTTCAAATACATTAACTTCTGATGCAGACACATATACAAATATTTGAGGTTATGTTTCATTCTGAAAAGAACCTCTAAAAAATTTCAATAGTGGACTTAGTAGTAAAGGTCACAGAAACAACCAGTTTCTTCAAGTAAATGGCATTTTTACCTATTTTTGTCAGCAGTCCATGTTCCTCCAGGACACCTAACACTCAGCTTTAATAAACTGAAGTCACTGCTGCCCTGTGGACCTGAGTAGACTCTCCGCTTTGTCACTGTGGATGATGCCACCAACAGAATAATGATTCGACATTTCTGGTTTTTCCCGGATTAAAATACCATGTAGAAAGCACACCTGTGTTGCCAATGATACATTACATAATTTACTGGTATTTGCAAGATGGTTTACATGGTATAATTTCATTTAATGAAAATGTGTCTCTCTGATTTGAAGTTGCAGTTAAGCTGTATTTCATTCTCCATGTCTTTTCTGAACTTTGCCCTGTCTTTAGTTTTCAATTCTTACTCTATTATTTTGGGGTTTTCCAAATTTTCTTAAATTAGCAGGAATTAATTTAAAAATGTATTTTAAACATTGAAACAACAGTGCAATGTGAGATAAATGTCAATACATTAACTCAAAAATAAATGAAGAAACATTATTCTGGTGACATGGTACAAGTAGAAAGTCTGTTGAATCAACAGTGCATTGCACCCTCAAGAAAAT
This sequence comes from Oryx dammah, assembly GCF_014754425.2. NCBI lineage: Eukaryota > Metazoa > Chordata > Mammalia > Artiodactyla > Bovidae > Oryx > Oryx dammah. Next base: position 81,742,130 of record NW_024070208.1, on the reverse strand, counting down.
TCGCAATATTGTGTCTTCTGCACAAGTAAAATCTTGGTGACATATGCGAAAACATTCACAATTTTCTTGGTGTGAAAAAAACTACAACTGCCCTATTTTTATTGCTTCTTCTATGCAATAAAAATATAACTTTTCCTTAACTGAGTGACACGCATAAATTTACCGTATGTGAGAAAAGAGATTAAATCAGAATCCATTCTGCTTTCATCTTATTTACCTTCATCTAGGCATCATAGTCCCACAGGAAAGATTTCTAGTCAATTGTGTAAGTTTCAGGTTGTCTTTTTAAATATCATATACTCTCAACTTAATATTCAGCAATCTGGTGCCCATGAGTTTCTAGTTTCCGCGGCAGTTCAATTTTTAGAACAATAAAACCATAGGTTGTTTTGGGATCCAATATATTCTAACTAAACAAGGAAAGGTCAAGAAGACATTATAAAGAGTTAATAAATGTTGAATATCTATATCACAGTTTTATTGCTTCATCTAAAACCCCAGTAGGTGATTAATAGCTTTAGTAAAAGGACACTCGCACAAACTACCAAAGTGAGCACATAAGGTCCATTTTTAGTAATAAAAACAGAAAGCAAGAAGCCATCTGAAAATTATGGCATTTATTAAGTAGTAAATATTAAAATGCAAAACATAAAAGTTTTAGAATATACTTTATATAGTTAAGCAAAAGGCACTATTCAAGTTACTTTCTCTTTCTCTTACCCTACTTGTTAAACGTATTATAAAATCATGAATACATACTAAATTTATTGAGAAAAATTTAAAAGACATACCTATGTATGAAATTTGGCAATATCTACCTGCTTAAAAAAGATATAATATGTATCCAAAAGCTAGATGTAAAGAAATATAATATAAATGATTTCTTTTTAAGTGAAAATGTTAGTTGCTTCAGTCGTGAGCAACTCTTTTTGACCCCATGGACTGTAGCCAGGCTCCTCTGTCCATGGAATTCTCCAGACAAGAATATTGGAGCGACTAGCTATTTCCTTCTCCAGGGGATCTTCCCGACTCAGGGATCCAACCTGTGTCTCCTGCATTGCAGGCAGTTTCTTTACTGTTGAGCCACCAGGGAAGCCCATTGATGATAAATGGGGTGTTAATTTCTATAATATGAAAAGTGCTATTTGATAATTATGAGATAAAGAAAAAATAGAAAATTTGATAAGGATTTAAATCTTCAAGGTCCACTATGATAACCAGAGGACAAGTGTGGTCACTTGTTAAAGTTTAAAATTCAGTTTCTCAGTGACATTACTACATTTCAAAAGAATATGTCAACTATGGTAGAAAGTTCTATGGAAGGATGCTGCTTTAAATTGTCAGTTGATACAAGAGCAAATATAAATGGCCAACTTGAAAACTAAAAAGATATGGCCGGTATTACTAGTGTGTGGCAACAGTGATTAGAAGGAGCAGAGTGTATTATTTCATGCTCAGCCCACTGGCAAGGCATGGAGGGAGCAAGCGTCTCCTCTCTGCATGGGATTCATTTATTCTTACCATTATCAAAGGATACGACACAGCATATCACGTGCAAAAGCAAACCAGCAATATTTATTGTATAACAGTTTATAATATGTGTGCGTGTTTTGTACAAACTTGACCACAGTCACTCCTGGCAATCTGAAATACGTATGAGGGTGTTTATGAAAGTCTTGCTCGTAATGACTGAAAGCAAGCAAACAGAAATAAAACCTAAAAACAAAGAATTGCCCATCAATAGAGAAGTAGCTGAATATATTACATTGAACTCACATCTTGGAGGACTCTGCAGACACTGAAAACAATAAGTTAAAACATTACAAGTAGACTTGGAGTGGTGCCAACAAAGAGCTGTAAGTGAAAAGGGAAAGGTTTAGAAAAATGTGCATAATAGGAACTTACTTTTTTGCAAAGCAAAAATGGCTAATACATTTACACACATATTCACACCCCTTAGTCTTCTCAAGTGTCTCATCCAGCCAGTGCAGGAGATGTTGGAGATGCAGTTTCAGTCCCTAGGTTGGGAAGATCCCCTGGAGGAGGAAATGACAAGCCACTCCAGTGTTCTTTCCCGGAGGATCCCATGGATGGAGGAGCCTGGGGGCTACAGTCCACGGGGTCGCAAAGGGTCAGACATGACTGAGCGACTGAGCATGCATGTCCCGCCTACTGGCCAATGCAAGTGTATACACATATATGATTATCTGAGCATGGAAATATGGGAAGGCTGCAAAGTAGATTGCTTATTTTGTTAACATGCTGTGGAGATGAGAATGGAGAATCCAAGATGGGAAAAGGGACAGTTAAGCATAAAAGCATTTTAAAAATATAGGATTTGATTATTAATGTAATCACGTGCATTTATATGTACCTATATCTGTGTCAAGACATTAAAATAATTTTTAAAAATCATGCTTTCTAAACCTAGAGAAAATTTTAATTATCCAGATTGAATTTTAATGCACATTTCTTTTCCAAAACACTGAATAAGCTATTTCTCAGAAGATATTGCGTGACTGTTTTATTTAGGTGTCAGTAAAGCTTTTTCTTTTTTACATATACATGTAACTAACACATTATAGGAAAAGCATAATTTTTCTTCAAATAAGCATAATTAGAAGGATTAATATACCATAGCAATATGCTCCAACAGAAATATAAGGAATGCTGGAAATGAGAGGCAGGTATAATTCAAAATTTTCTGATTGTCACATTTAAAAAGTGAGAGGAAGAAGATGAGATCAATTTAAGTAATATGTTCTTTTTAATTCCAAATATCTCAAAAATTATCATGTCAGGAAGTAGTTAATGTAAAAATTACTGAAATGTTTTTCAGGACTTTCTCATATTAAGCCTTTGATAGCCTGGGTGTGTTTTACACTCTTAGCGTTTCGTAGTCTGTGTGCCCACCGTCCAATGCTCCACACCCGCTGGAGTGGCCAGGGTAGAGCCAGGCAACTGGGAAAAAAGGAAGGACTGGTTTTAAAATGTGGCAGTAGTAAAAGTTTTGCTCCAGGGATAGAGGAGTCCAGAACGTTCTGGTTTTTTAACTGTGTTCTTTGGCACACCACATGCAAGCGGTATACAGCACTTCCGGAACAAAGATTTGCCCGATGTTTCAGAAATGGTTTCTCCCCTCCCTGAGTGTCATTGAGAGGTAACTGACCCGGCACCACCTAACTTTACAGTGTGTGGAATGACGGTTTGACTTACATGTGTTGTGCAGTAATTATCACAATAGGCCGAGTTAACATAGGTCACCCCACACAGATATAAAGAGAAAGGAAAGAGGAAAATGCTTTTTCCCATGAGCTGGGAACTCTTGGGGTCCACTTTCTTAACTTTCACAGGCACCGTTCAGCAGCGCCAGTCACAGTTGTTATGTCGTAAAATGTTTTCTAAGAATCTGTAGGAACATTTTTCCTTGGTACCTGCAAAAACTGCCCTTCTCGCACACAGAGGGTCATTTCAGAAGTGGGGGTGCAATGGAGAAATGTGTGTGTTTGTGGATGTTTGTGTGTGTGTGTGTTTGTGAGTGATTATGTACATGTGAGTGTGTCTGAGTGTCTGAGTGTTTTTGTGTATGATTATATGTGTGTGTCTGAGTGTGTATGTGTGATTGTGTGTGTCCTGAGTGTGTGTGAGTGCGTGAGAAGGTGTGTGTGAGTGTGTATGTGTCACTGTGTGTGTTTCTTGTAGACTCTGAACTTTTCACCTTTAAGCAATTCATTACAACCATTTACAGAACTTTCCTTTCCTAAAATTGAATCTTAATTGCAACTCAAATTCATAGATTCAGAATTTCCAATTCAGAGATGAGTGTTTACTATTTTTTTTAATGCATACCTCATGAATCTGAGGAAATAAAGTCTATTTTTGATGAACCCTGGTTTAGAAGTTTTGCTTCTGTTTTTGGCCTGCAGGCTTCTCAGCCCTCTGATTTTACAGATATTTCTCCTGTGTTTTAGAGTTAAACCCACTTTTTGTCCCACTGTTTTTTTCTCTTCACCTTGAGTATGATCTTTCCTAACCTGGTACTGACCCACAAAGAATTTTCAATACAAGTTATTCAACAGAGAAAAAAAAAAAGACATATTGATGTGTCTCCCTGAAATGTCTTTACTAATGCATGACTTGAGGCCTCATTGCCTCGGGCAGTTCATTTGCCTGCGGAGATTCGTAAGGTTACAGAAGGAATACAAATGCATGGTTTTCGCTGTGAAAAATAGGACTTCGCAGCAAAACAATTCTCTGGGCAAGCCCGTTTACTATGTGGTTAAAGACTGCTGTTTGCTTTCCCTGTTCTCATCGGGAGTCTAGTGCTACCAGCCCTTGCAATAGGGTGGAAGTCTAGTTCTTCTGCCTAGTCCGGAGGTGGTGGGTACGACATGGATGGGATAAAAGAAAAGCCTGAGGGCTTGGAGAGGAATCCGGGAGGGAGGAAGTGGAAGCAGCCCCGTATCCTGATCCCTGCGAGGAGGAAGCGGTACAGTCAACTGTCAGGGACAACCCCGAGATCCCAGTTAGGTTGCTGAATAGCAGCTTCCTCCCAGGTCATTGCAAAGGGAGGCTGAAGCCCAAGGAAATACGAGGCCCTGTGCCACAGGCAAGGGGCTGGAGCTTCTGTACCACCCCTGGGTCTATGCTGCCTACTTACCAAAAAAAAAAAAAAAAAAAACGCGCAATGCAAGAGTTGAGAGTTTTATTTGGGGCAAAATGAGGACTGCGGCCTGGAAGACAGCACCTCACATCGTTCTGAGAGACTGCTCCAAACAGGAGGGGGAAAGGTCAGGATATCTGTGATTTTGGTGAAGGTTGAATACACACAATCATGCACTTATTTTTCCAGAAGTTTCTACTAGTTTAGTGAAGCCTTCACTAGTCCTGAGGAGCAGTCATCACCGTAAAGGAGTTTCATGCTTTTCTAGATATGAGGAGTTGTAAGAAATGGCCTCATAAAGCCTATTATCAGCTCCTGATAATAGCTAACTATCTGAAGACCCATCCTGCCAGGCTTTCCTGAGCACAGAGAGTCTCATTTCTGCTCTCCACCCTGACCTCCTTCCTTGGTTCTCAGTCCAGTTGCTCAGTCATGTCTGACTCTTTGTGACCCCATAGACTGAAGCACACCAGGCCTCCCTGTCTATCACCAACTCTTGGAGCTTGCTCAAATTCATATCCGTTGAGTTGGTGATGCCATCCAACCATCTCATCCTCTGTCGTCCCCTTCTCCTCCTGCCTTCAATCTTTCCCAGCATCAGGGTCTTTTCCAATGAGTCAGTTCTTTGCATCAGGTGGCCAAAGTATTGGACTTTCAGCTTCAGCATCAGTCCTTCCAATGAATATTCAGGACTGATCTCCTTTAGGATGGACTGGTTTGACCTCCTTGCAGTCCAAGGGACTCTTGAGAGTCTTCTCTAACACCACAGTTCAAATGCACCAATGCTCAGTTTTCTTTATGGTCCAACTCTCACATCCACAGCGGTGTCGAAGGTCAGTGGCTGCAGTGGCACCTGATTTAATCCTTGTCGAGGCAGATGGCACGTGCCCATGTGGAGTTGCCAATGTTGATTTATACTGGGGTCAGGCCTCACAGGCGACTCCGGGGACACTTGCCTGAGCGAGTAAGGTGGCCAGAGAGAGGGACAGAGCCTGTGCCACTTGTGCAATTCAGAGAAACACAGAGCCCCTTGTGGTGGGAGGCTGTGCTGGACTCCTCTCCAAGCTGAGGAGGCAGAGTGTGGGTGTCAGTCAGCAGGGACCGCAAAGCCCGCCATCGCAGGAGAGAGTGCTTGGAGACGAGGGCCTTGGCCAGTGACCAGAGCACAGCAAAGGAATAAAGGGAGAATAGTCAGAGCTCCAGGGCAGTGGGGAAACTGTCCGAAATCCCGAGGCCACAAGTCCGATTTCCTGCAGCCAGACACGTCTTAGGGGCTACACCTTGAGGACTAAGGATCTTCATCCACAAAAGACTGCGAATGGCCTAGACGTCAGAGCAGAATCTGCTTTAAGCCAGAAGTGACGTTTAATTAATTTTTGCCTGCTCAGAAAGGCCAAATTACTTAACTAAAAATCTAAATTAATTATTCTGCCTATCCATTTTGTAATGAGAGCTAATATTTGACTGCAACAAATAGATAAAGGAATGAATGATTTAATGGAATAATCATCATTGCATGGATATTTGAATGGTGCTGAAGGAAATGGAGCTACTCCATGTTCAAGGTCAGGAGGGGTGGCCAGTGAGGAGATACCCCTCGTCCAAGGTAAGGAGCAGCGGCTGCACTTTGCTGGAGCAGCCAAGAAGAGATACCCTATGTCCAACGTAAGAGAAACCCAAGGAATATGGTAGGTGTTGCGAGAGGCATGAGAGGGCAGACACACAAACCATAATCACAGAAAACTAGTCAATTTGATCACATGGACCACAGCCTTGTCTAACTCAATGAAACTAAGCCATGCTATGTGGGGCCACTCAAGATGGGCAGTTCAGGGTGGAGAGGGCTGACAGAATGTGGTCCACTGGAGAAGGGAATGGCAAACCACTTCAGTATTCTTGCCTTGAAAACCCCATGAACAGTATGAAAAGGCAAAATGATAGGATAATGAAAGAGGAACTCCCCAGGTCAGTAGGCGCCCAATATGCTACTGGAGATCAGTGGAGAAATAACTCCAGAAAGAATGAAGGGATGGAGCCAAAGCGAAAACAATACCCAGTTGTGGATGTGACTGGTGATAGAAGCAAGGTCCGATGCTGTAAAGAGCAATATTGCATAGGAACCTGGAATGTCAGGTCCATGAATCAAGGCAAATTGGAAGTGGTCAAACAGGAGATGGCAAGAGTGAACATCGACATTCTAGGAATCAGCGAACTAAAATGGACTGGAATGGGTGAATTTAACTCAGATGACCATTATATCTACTACTGCGGGCAGGAATCCCTCAGAGGAAACAGAGTAGCCATTATGGTCAACAAAAGAGTCTGAAATGCAGTACTTGGATGCAATCTGAAAAACGACAGAATGATCTCTGTTCATTTCCAAGGCAAACCATTCAATATCATAGTAATCCAAGTCTATGCCCCAACCAGTAACACTGAAGAAGCTAAAGTTGAATGGTTCTATGAAGACCTATAAGACCTTTTAGAACTAACACCCCAAAAATATATCCTTTTCATTATAGGGGACTGGAATGCAAAAAGTAGGAAGTGAAGAAACACCTGGAGTAACAGGCAAATTTGGCCTTGGAATGGGAATGAAGCAGGGCAAAGACTAATAGAGTTTTGCTAGGAAAATGCACTGGTCATAGCAAACACCCTCTTCCAACAACACAAGAGAAGACTCTACACATGGACATCACCAGATGGTCAACACCGAAATCAGATTGATTATATTCTTTGTAGTCAAAATGGAGAAGCTCTATACAGTCAGCAAAAACAAGACCGGGAGCTGACTATGGCTGAGATCATGAACTCCTTATTGCCAAATTCAGACTTAAATTGAAGAAAGTGGGGAAAACTGCTAGACCATTCAGGTATGACCTACATCAAATCCCTTATGATCATACAGTGGAAGTGAGAAATAGATTTAAGGGACTAGATCTGATAGATAGAGTGCCTGATGAACTATGGAATGAGTTTCATGACATTGTACAGGAGACAGGGATCAAGACCATCCTCATGGAAAAGAAATGCAAAAAAGTAAAATGGCTGTCTGGGGAGGCCTTACAAATAGCTGTGAAAAGAAGAGAGGCGAAAAGCAAAGGAGAAAAGGAAAGATACAAGCATCTGAATGCAGAGTTCCAAATAATAGCAAGGAGAGATAAGAAAGCCTACTTCAGCTATCAATGCAAAGAAATAGAGGAAAAGAACAGAATGGGAAAGACTAGAGATCTCTTCAAGAAAATTAGAGATACCAAGGGAACATTTCATGCAAAGATAGGCTCGATAAAGGACAGAAATGGTATGGACCTAACGGAAGCAGAAGATATTAAGAAGAGGTGGCAAGAATACACAGAAGAACTGTACAAAAAAGATCTTCACAACCCAGATAATCACAATGGTGTGATCACTCACCTAGAGCCAGACATCCTGGAATGTGAAGTCAAGTGGGTCTTAGAAAGCATTACTATGAACAAAGCTAGTGGAGGTGATGGAATTCCAGTTGAGCTATTTCAAATCCTGGAAGATGAGGCTGTGAAAGTGCTGCACTCAATATGCCAGCATATTTGGAAAACTCAGCAGTGGCCACAGGACTGGAAAAGGTCAGTTTTCATTCCAATCCCAAAGAAAGGCAATGCCAAAGAATGCTCAAATTACCGCACAATTGCACTCATCTTACATGCTAGTAAAGTAATGCTCAAAATTCTCCAAGCCAGGCTTCAGCAATACGTGAACCATGAACTTCCAAATGTTCAAGCTGGTCTTAGAAAAGGCAGAGGAGCCAGAGATCAAATTGCCAACATCCAGTGGATTATGAAAAAAGCAAGAGAGTTCCAGAAAAACATCTATTTTTTCTTTATTGACTGTGCCAAAGCCTTTGACTCTGTGGATCACAATCAACTGTGGAAAATTCTTCAAGAGATGGGAATAGCAGACCACCTTACCTGCCTCTTGAGAAACCTGTATGCAGGTCAGGAAGCAACAGTTAAAACTGGACATGAAACAACAAACTGGTTCCAAATAGGAAAAGGAGTACGTCAAGGCTGTATATTGATTGTCACCCTGCTTATTTAACTTCTATGCAGAGCACATCATGAGAAACATTGGGCTGGAAGAAGCACAAGCTGGAATCAAGACTGCTGGGAGAAATATCAGTAATCTCAGATATGCAGATGACACCACCCTTATGACAGAAAGTGAAGAGGAACCAAAAAGCCTC
>NW_024070208.1:81563990-81728248 GCF_014754425.2 Oryx dammah | reverse complement strand
GAGGCTTTTTGGTTCCTCTTCACTTTCTGTCATAAGGGTGGTGTCATTTGCATATCTGAGATTACTGATATTTCTCCCAGCAGTCTTGATTCCAGCTTGTGCTTCTTCCAGCCCAATGTTTCTCATGGTGTGCTCTGCATAGAAGTTAAATAAGCAGGGTGACAATCAATATACAGCCTTGACGTACTCCTTTTCCTATTTGGAACCAGTCTGTTGTTCCATGTCCAGTTCTAACTGTTGCTTCCTGATAGTGTTTCTCTATTCAACAATGCTGATAAAAGAATGGTAAATAAGTGAAAAATAATATAAACATATCATTTAAAGTCATTTCTGAATTACTGCTTAATATATTATTATTATACATTAAATATGTCTAAGTTGTTTATAATTCATTTTCAAGCCTTTTGTATCTTCTTTTTCTTTTAACCCATGGAATTCTAAACTTACTTTCAGTGTCTTTTCTGTCTAGGAAGAAACTGATCATTCATCAACAGTAAGTAAATTAAAAACTGAATTTGACTTTTTCCCCCCACACTTTTAAGTAAGACTGAATAAAGGGGAAAACAGTTCATCTATCGTATGGTAAAAAAGAGACAAAATCATTGGTAAATGAAAATCCCAGATCCAGCAGTGATGAAATGAACATAGACTATGGCAGGTCTAACCATGAAGTCAGAGCTGGCTTCACAGGGGCAGGACCTATGTACTCACACGGGCCCCCCTCAGAGGGTCCACACTTGCTTTAAAGCTCTGCTATTGCATCTCGATATTCTTAATAATGTCTTTAGAGTGGGGCCCCACCTTTTTATTTTGCATGGGGCCCAGGAGGTAGGTTGCTAGTGCTGTGTGCAGGAAGCGGTATCTGAACAAAGGTGGCACTTTGCTCTATTAGTTCTACTTGAATTTTCCTCGCATGTTGAAATGTTTCCTCTTTGTATGCTTAGAGTTAGAAAATAGGGATAAAAATCTATACCTTTTATTTCTTTTTCTTCTCTGATGCTGTGGGTAGCAATGGAGAAACAGACATAGAGAATAGACTTATGGACATGGGGAGAGGGGAGGAGAGGGTGAGATGTCTGGAAAGAGTAACATGGAAACTTACATTACCATATGTAAATAGTTAGCCAGTGGGAATTTGCTGTATGGCTCAGGAAACTCAAACAGGGGCTCTGTATCAACCTAGAGGGGTAGGATGGGGGATGGAAGGGAGGTTCAAAAGGGAGGGGACATATGTACATCTATGGCTGATTCATAATGAGGTTTGACAGAAAACAACACAATTTTGTAAAGCAATTATCCTTCAATTAAAAAACAAGAAATTAAAAGAATATGACTTTCTGTGATTATACTCAAGCAGCTGAAAGAATCTGTGGAATTTCTAAGTCATAACCCTCATTTTGTTCAGTGTAGTTAATTCTCTGCACATATTCCTGCATAATAACCGGTTTTGTATTAAAATATTATGAGAAAATTGGACTGGTACCCACCCAGCACCACATCTGTTTAGGCAACAAGCTCACAGGCCTGACACACCACCAGTAGCTTTGCTGCTAGAGAAGAGCATCTGTCTGGGGGACTGACCCCCGGAAGCCACCCTACTCACGGTCGATTGTGTGATAGGGAACAGGAAGGAGGAAGAGGTGCTAGACAGATAAACGCTCCTTATTTTGGAACCAAAATCCATCAATTATGCTATATTAAACACACTTGTGAAAGCAGGCTGGTGTCACCTGCTAATGATGGTTTAGCTGTGCTCGGATTACATGAGGTCTCTCAAAAATCTTTCTGTAAACAAGTAAAACACTTTCTGTGCAGTCGTGTCCAATTCTTTGCGACCCCATGGACTGTAGCCCGCCAGGCTCCTCTGTCCATGGGATTCTCCAGGCAAGAACACTGGAGTGGGTTGCCATTTCCTCCTCCAGGGGACCTTCCCCACCCAGGGATCAAACCCACAGCTCTTACATCTCTGGCATTGGCAGGCAGGTTCTTTAGCGCTAACAGACAGCATATATTTTGGAGGAAGTGAAACTGTATTTTCTCTCAACTTCATATGAAACAGTGCTCTTTTTCTATATTTTCTTGTCCTTGCCCACTGTACCTTTCACTTCTGAAGGAATCTACAACTGCGAGACCTCCACGTCCCCTTTATACTAACACACACACACGCACACACACGTGCACGCACACACATGTGTGCACACATACCACCCTTGACTAACTGACAGTGGCCGCCTCAGCGCTGAGATGAGTACTGTTAGCTGCTCCCTGGTCAGCAGTGAAGTGACTTGTGACTGATTAGCGGTGTCTCCCTGCAGGGAAAACGCTGAGATGGTGAGAGAGGAGACCCACGGGAAGGTGTTTACGGGAAGGACCGTGTTTTGTATGTGCTGATGTTAGAGAAGGATCTATTCTATTGCTGCCAACCAGCCGAGGGCCCTAACATTTGCAATTCCTTTTCATTTTGGCAGACGCTCACGTTTGAGAAATACTGATTTAATAAATAATGCTATTCTATATTCATTTACAACTTGTTAGATGTTGCAAAGCATGAAAGCTGGACATAAAACTGGAACCTGGAGTGAAACCTTGAGAGGCGCAGACTGACTGAAGCTTTAAGTCACCTGGATGAACACTGAGGCCCCTGTGGTTTTCTCCCACCATTTCCCTCCCTCGGAATGCCCCTGTTCGTGGAATAATTGTATGCATGCCTAAAGCCAGGCTGGGAGTCATCTTCTTCAGTGAGCTATCCTGTCTTTTCCAACCAGGTCACTGCTGTCTTACCTTGGCCTTGTGTTTGCTTTCTTTCACTGTCAATGTGCTCATTTTGCAGACTGGCATCTTTTCTAAATGGCGAGTCTCACTGAGGGACCTAAAGAAGGTTCAAAAAGACGTTCTCTTCAAAAGACCTATTGGAGAGGGGCCTGCAATTTGGCCTCTCAACACGAACCCAAAGGTTGCTTCATACCGTTATCAATACGATGTATCTTACATGCAACAGGCCACTAACAAGAAGTGCCAAGTCGACAGTAATACGCTGCCAAGGCGGAGAGGACTACTCAGATCCACCGATACTGCTCTAACATCTCACACAACGTCTTCAGTTCGATAGGTACTACTGTTACTAGTCATTTCTGAAGGACTTTGTATGAGTTTCCTGCAATGAGCTCCACAAACTGGATGGCTCAACACAGCAGGGACGTACTGTCTAACAATGCCAGTGGCTAGAGGTCGAAACTCAAGGTGTGGCAGGATTATACAGGGTGTAATCCCGTCTCATCTCTCCCTCCCTTTACGGGCAACCTGTCGGGGTTCTTGACTTGTAGATGCATCCCCAGCAGTCCTCCGTCTTCACAGGCCCAAGTGCACAGTCGCTTCAGTTGTGTCTGACTCTGCTACCCTGGGGACTGTGGCCCACCGGGCTCCTCTGCCCGTGGGATTCTCCAGGCAAGAGCACTGGAGTGTGTTGCCATGCCCTCCTCCAGGGAATCTTCCTGACCCAGGGATTGAACCTGCGTCTCTTACAACTCCACGTTGGTAGGTGGGGGCCCTTTATCATTAGTGCCACCTGGGAAGCCCCCCCTCCACATGCCGGCTACTTATAAGGACACAGTCATGCCAGGTGAGGGACCCCCTGTATTTCAGTATGATGTCGTTAGAGCGTAATTAACTATGGCGGCAAGGGCCCATTTTCAAATAAGGACATATGCTACAGTAGTGGAGGTTAGGACTTCACATTCTGGTGAGGAAACAATTTAACCCATAACTGACTTATTCTTCATGATTTTATTTATATTAATCTACACAGAACATTTCTAAGATACTTTCTATTTGCAGCAATGATAATGCCTTAAATTCCAAATGAAGATTTTGAACATTAATTAAAACTTGTAACTTGATTGTGTGAGTTAGTTACAGAAATTTTCATTTTATTTTTTCCTGATTTTAAAACATAGCTGGATTTTACTAAGATAAGAGATGTAATAGCATGTTTACATATTAGAATAATTTAGTGTACATTTTTGATGATTGCATATTTTTTCCAATTCTTTCTGAGTAAAGTCCCTTATAAAATAAAACTAGGTGTGCTGATGTCACTAGCAGATTTATTAATAATTTGGGTAACATTTAGCCATCATGTAATGAATAAAACAATGAAGTATTCCTTAAGCTGTCAATAAAATAAAAACAAATGTTTTGAACAGTTTAAAGTCTACTATAAGTACTATTTCAATGATTTGGATGTAGCATTTCTTTGCCTATATTATCTAAATAATTATTTCAGTTTTATGCTTTTTTATTTTTATACTTTTATATTTTGCATGTAGTACCTTTTTTCTAACAAAATTCTAGTGGAAAACAGTGTGTTTTACATTACTTTTGCAGGATTTTTAAGCATAAGGAATGCTAAAACTCAAAAAGCAGTCATCAGCAAAATACCTCAATTATATCAGCTTTGAGTGCCTCTGTAATTAATAGTCATGCTGTCAATCAGTGAAGACTAGATACTCAGCTAAAAATCAATGGAAGGGCTGATGATAAGGTCTGTTCATTCTCTGACCAAGACAAAAATGAAAAACATGGCCAACTGTCCTGCAGTGCGTAGCACCATGCAATCCTGCTAGCTTCATGCGGGAAAAAGGTGTGGGTTGTAATTTAAGACTAGAGAAGCTGACTCTAACAATGGAAGCAGGTGTGATAACCTCGTTCTTAGACTCGGGTACATTCTTTGTGCTAGTACTCACACTCATTAGTAAGGAAACAAAATGCAAAGTGTAAACTGTGCCCCAAATTTAAGCATGAATCAAAAGGAAATACCATCCATTTCATAAACAGGACTTCAATCCAGTGGATGGAGTTTGCTTCAAGGGTATTTTTATTCAGTTCAGTTCAGTCGCTCAGTCATGTCGACTCTTTGCGACCCCATGAATCGCAGCACGCCAGGCCTCCCTGTCCATCACCAACTCCCAGAGTTCACTTATACTCACGTCCATCGAGTCAGTGATGCCATCCAGACATCTCATCCTCTGTCGTCCCCTTCTTCTCCTGCCCCCAATCCCTCCCAGCATCAGAGTCTTTTCCAATGAGTCAACGCTTCACATGAGGTGGCCAGAGTACTGGAGTTTCAGCTTCAGCATCATTCCCTCCAAAGCAATCCCAGGACTGAACTCCTTCAGAACGGACTGGTTGGATCTCCTTGCAGTCCAAGGGACTCTTAACTGTCTTCTCCAACACCACAGTTCAAAAGCATCAATTCTTTGGTGCTCAGCTTTTTATTAGCAGTATGTTATTATGGATTAGGTTCAGCAGGTAAAGAATCCACTTGCACTGCAGGAGATGCCAGTTCAGTCCCTGGGTGGGGAAGATCCCCTGGAGAAGGAAATGGCAACCCACTCCAGTATTCTTGCCTGGAGAATCCCATGGACAGAAGGGTCAGTGTTGGAAGCAGAAGAGGACTTCTGTTGGGGCAAACCACATCTTCTCCCCATTATGGCCATGCACATCTTGCATCCATCACAATTTGGTTTAACTGAGGCTTGTCTGTGCCTCTGTTAAGTTAGTTTCCTATCTTCTATTTATTCTTTATGTGGCTTTAAAATAAAATATCAACTGAAGTGAGTTCGGTGCATCTTTGGTCTTTAAAATTAATACGTGATGGTACAATTTAAAGAAGTTATATAATCTCACTATCGTTACTAACTTTGTTGCAGCAAATGTTTTTTGACTATTGTTGCTGTTCAGTTGCTGAGTTGTGTCTGACCTTCTGTGACCCCATGGACTTCAGCGTGCCAGGCTTCCCTGTCCTTTACTATCTTCTGGAGCTTACTCAAGCTCATGTCTATTTTTGACTATGGAAAAGGTAAATTCCAAGAAATCTGCATAAAAGTTATGTTCCTAATTTCCATGTTTTCATTTCTTTGCCACCACAATTTTTGTGTTTAAAAGTTCTAACACACGTGGTAGTAGAAATAAAAACATTGGAAAAATTACATCCTGAAAAGAACACACCCATTTTAAAATAAACATATTTAATTACAAATGCATAATTGAACACTTAGGAAAATAAGTTCAGAATCCTATTTGACAAAGTTTTACTTCCACTGAAAATTACATTTTATCAAAATTTTGTCTTTCAAAAATATGTAATATATTGAGAGTTTTTGACCATTTATTTTCTATTTAAGATTATCTCGAGTTTCCCACAACAGGTGAAGGGATTATCTTCCCTTTAAGTTTATGATGTAAAGGGTACTATCTGACTTACCTAATTCTAAGACCTTGAGCAATTAATGGGTCACCTAACATTCAGGGCATACTATAGAGTGGTTGAAAATGTACTGAATAGGTCATTTGACCTCAATTCCAGTTTTTGCTCTACCTGAATTAGTTGTAGGCTTTTGGTTAAGTTACTAAATTAAAATGAAGAATTCGAAGTCCTAAAGATGTTAAATGACTTTGATTAGACTATTGCTAAAATTCTAAACATTATTTAAAGCCTCTGACTCTGTGGTATAAACTGGTCTACTATAATATATAAAATAGAATTTTCATATATTACTAATCCATCTCTAAAAATGCAAGGCAATGAATTGAACATATAATCACAGACTAAAAGATGAAGACTCACCATCCTTATTTGATACAAGTATGGTTTTAATGAGCCTCGTAAAATTTTTGAGTTGTCTACTGTGATGTGTGGCATAGTTGCCACAGTTATATTATGACATCATTCTTCATGTCTATTCTTTTAAAATACAATAATATATACAGTTCAGTCTTTGCAGAATGCAACATATATATATAGCAGCTGTGTTAATAGGGTGTTCCTGTTCAGAACATCTTATTATTGTCTTAGTAGTCATTCCATTTTAAGTAAAAATAGTGACTTGTTCAAATACAATTTAAAATCTAGATCTAATCAGTCATGGTATCACCCCAAGTACCAATATCTTTTCCTTTGGGGATCACACACATTTAAGATGCATATCTATCTGCTTTCTTCCCATCTCTTTCTCAACTGAAGCATTTTATAAATGATTCATGCAATTACAGCTTATTTCGTGATTTGATGAGGGCATTAGAAAGAAAAGGTTTAAAATCATCTTATTTTTTAAGAAATTCAGTATGCAATAAAATCATCAAAACTTGGATCTTTTAGCATTCAGATTTCTATGCTTTGTTTTATATTAATGGTTCATTAAATTATCATCTTCCCTCAAATATACTATCAAGTGAAACATACTATTATTGTGGTGAAAATGCTGGAGTACCAGTTACCAAATGTTAAACAATCATATATAGCTTTATTCCTTTTACTCATCAACTGTTATTTAACCACAAGTAAAGTCAGCAACATAAGGTTCTTATTCAGTTTGAAAACGCATGTTTGAACAACAATACTAGAATGTTAGCCATCAAATATGGCAGGTGGATCTTACAAAACTTATCTGACATAATAGCAATGAATTCCTGGAGAATGCTTTTGGGACCTTAACAATAGTCTGCTGCTGCTGCTGCTAAGTTGCTTCAGTCATGTCTGACTCTGTGCGACCCCATAGACGGCAGCCCACCAGGCTCCCCCGTCCCTGGGATTCTCCAGGCAAGAACACTGGAGTGGGTGGCCATTTCCTTCTCCAAAACACTAGTATAAAAGCATTTTAATAGTATTGTGCATAACTTCTTCATGATTTAAAAATGTGGAAATGATTAGTACCTCAAGTAAATCTGTATGTATCTTAGAAGTTTGGGATACTGCAGTTTGCTACCGAAGCTCTCCTGCGAGGAAAACATTGCCCATAGAATCAGGATCCTGGGTTGAAACTCCTTATTATATTGTGAGGTTTGTAGGACTCGCTCTTCCTTTCTCACCTATAAGGACAATAATATCTGCTCTGACCCTTTCCCACAGGTACTCCCAGAATGAAATGAGATATTAGATAGCAAATAAATTTGAAAAATATGAAAATGAGATGCATGTTCAAAGCGCAAAGACAGATACACGAAATAAAGATCAGAACTAATATGATGTTCAGAGGTACTTTCTGAATATAAATCATTTTATTGAGGCTGAAACTAAGCAAACATTCTGAAATAAATTCAAGTGGATAATTAGAACAATGGTTTATGTCCCTGTGTTTGTATAACTACTATTACTGGTATTTTTACCTTTGGAGACCTTGAAAGCAGGTCCAGTGCTTTTCAGAAACTCATGTGGTCAAGATTAATGGAGTTCTTGGCATGGGGCCACCTTGTTTATGCCAGTCATAATGTAATGACTTCTACCAGAGTAAATTTGGTATTGAAGATGGTGTTTTTACTTCTGCATGTATCCGTCATCAACTGTATCTCACGTGCTTAAAGAATTAAGCTTTCAGTCAGTCAGTTCAGTCGCTCAGTCGTGTCCGACTCTTTGCCACCCCATGAATCACAGCACACCAGGCCTCCCTGTCCATCACCATCTCCCGGAGTTCACTCAGACTCAAGTCCATCGAGTCAGTGATGCCAACCAGCCATCTCATCCTCTGTTGTCCCCTTCTCCTCCTGCCCCCAATCCCTCCCAGCATCAGAGTCTTTTCCAATGAGTCAGCTCTTCACATGAGGTGGCCAAAGTACTGGAGTTTCAGCTTTAGCATCATTCCTTCCAAAGAAATCCCAGGGTTGATCTCCTCTAGAATGGACTGGTTGGATCTCCTTGCAGTCCAAGGGACTCTCAAGAGTCTTCTCCAACACCACAGTTCAAAAGCATCAATTCTTTGGCACTCAGCCTTCTTCACAGTCCAACTCTCACACCCATACATGACCACTAGAAAAACCATAGCCTTGACTAGACGGACCTTAGTCAGCAAAGTAATGTCTCTGCTTTTGAATATGCTATCTAGGTTGGTCATAACTTTTCTTCCAAGGAGTAAGCATCTTTTAATTTCATGGCTGCAGTCACCATCTGCAGTGATTTTGGAACCCCCCAAAATAAAGTCTGACACTGTTTCCACTGTTTCCCCATCTATTTGCCATGAAGTGATGGGACCAGATGCCATGATCTTCATTTTCTGAATGTTGAGCTTTAAGCCAACTTTTTCACTCTCCACTTTCACTTTCATCTAGAGGCTTTTTAGTTCCTCTTCACTTTCTGCCATAAGGCTGGTGTCATCTGCATATCTGAGGTTATTGCTATTTCTCCCAGCAATCTTGATTCCAGCTTGTGCTTCTTCCAGTCCAGCGTTTCTCATGATGTACTCTGCATAGAAGTTAAGTAAGCAGGGTGACAGTATACAGCCTTGACGTACTCCTTTTCCTATTTGGAACCAGTCTGTTCTTCCATGTCCAGTTCTAACTGTTGCTTCCTGACCTGCCTACAGATTTCTCAAGAGGCAGGTCAGGTGGTCTGGTATTCCCATCTTTAGTCACGTCCAACTCTTTGCAAGCCTGTGGACTGTAGCTTGCCAGGCTCCTCTGTCCATGGGATTTCCCAGGCAAGAATACTGGAGTGGGTTGCCATGCCCTCATCCAGACACAGGAATCAAACCCACGCATAGACTCAGCATCCTGATCAAATCTAGGTCTCCTGCACTGCAGGCAGATTCTTTACCATCTGAGCCACCAGGGGAGCATTTTAACATTAGGCTAAGACCATGAAAGAAAATTACATAATCTTTCAATGTACTTTCCCAGGTGGCTCAGTGGGTAAAGAACCCGCCTGCCATGCAGAAGATGAAGGAGACTCAAGTTTGATCCCTGGTCAGAAAAATCACCTGGAGGAGGGCACGACAACCCACTCCAGTATTCTTGCCTGGAGAATCGATAGACAAAGGAGCCTGGTGGGTTACAGTACACAGGGTCACAAAGAGTCGGACACAACTGAAGCGACTGAGCAAATACTTTCTCCAATCGTTGTTGTTGTTCCATTGCTCAGTTGTGTCTGACCCCATGGGCTGCAGCACGCCAGGCTTCCCTGTCTTTTACCATCTCCAGGAGCTTGCTCAAATTCATGTCCATTGTGTTGGTGATGCCAGTTGTAGAAAGGAAATTACACGAAGTCCATCTTTCGGATAAAGAGGTAATATTCTTGTTATGTCTTCAGCACTCCACTGCCTCAAGGATGCTATGCATATACCCTGAGGTCCACTAATAGCTACAATGATCCCTGGATCGAGGCTGATAAGGGATCTAATCGCAAGGAGTTTGGAGGACGATGCTGAAGCTCCATTACTTTGGCCACCTGATGTGAAGAGCTGACTCTTTGGAAAAGACCCTTATTCTGGGAAAGACTGAGGGCAGGAGAAGAAGGGGATGACAGAGGAGGAGATGGTTGGATGGCATCATTGACTCAGTGGACATGAGTCTGAGCAAACTCTGGGGGATAGTGAAGGACAGGGAAGCCTGGTGTGCTTGGGGTCAGAGTCAGACATGACTGAGCATCTGAACAA
Organism: Oryx dammah; assembly: GCF_014754425.2. Taxonomy (NCBI): domain Eukaryota; kingdom Metazoa; phylum Chordata; class Mammalia; order Artiodactyla; family Bovidae; genus Oryx; species Oryx dammah. Next base: position 81,717,827 of record NW_024070208.1, on the reverse strand, counting down.
CAACCACACCACGGAGGGGGATTACGATCCACTAGCTATAGTAACCTTCCAGGTGTCAGGGCAGTGCCACAGATGATGTGAGCTTGTCAAGACTCAAGTGAGAGAGTGAAAATGGGAGCAACTCTTGGAATCAACAAGAAGGCTGTTTTGTTGGGCTCGTCTGCATAATTGCTCCGTCCATACTGTGAGTAGACCTCTTGACATTCCGTTACCATCTCCCTTCACTTCTAATATGAATTATACTTTTTAACTGGGCCTTGTCATAACTTTTTCCTAATATACTGTACTAAATTCCCCAAGGTACACACCTCAGAGCTGTTAATTAAAAGGGCCTGCTGGTATAAATAAACACATATGCTGCTGATTAGCCACCCTTTAGGGGTCAACAGTGGGGAAGTCCTGATGGGCTCCTGTTAATTGTTGTCCAAAATCTTAACAGGAACTGTCTAATGACTTCGTATGGCTTTGGCCATCTGGCCCTCTGAGTTCACTTGCCAGTAAATAGCCAACCTTTAGAAAAAGACAGAACTATCTCTTATAAGAGGACTATCTTACAATATATAACTTAGCTATTCACATGCATGAATAAGGATGATTTACTTTAATTCACTAATCAAATCTTACACACCTAATTTGAATTGTCTTCTAGGTTTATTCTAATGTTAACTGCTGTAATACTAGCCAAAAGCTGGGCTTTTTGCCTTTTTTACATAAGCAGCATTAGATGCACCAGGACTTAGTAGGATTGCATGTTATATTTATGGTCTTAAGCAGTGAAGAATATTTCTAATAATTAATATTTCTGAATTTTACCGACAGTTTTAGGTACTGGTGCATCTTTTTCTTCCAGTGGAGTACTGTAGAACTGATGGCTAGATGTAAAGCTTAGTCTCACATATTCTAAAATAGAATTTTGGTTGGTATGACTCCTCTGAATATTACAAAGCTACACTACTAGCTGGTTTTATACTACATGATCTCTCCCATTCTTAGCTGAATGTTTCAAAATAGAATTAATAGACTTAAAGGAGCTAATAAGAGAATACTCTGCATTCATAATAGGACATTATTTTAGAAAACCTCTGTCCTATTTGTCTCATTTTTGAAAGAGATGAAAGTCTGAATATAGGGGAAGAGACCTTCCAGCTCAAGGTGTATATGTGTATGTTTTTCATAGATAATCGTGTGCTGAAAAGAAGAATATAACTGGTCACGTTTCCTCTCGTGTTTAATCTGCTCATACACTATCAAAAGTGATCTGACAGTACTCTAAAATTTACCCAAGTAGTAGAAATGGAAGTTATTAATGTTTTTCATTTGTATCTTATTGTTATCTTGTGTGTGTTAGTCACTCAGTTGTGTCCAACTCTCTGCGACTCCATGGACTGTAGCCCACCAGGCTCCTCTGTCCATGGGATTCTCTAGGCAAGAGTATTGGAGTGGGTAGCCATTCCTTTTTCCAGGGAATTTTCCCCACCCAGGGATTGAACCCAGGTCTCCTGCCTTGCAGGCAGATTCTTTTACCATCTGTGCCACCAGGGTGGGTAGAACTAGACCACAGTATTATAAAAAAGGGAAATCTGTCTAAAAGAAATATACGTTTTCAAGAAATGGAAAGGAAGATTGCATAAATTTCATTTCATGTTAGAAAAAGAATTCTGAGAACTGTGTGGAAGATAGGTTGGAGAGGGGTGAGACTGAGGCACTCAGGACCCTGCTAAATATCTGTTCTAAATGCAGTTTCTTTCTTGCCTGAGTGCATTTTCCCTAACATTTTTCATATCCTCCAGAGACCTTGAGACATGCCATAAGAATGTTGGCCAGCTATTCTGATTCAGTTGTGAAATATAAATAGTATATAGAATATATATTACATGTGTGTGTGCTAAGTTGCTTCAGTCGTGTCCAACTCTTCGTGACCCTATGCACCATAGCCCGCCAGGCTCCTCTGTCCATGGGATTCTCCAGGCAAGAACACTGGAGTGGGTTGCCGTGCCCTCATCCAGGGAATCTTCCCAACCCAAGGACTGAACTGATGTCTCTTACTTAAGTCTCCTGCATTGGAAGGCAGGTTCTCGGGTTCCTCCATGTAGCTCAGATGGTAAAGAATCTGCCTGCAATGTGGGAGACGTGGGTTTGATCCCTGAGTCAGGAAGATCCCCTGGAGAAAGGAATGGAAACCCACTCCAGTATTCTTGCCTGGAGAGTTCCAAGGACAGAGGGGCCTAGGAGGGGGCTACAGTCCACGGAGTCACAGAGAGTGAGACATGACTGAGCGACTAACACTTACCACTATCGCCAACTGGGAAGCCCATATATTACATATATAGTATTATATAAGACAGGCTTTGTTCTTTTGAGATACTGCACTTTAGAAAAATGCTCATGCTTTGTTTCTGAATTGAATATGTCTCTCTCTAGAACATTTTTATTTCCTGTATACTTCCTTGTGTTTGTGCATATGTAATGAAAACTGTACTATTTTGGTATACGAACTTTTTATGTAAGCATTGTATGTTCTAAAGAAGATATTTTGAATAATCAAAGCAATAACGTTCTGAAATAATATGATTTAGAAAATAGTAAAATTAACCAGAATAATGGTGAATATTCATTATAACTCAGCATGCTCTAGTAACAACATCATTTCTTAAATTGAATTTCTTGATTATTTTATTTCCTTTAGCATGTATAAACCTTAGCCAGTAGTGCTGCTCTCTACATAATGAAAGATTACCCATACATTCAGGCTCTCACACATGTTTACATTGATTTTAGATCACTAATCTCATGTGACTCTTGTGTAAAAACACACCAGATCAAAACAAAAACAAAAACACCCTCCAACACAGAGTCTTGCAGCGGAGTGTAAATACGAAGACCAACACTTAAAAACTCCTTGTAAACAGAAAGACCTATATTACCGAACCACAGAATATGTCAAGAGACTGTGCTTGCTTATTTACTTTTCCACTGCATATTACATCGGGCCTTTTCCTAAGTTTATATTTGCATAGTGTTAGGCATGCAGAGAAAGGACCGTGTCTATTTGCATTTTGAACATTCGGTATCTTTGGCATAAATGAAGGTAGGCACTTTGCCCTCACATTCCCTCAGTACATTTCTTGACATGAAAATATCTCTCTAGTGATTCACTAATGCGGTTTGTAGAAGAAGCCAGAATACTACTGAGGCAATCTTCACATATCAGTTAAAGTTTCAGACTCTTGGTACACCCTACATCTCAAAGGTAATTTTTAAAGTGCTGTGATGAGATGTAGTCACATACTCCTTTCCCAGACAGCCCATCTGTCACCTCCAACCGATCCATGTGTTTGTTGATATAAACTTTACCTGACTCTAATGTATGTTTCTAACCATGAGGAATGATGTCCCTTGGGTCAGTAGATATGCTGATTCATTTAAACTAATCTTCTAAGGCATAGGGCAGTCTGACTGTAAATGGGAGAAACAAATAATAATGGTATGTTCTGAAGAGAGTAGCCAGAACCTGAGATGAGGGTACAATTCACACAGCTGTTAAATGAAGACAGCATAGACATTAAGGCTTCAGATACAGAACAGTGGGCTCAAATTCCAGTTTTGATGCTTATTCATTGAATGAATTTTGGTAAATTTATAATTGATTTATTCATTTTTATCCATACATCACTTATTCAACAACTGCTTGAAACAACTTATAGTGAACCAGAAATTTCCTATCTGTATTGTATGCATGCGACATTGTGGGGCATTCAATATGTATTTGTTAAATAAATAAATAACCTGAATAGAATGAACTAAATATGAAAATTATTTAAAAGTAAAACAACAGCTTAGTATATGAAACAATCTTTTAAGCTAAGAACACATTAATTTGCACAGAACTATTTAGAAATTCAAAGAGAAATTAAACAAGTAATGTTTATTATTTTCCCATCACTCACAACATTTTTATTGTGTATACTTTGCTTTCTAAAATGACTGTGTGCCTTGGCTCACTAGCATTATCACATTATCACCACTTTGGCAACTTTCTGTTAGTGTATTTAAAACAGCGAGAAGAATGGCACAACTCTTCAAACCCATCATAAAGAACTACACAATGTCTCAGAATGACATAACAATGCACCTCAACTCTTATAAACTCTTGGGTATTACCAACAATGCAAATTTTTCTCTAGCATGTACTGTTGACCTTGATCAATGCAGGGGTTAAGAGTGTCAATGGCCCAGGCAGTTGAAAATCTGTATAGTCTTGCCTCAGTGTCCAAGGGGGACTGGTCCCAGGAGCCAACTTCAATACCAGAATCCATGATGCCTATGTCCCATGGTCAGCTTCCTGTGCCTGCAGTTACACTCTGCAGGTTCAACCAATTGCAGACCATGTAGTACTGTATTTATTGGGAAAAAAAAAAAAAAGCAAACACATACATAAGTGGACTGGCACAGTTCATATCTGTGCTGTTTAAGGATTAGTTACAGTTTGTTATTAATGAAAATTGTTATGTTGATGTCCATTCAGTTCAGTTCAGTTCAGTTGCTCAGTCGTGTCTGACTCTTTGCGACCCTATGAATCGCAGCACGCCAGGCCTCCCTGTTCATCACCATCTCCCGGAGTTCGCTCAGACTCATGTCCATTGAGTCAGTGATGCCAACCAGCCATCTCATCCTCAGTCGTCCCCTTCTCCTCCTGCCCCCGATCCCTCCCAGCATCAGAGTCTTTTCCAATGAGTCAGCTCTTTGCATGAGGTGGCCGGAGTACTGGAGTTTCGCTTTAGCATCATTCCTTCCAAAGAAATCCCAGGGTTGATCTCCTCTAGAATGGACTGGTTGGATCTCCTTGCAGTCCAAGGGACTCTCAAGAGTCTTCTCCAACACCACAGTTCAAAAGCATCAATTCTTCGGCGCTCAGCCTTCTTCACAGTCCAACTCTCACATCCATACATGACCACAGGAAAAACCATAGCCTTGACTAGATGTCCATAAAGCAGAGAAAATCCAGCAACTGCAAAAAAATTTTGGTTTTAAAAAATATTCTGGGGAAAAAAAATGAACCCCATGAATCAGAGCTTTGCTAAATATGTTAATAGAGTGAGGGTCTTGTGGGCTACTCTCTAATCCTGTCCCCGTTGCTCCTTGGAGATGGTATCACTCTTGTTATTCGGTCACTAAATCATATCCAGCTCTTTTTTGACCACATATACTGTAGCCCGCCAGGCTCCTCTGTCCATGGGATTTCCCAGGCAAGAGTACTGGAGTGGGTTGCCATTTCCTTCTCTTAATTTGCTGACAGTCACTTCCTCCTATTTCTTTCTATTATATCACAGTAATAGATATCCTTGAATAATATGTACATTTTAAAATTTTGCTTATCAGATTTATAAAAAAGGACTGATATGGTATTAATTTATCTCTAATCATGCTTTTTATCTTTCAGGGTTGTTTTTAGAGTCACCCAGGATGATTTAGGTAGCCCAATTTCAATTATCGTCATTGCTCAAAAGTAGAAATTCTTGAAACTTTTGGTCTCGGGGCTCTTTCTTCCCTCCTTAATAGACAGTAACATTATTTCCCTGCTAACTTGAGTCTGCCATTGTCCACATAATCCCCACCAAAATGAACATGCTTGCCAGTACTCAGACTCACGGTCTCCATGCTTGCCAGTACTCAGACTCACGGTCTCCATGCTTGCCAGTACTCAGACTCACGGTCTCTTTCTCTGCTCTTGAACACTCCATCCCTCTGCAGCCAAAGTATAATAAAAACACCTAGAATTTTAGGTCTACATGGTCGAGAATCTTCATCTGTTGCTTGCTTTATTGTTTTATTCGGTTCCTTACCTTGTGAGAAAACCGTTCATTTTACTGAAATATGTGAACCCATGACTTCCATGGGCACCACCATCCTCCACAACACTGCTTTCTTTCTTATTTGAGTACTTCCCCCAAAAGTATTTATAAATAGATCTTGGTATGGTAGACCATCTGATGCCTTGAAAGGCTGACATTTTCTTTAGCTATTAATCCAGTGATAATCGAATTGAATATAAAAATGCAGTTTTAAACTTATTTACTTAAACACTTGAAAATACTCATTTTCTTCCTCCATCAAAATTGCGATTGAAAGTCGAGGTTGATCTGTTGGAATTTGTTTTCTGTCAAGGGAAGAGTTCTTTCACCTCTGGAGATTTTGAAACATACTTGCCTTAATTTGCTTCAATTTCACAAAAGTGTTTCTAAGTGTGAGGCTTTGAGTACTCTGAAGCTTTTAAATCAGCTGGCAATTTTTCTCTTATCCTTGGAAATTCTAAGATAGCATTCCTTTGAAATTCTGTTTTTCCTGTCCTTGAGTACTCCCTTCATGTTGATGTTAGTGCATTTTTTCCTGTTCTTAATATTCCTAAACTTTTATTTTGCATTATCTACTTCTTTATCTCTTTCTGACACCATCTAGAAAAATATCAAGTTTTGAAACTCTGAGTTATTAATTTGTCTTTAAATTTATTCTGCTGCTGCTGCTGCTGCTACTGCTAAGTCGCTTCAGTCGTGTCCGACTCTGTGCGACCCCATAGACGGCAGCTCACCAGGCTCCCCTGTCCCTGGGATTCTCCAGGCAGGAACACTGGAGTGGGTTGCCATTTCCTTCTCCAATGCAGGAAAGTGAAAAGTGAAAATTGAAAGTGAAATTGCTCGACCCCATGGACTGCAGCCCACCAGGCTCCTCTGTCCATGGGATTTTACAGGTAAGAGTACTGGAGTGGGGTGCCATTGCCTTCTTTGAAATTTATTCTACTCTTCCCAATTTATTTATTCATCATATTAATTAAAAATAAAAATAAATTAATACAAATATGATCCTTGGTTCTCTTTGTAATGGCTTATAATCTCTTATTTCCTGGAGAATACTTAATGGGACTAAATTAAATTCTTTAGTTATGTGTTCCATTAATTTTACTTCACCTGGTATAAGTGATTCTGTTCATCTTTCTTTTGTATAGTTGTGCTTTCTTTCTTCTTTTATATTTAGTACCAATTTATGTTTTCTTAGTGGTACAGAGATTATGTGATTTTCATAGTTATTAGTTTCTCATTTGAAACACACCCCCATCATTCCTCCCAACATGCAAATGAAGAAGATTAAGTAGGATCTTACCTAAAATGACATGATTTATAACAGTGGGATCTCTCAGTTTTGAGGACATAATGTGCTCCACTCCAAGTCAAAAATTCTGAACTTAGATTAACACTACAAAGTTTGTACAATTAATGCAACTTTACAAATGTGGCATCAAAGTTTACAAACTGGGGTGATACACAGTGCTCCACTTGAATGATATTTTAGAAAATGCACAGTAATAGAGACCTAAAGTAGACCAGTGATTCAGGGTTGTTGTTGCTGTTCAGTTGCTAAGTTGTGTGACTCTCTGCAACCCCACAGATTGCAGCATGTCAGGCTTCCCTGTCCTTCACTATCTCCTGGAGTTTGCTCAATTCATGATCATTGAGTCAGCGATGCCATCCAACCATCTCATCCTCTGTCACCTCTTTTTCTTTTGCCTTCTATCTTTCCCAGCATCAGGGTCTTTTCCAATGAGTCAACTCTTTGCATCAGGTGGCCAAAGTATTGGAGCTTCAGCTTCAGCACCAGTCCTTCCAATGAATATTCAGAGTTGATTTCCTTTAGAATTGACTGGATTGATCACTTTGTAATCCAAGGGACTCTCAAGAGTCTTCTTCAGCACTGCAATTAGAAGGCATTAGGAGAAGGCAATGGCAACCCACTCCAGTGTTCTTGCCTGGAGAATCCCAGGGACGGGGGAGCCTGGTGGGCTGCCGTCTATGGGGTCGCACAGAGTCAGACACGACTGAAGTGACTTAGTAGCAGCAGCAGGTCTTCAGTGCTCAGCCATCTTTATGCTCCAACTCTCATATTCATACATGATTACTGGAAAAGTCATAGCTTTGACTATTTGGGCCTTTGTAAGCAAAGTTATGTCTCTGCTTTTTGATATGCTGTCTATGTTTATCATAGCTTTCCTTCCAAGAAGCAAACATCTTTTAATTTTATGGCTGCAGTCACCGTCCACAGTGATTTTGGAGCCTAAGAAAATAAAATCTGTCACCGTTTTCACTTTCCCCCCATCTATTTGCCATGAAGTGATGGGACAGAATGCCATGATCTTAGTTTTTGGAATGTTGAGTTTTAAGCCAGCTTTTTCACTTTCCTTTTGCACCTTCATCAAGAAGCTCTTTAGTTCCCCTTTGCTTTTTGAAGTACAGCACAAATTGGTAATATAAAACCAATTCTTTTTCCAAGATGGATTGTTCTCTATCTTGATGGTCGTATAACCAAACAGTTGTGAAAAACTCCCAACTATACCTAAAGTAGTGTGTGTATGTACTATAAACAATTAATGGACGACAACAACGCTTTCACCTGCTGCTGCTGCTGCTGCTGCTAAGTCGCTTCAGTAGTGTCCGACTCTGTGCGACCCTTAGACGGCAGCCCACCAGGCTCCCCCATCCCTGGGATTCTCCAGGCAAGAACACTGGAGTGAGCTGCCATTTCCTTCTCCAATGCATGAAAGTGAAAAGTGGAAGTGAAGTGTCTCAGTCATGTCCGACTCTTCGAGACCCCGTGGACTGCGCCTACCAGGCTCCTCCAAAGCTAAACTTTCCTGAACTTTAGTTTTCTCATGTGTAACACTTCCTTACACCACCTTGGGATCCTTCTTGGGAAACACTGGACACATAGGGGAAGAAGGACACTGGCCGCAACAGGCCTTTCTTGGAATCCAGTTATTAACAGAAGTAAGAGAATACTCTCCAGGGGGATACCTGCCCTCCTCTCCGTCACACAGCTGGTGAGAAGGCACGGTGACTGGCTTCCAGGGTCTGCCTTTGATCAGATCCTGGGGACGCTGTGGTCTGAATCATGGGGGTGTGTCTGAAAGGTTGCTCCATGCGGGGTCCTCCCGGGTGTACCCTAACCCTTGAGTATCAACATCACATATTCCCAGAGCTGGTCTCCAGCTCTTACACTTCCCCTCTCAAGTCCCCTCTGGGCCTGCTTTCAAAGAATCAGGCTGAATATACCACACCTGTCCTGCCCTGGAATGTCCTCTGTTGCCACCCCAGGTGTTTGCGATGGAAGGGAAGCCGCTACAGTAGGGAACCCACGTCCCTGAGCGAAGCGCAGGCTCCTTGGACGCAAAACCAACAATGTCTGACAGGGACACCCCGCCGGTCCTGGCGTTAGGAGTCTCTCAGGGGCTCACTGTGGCCAAGTCTCACTCTCCACTGTGCCTGAGGCCTTGGCTCAGGGTCACCTCCTGAGGGGTTTGGGGCCGACCCTGAGGCCGGTCCCTGCCTCTCTCCGGAAACTCAAGCCCCCTGAGGAGGTCCAGCCCGTGGGACGTGAACATCGGCCTCAGCCGCCCCGCTCGCTTTCGCTTCACAACCTCCCAGGAGGCAGCGCGGCCACAGAAAGCGGCAGGAAGCGCCGGAGGCCGCAGCCCTGAGGCACGCTGGGCTCCACCTCAGGTGAGGCCGCGCGGGCCCACTGCCTCTCAGAGGAAGGGGCCGAGAGGAGCGGCGACGGCTGCCAGTGCTCGCCGCGTTCCCAAGGAGGCCACTCGGGGAGGCCTCTAGGGGAGACCTGAGGCCTGACGTGGGCCTGCCTCCGCCCTCCTGGGCCGCAGGCGTCTCTCGGGGAGCAGCGAGGGAGGCCTTGGAGAGGACGACCGTGGACGACTCAGGCGGGAGTTCGGCGTGGGGATGTGGCGGGCGTGGGGTGGTGGTGGGGTGGTGGTGGTGGGGTGGGGATGTGTGTGACCTCAGCTCGGGCTCCCTTGTCAGTGCTGGGCCGCGGGCTGTTGCGCATGTTGGGACTCATGCTTCTTGCACCTCCTAGCACTGGAGTTTGTCAGGGGTGAGCCTCCCCGTCCCCCCTCCCCGACTGCCATCTTGCCGTCGAGGGTAGGAAGGTTGAGGATTGAGTTGGCTCTGCCCTGTGTGCGGTTCCTTCATCCCTGTTGATGCTGCTGAGAGAAAAGCACCCCCCACACCAGCTGCTCCTCCACCCTGAGTCCCCCACTCCTCCCCCACCTTCTCGCCTTCCTTCTTCTGCAGTTTCTGTGATGCTCTCTGTTGGTGGGCAGATCCATCACCTCCCTTCAGCTGTTCTTGGGTGGATATAGGGGGCCCTGGAGTTCCTTCTCCTGGGAAACAGGAAGCCCGCTGCTTGATGATCTTGAGATGAGTGACTTTGTGACTTTGACATTTATGTTTCGGGGACTGATGGACACAGAGTGGAGTTAGGTTGTGATGCCCTGGGTTCTCTTCCTCAGAAGCTCCTCTTATCTTGTGACAGGTGTGACATGATATCTGTACACTGTTCCTTTGCTGTTAAGACTCAGACAGTTGAGGCTGGAGATAAGCCCATCTCCAGTGGCAACGGGGCTTCTAGATGAAGCCCTCCCAACAAGTCTGCACACAGTGAGATTCAGAGAGACACCTAAAAGTATTGCATCAGAAATCAGGTGGGTAGGCAACCATCAGCTTGCATTTGATAAGAGGAGATTTTTTTATTTACAAGAAAAATTAATAAATAACTCCAATAAAAGATTCATAAAAGTCTATCTTTGAAGAAGATAAAGGTAATATTGTCCTGAAAGCCCAGACGAATAGCTCAATATTTGTTCTTTTAGGAATGGTAAATTTGCCTGAAAGTGAAAGTGTTAGTTGCTCTTGGTGTCTTGACTTTTTGTGACCCCCATGGACTGTAACCCGCCATACTCTGTCCATGGAATTCTCCAGGCAAGAATACTGGAGTGGGTAGCCATTCCCCTCTCCAGGGGACCTTCCTGGCCCGGGAAGCAACAGATACAAATATATAATGTGATTAAGAGTGAGTGTGGAAACCCCTTGAAGACATCTTGGAGCTGATCTCAAGTTCCCAGATGACTAAGCTTGGCTCAGGGAATGCTGCCCTTCTCGAGAAGCTGTCCACTCTGAAGCAGATTTCAGACCTTTAGATCAGAGGCCCAGTGAAAAGAGATCAGTACAGTGACCAGAGGCCAGACAGCTTCCAGGCTTTCTGGACAAACACGCTGAGGTACCTCTGATAAAGGGATATGCTGAGGAGTCCTGAAAATTATGGTTCTCTCCAATGTTGAGGTAAAGGCTCTCATACCAGAGTTGGTTTGGTTAACTAAATTAAAAAATGCCATTTCTTATTCTTTAAAGGCTGTAGAGAAATACAGACCTGACCTGCATGTGTGCACATACACACACACACACGCGCATACGCACCGGTAAAACACCATAACAAAAATCTAAGAATACCAAAATATTCAAAAATACTTCTCTCTTATTAGTGGGAATAAGGAGAACAATTTCTTTCTTCATACTCTTATGAGTATGAATTTTTTACTTCATACTTTTTTTCTGCCATGAGCAATAATTACATTTGTTATTGTAAAGTATTATTTTAATGTAATAGGAAGAATATAAGCTAGTCTACAATCATTCTTTCTGTTTTCCTGCAGAGCTGCTGGAAAAAGCCTGACATGACTTCTGCTGCATTTAATATTCTTTCTCTCGTTGAGGCCAATGGTCAAAACGAACCATATTGATGATATGGATGTTAATTTACAATAGTGGAAGGAAAGACAGATGGGGGTGTGTACTGCTGTGAAAGGGCCATGTGGTTAGTAGATTAGTAGAACACGACATCAGTCCCTTTATGGTATATGGTCAACATAGCCCAAACTTTAATCTGTTCTTTTGCCAGTGTTCCAGTGCCAAAGAGACTGGATTTTGGCACTCTTGGCGTTCAGTTTAGCAGCTTTTCCTGCAGACTTGACCCTAAATTTTAAGCCTTCACCATTCTGGAAATAATCATGTAACAAAAATATCTCAAGGCAGTGTTCTACCTTATTTGTTTAAACTGTGAGCAGACAGCCATGAAAAATGAACACTAAACAGTAGGTTGGATATACATATATATATAGAGCACTTATTCACATAATCACATGAAAAAGCAGTTTGGTAACTCATTCAACAATTGTTAACAAATAACCGTTAATACTTTTATGTGGCACAAACCCTCAGATGCTGGACCATCATAAAATGTCCCTGGCCACACAGACTAAACATCCTAGGGGCAGAGGCAGGTAGCAAGCAAATGTACAAACAGGCATCCTCAATCATAACTGCAGATATTTTTTGACATACAATGGAGTTACCTCCAATAAAATCATAAGTTAAAAATATTTAAGTTGAAAACGCATTTTATATACTTAACTTGCACAACTTTATAGCTTAACATAGCCTACCTTGAACATGCTCTGAATTCTTCCATTAATGTACAGTTAGGTAAAATCTTCTAACACAAAGCCTATTTTATAATAAAGTGTCACATATGTAATTTAACGAATACTGTACTGAAAGTGAAAACCAGAATGGTTGCCTGGGTGCAGAATATTTGTAAGTATGTAGATTGTTGACTCATGATTGTGTGGCTGACTAGGAGCTATGTCTTGCTGCCACTGCCCAGCTCCACAAGAGAGGAGAGTGCGACATATTATTGGTCCTAGTTGGTTAGTTAGTTGCTCAGTTGCGTCCGACTCTTTGCAACCCCATGGACTGTTGCCAGCCAGGCTCCTCCATACATGGAATTTTCTAGGCAAGAACACCAGAGTGGGTTGCCATTTCCTTCTCCAATTATTAGCCCTAGAAAAGACCAAAACTCAATATCTGAAGTACAGTTTCTGCTGAATACTGTCACTTTTATGACATTGTAAAGTCAAAAAATTGTAGTTGAACCATTGTTAAGTTGGGACTATCTATATGTGAATAACATTCTTAGGATGTGACTTCTGTCCCCTGAACATGTCCTGAGGACCACAAGATAAGCCCCACATTCAGCAACTTCACAATGTTATGTAAAAATGGAAATATTGTCACTTTGACATAATCAAGTCTCTTTTTTAAAAACCTTTTTTACTGTTAAAGCTTTGAGCAGAAACTTTTTAATCTTTAGGCCTCTGCACACAGTCTGTATAGGAACAAATGCTCAAGGTATTGAGTATCTTTTCATTCTGTCCTCACCTTCCACTGGTTTTGGTCCCAAGGGCATGTTTTAATAAACATTTTCCCTGCAAAATTCTCACAGATTATGCTTCTCAAGAAACCCAAACTGCAACACATAGAAAATTAGGCTCTGGAAACAGACTAGCCCTTCATAATTGTTTTCAAATGTCCATCTAGTCAAGGCTATGGTTTTTCCAGTAGTCGTGTATGGATGTGAGAGTTGGACTATAAAGAAAGCTGAATGCTAAAGAATTGATGCTTTGAACTGTGGTGTTGGAGAAGACTCTTGAGAGTCCCTTGGATTTCAAGGAGATCCAACCAGTCCATCCTAAAGGAGATCAGGCCTGAATATTCATTGGAAGGACTGATGTTGAAGCTGAAACTCCAATACTTTGGCCACCTGATGTGAAGAGCTGACTCGTTTGAAAAGGCCCTGATGCTGGGAAAGATTGAAGGTGGGAGGAGAAGGGGATGACAGAGGATGAGAGGGTTGGATGGCATCACTGACTCAGTGGACATGAGTTTGAGTAAACTCCGGGAGTTGGTGATGGACAGGGAGGCCTGGCGTGCTGGAGTCCATGGGGTCGCAAAGAGTCGGACACGACTGAGCAACTGAACAGAACTGAACTGAAGAGGGCCAGGACTGGCATCTGCTGGTCTTCGGATATGGGCCTCAGAAGAAGGGGCTTGACCTCGGGCAGGGTAGATAGCAGCTCTAGCCAGTGGGCTGGTCCCTTCTGGCTGCAGCCTACTCTCTCAAGCATCCTTGACAAGTGACTGATGTCACCTTCCTCTTCCTCATTCCAGGGAAAGAGTAGGCATAGAATTGGGGCTTGCCTGGAGAATCCCAGGGATGGAGAAACCTGGTGGGCTGCCGTCTATGGGGTCCCACAGAGTTGGACATGACTGAAGCGACTTAGCAGCAGCAGCAGAGTGCCCAGCCTGACCCTGTCACAAAATAATTTACAAACATGCTTACGATTAATAGTATGGGACTTCCCTGATGGCTCAGCAGTTAAAGAGTCCATCTGCAATGCAGGAGACACAGGAGAATTGGATTCAATCCCTGGAGAAGGGCATGCCAATCCACTCCAGTATTCTTGCCTGGGAAATCCCATGGACAGAGGAGCTTGCTGGGCTACAATCCAAAGGATCGTAAAGAGTCGGGCACGACTGAAGGACTAAATATGAAGTCCTTAATTAATAGTATGACCTCAGAATTTTGTAGAGTAGGAGAGCAATACTGTCTGTATCCAGTGCATTAGAAGAATATGTGGAAGACACACTGAACTATGTCCTGGGGTAATAATTTAAATTGATTGGAAAATATGGCATATATTCTAAAAGAATGGCTGGTGAGTTTGCAAAGCTGGTTTAGGGGACATGTTTTAGGAACCTTTGAGGGCAGTATGGGATGCATGATAACCTTGAGCCAGAGAATAGTCCTCAACACTAAGCTCTAGAAACATTAATCGAGGATCAAGATTTGGAGTGAATTTAAGGGGTTGGAGGTGAGAGGTTGACCGAACTGTGAAGAAAGGTAGAATGAGCGTGAGACTACGACGTGGCAGCTCCCTGACTTGTCAGTTATGTGACCGTGGCCACATTTCTTAGTTGGTCTCATTCTTAACTGTTTAATGTCTGTAAAGGTAAACAGAATATTTACTTCACAAGAGTTCATCTAAGCAAACAATAAGACAAAGGTTGTAAAATATCTGAGTGTATATTCCTAACTGTTTCTGGTTCTATCTGTCCATATCAATTGGTCATCTAGGGTGCTGATATCAAAGTATCCTGGAATTAAAAATGATGTACCATAGAATGTTAGTGGTGAGAATAAACGGGGGAAGAAAAGCACACTTAAATGGCTTGCATCTGTGATTGTGCCCCCAACAGGAAATAGTTCAGTACAGTAACGGCAGTCATCACGTCGTAGCAAGTGATCTTAGAACTTGCTTTTCACTGAAAATTGTTTGTAGAATAGAGAAGCCATGATAATTTCATAAATGATCAATTAAAAACCTCAATATCCTGCAAATTTTACCTATCAGTTCTTCATCATCAAAAATTTGAGGCCAAACATATTCCATATATGGGGTTTGAGGATCTGTATTGATGCTTAAAATGAACTTTGACAATCCTGGGGACATTCGATGATGCTGATAGGAGACATTCTGAAGACATTTTGGCCACGCACCAAATGGATAATCAGAATTCAAGGAGTCATTACCAGGGCAGTTTGGTCTTTGTTTTGCAGATAAGATTGGTCTTTAGTTATAAAATGTACCAAGTTTAAACTATTGAAAGAAAGAGGTTGTTTTTAAGCTGTCTTATTTTATTTTTCAGTATTTTTCACACAGTAAAAATCAAATTATCTCCTCCACTTCTTCCTTGGGATGGTTCCAAAGGCTTACACAAAGAGAGAATAGTAAAAAGAGCAAAGTAACTTTGAAACCACATGGTAGTATTGTGTGAAATAGTGAAAAATAATGTAAATATATAGATATAAATTCATAAGACAAAGTATGTTCTCATATATATATATATATCAAACAGCAGCATATGTGTATATCAATCAATGTTTCTGTAATACTCCAGGACAGCCATGTACAACACACGTATAGGTATGTATATGTACATGTGGAAGCACATGGTTCTGCAGGAATATTCCAAAAACGTTGAGTCCATACTTAGGACAAAGGATAAATAAGACTAGTAGTGCCAAAGGATAGAAGGATAATAAGTAATAACTTTCTAGAATCACTTGGCCCAAACAACTTTTCATCTGAAGTTAAAAGTAATATATTTTAAAAATTTAAAGAAACATTGCTAACATTGCTAAAAAAGCAAATTATTACTCAAAAGATAGTCACTGTGCAGTATTGTGATGTGTCTATTTTCTTTGAATACATTATAGATTCATAAGATAATAGCATATAAATTATATATAATTCTACTGTTATAATTTAACATTACATCACCAACAAAACCATTTGGTAATATTGTTTTAGAAAATAATTTTTGTATTGGCTTCATGATATTCTGTTGAGAAACTTTTTCAGCTGTTTCTTGGTACTTTGACCTTATGATTGCTTCTAAATTTTAACTATTATAAACAGTATCTCATATAATCATATTTGTCCTAAAAACAATCAAACTTTTAATTGGATATGGTAGGCTACCAGAGAAGGCAATGGCAACCCACTCCAGTACTCTTGCCTGGAAAATCCCATGGACGGAGGAGCCTCGTGGGCTGCAGGCCATGGGGTCGCTAAGAGTCGGACACGACTGAGCGATTTCACTTTCACTTTTCACTTTCCTGCATTGGAGAAGGAAGTGGCCACCCACTCCAGTGTTCTTGCCTGGAGAATCCCGGGGACGGGGGAGCCAGGTGGGCTGCCGTCTATGGGGTCGCACAGAGTTGGACACGACTGAAGCGACTTAGCAGCAGCAGCGATAGCAGCAGGCTACCAAAAGCACTTTTTTAAATAACAAAAAACACAAAAGATTGAAGCAGAGTGGTTACTCCTTTGCTCAGAGAAGTTAGTGGATAGAGGAGATCTATTCATAAGGAAAAATGAACTAGTCTGGGTTATTGCAAAGAGACATTGTAGTGACATTTCACATGATATTATTACTTAATATTAGTTCAGTAGTTAATGTGTGCCAGGCAATATTCTAAGCTCTTTATATTTAAACACTTTTTGATCCTCAAACTAACCCTCTGGCAGGTACTACTATTTATTCCTATTTGTGTGTGTGTGTGCATATGTGTATAAAATAAGTAACTTCCCCGAGATCACTCAGTTCCTAAACAAAAGTGTCAGGATCTAGACCAGTTTGCCTGAGGCTCTCTTCGTGCCAGGTCCCTATCCTGCAGTAATGTTTAGCTAGTAATATTGGCTGTGTTTCAACAAATTGATCATGGATTACATCATGAGAATTCTTACTTGCAATCCTGGAAGCTGGAAGGCAGTGGAACAATATTTACAGATTATTCAGGTACAGAACTTCCATTTAAGATCATTTGCACATCCAAGATATTAATCATGTCTGAAAGCAGAAGAAGAATATTATCTGATATAGCAGGGTCTTGGTAGGTGTACCATCCAGAGTATCATTCTGAAGGAACTGATTGAGTAAATTATCTAAACAAGAGAAAATGGCATCAAAGCAAGATTGAAAGATAAAGACAGACAACATGTGCAATAAAAAAAAATGTGTCCAATGAATTTTATGTTTTTAGCTAAATTTAAGTGGATAGACATTTGCTCCTAGCTGTGTTGCAGTGATAAGGACTGGACTTAACCTACTGTCATAGCTAATAAGAGAAGTGAGAAAAGTATACGAAACAACTGTTTTCAGACAGTGAATACCAAATAGCCTCTGATGTGATCTTTGAGAGAAAGTAAATAGGGGGGTGGGTCCTAGGATTGTTATCCACCTTGTCGCCTGGAGGCAATTTGGGGACTAGGAGCATGAAGTAAGGGCACGGAGGCCGAGGCCAGCACTCTCCTTGGACTTGGGAGAAGGAGATGGGATGGGAGAGAGGCGGAGGCGGCTGGAAGTTGCGGGACAGAGCTACAGAGGAGGGAGTCTCGTGGTGAAAGAGCACCTGAGATCAGTACAGCGCTATTGTGGCTTTGCTGAGTCCTAGCCACGCGTGCCAAGTGTTGAAGGTGTTAGGTGCTTAGTCATGTCTGACTCTTTGAGGCCCCATGGACTGTAGCCTGCTAGGTTCCTCCCTCCATGAAAGTTTCCAGGCAAGAATACTGGAGCGGATTGTTATTTCCTTCTCCAGGGTATTGTCCCGATCCAGGAACTGAGCCCATGTCTCCCGCATTGCAGGCATACTTTTTACCGTTTGGGCCACCAGGGAAGCCCTGGTTCAAGGGGTGGCTTTGAAAAGGCTAGGTGAAAAGTGACCACGGGATAAGCTGAGCTCTTTCCAGAGCTCACACAAAGTTAAAACGCATTTAAACTCTGACCAGACCAATCAGAGAATTCTCAATGCTTTACTGAGGCATTTAGCAGAAACCCCAGAACAGTAAGGCCCTGTAGAAGAGCAGATGTTTCTCTGGAATGAAGTCTATTCTATACCCAGTCCAGGAAAGTGTGAAAGACTGTGAAGGGAACTCAGGAAGTTTTTACAGAAATTTTTCACAGTTCAGATCAGTTCAGTTGCTCAGTCGTGTCCGAGTCTTTGCGACCCCATGAACCGCAGCACGTCAGGCCTCCCTGTCCATCACCAACTCCCGGAGTCTACCCAAACCCATGTCCATTGAGTCGGTGATGCCATCCAACCATCTCATCCTCTGTTGTCCCCTTCTCCTCCCACCCTCAATCTTTCCCAGCATCAGGGTCTTTTCCAATGAGTCAACTCTTCACATGAGATGGCCAAAGTATTGGAGTTTCAGCTTCAACATCAGTCCTTCCAATGAATACCCAGGACTGATCTCCTCTAGGATGAACTGGTTGGATCTCCTTGCAGTCCAAGGGCCTTTCAAGAGTCTTCTCTAACACCATAGTTCAAAAGCATCAATTCTTCGGTGCTCAGCTTTCTTCACAGTCCAACTCTCACATCCATACATGACTACTGACAAAACAATAGCCTTGACTAGATGGACCTTTGTTGGCAAAGTAATGTCTCTGCTTTTTAATATGCTGTCTAGGTTGGTCATAGCTTTCCTTCCAAGGAGTAAGCATCTTTTAATTTCATGGCTGCAATCAACATCTGCAGTAATTTTGGAGCCCAGAAAAATAAAGTCAGCCACTGTTTCCGCTGTTTCCTCATCTGTTTGCCATGAAGTGATGGGACCGGATGCCATGATCTTTGTTTTCTGAATGTTGAGCTTTAAGCCAACTTTTTTGCTCTCCTCTTTCACTTTCATCAAGAAGCTCTTTAGTTCTTCTTGTTTAGTTCTTCTTTAGTTGTTATTTTCATAGTAAATGTGCTTTAAAAAAAATTTCCATTCAGTTTTCCACAGTTTTGAAAAAATAATTGAAATTGCCTTTGTAATTTAGGAAATATAAACAATGATACATAATTTATAAATAGATATTTATATATTGGGTTTATGCTCAGATTTTACTGGAAAGACTGTACAATCTGAAAAGTTGTAGACTGATAATAGTATAGAAGAATAGGATCCAGTCTAAAAGTACAATAGTAATGGGCCATTTAATGAAATGTGATGTGTCTATTTAATAGATTACTATAAAGCCAAAAAACTAACCACTAAATTACATAGAAAAGCAATTGTATTTCATAGCAGTGAAAAAAAACTAAAGAAAGCATCAGTTCAGTTCAGTCGCTCAGTCGTGTCTGACTCTTTGCGGCCCCATGGACTGCAGCACACCAGGCTTCCCTGTGCATCACCCGCTCCCAGAGCTTGCTCAGACTCATGTCCATCAAGCTGGTGATGCCATCTAACCATTTCCTCCTCTGTTGTCCCCTTCTGCTCCCACCTTCAATCTTTCCCAGCATCAGGGTCTTTTCCATTTTTCAGTGACTCAGTTCTTTGCATCAGGTGGCCAAAGTATTGGAGCTTCAGCTTCAGCATCAGTCCTTCCAATAAATATTCAAGGCTGATTTCCTTTAGGATTGACTGGTTTGATCTCCTTGCAGTCCAAGGGACTCTCAAGTCTTCT
The DNA here is from genome assembly GCF_014754425.2 of Oryx dammah. Lineage (NCBI taxonomy): Eukaryota > Metazoa > Chordata > Mammalia > Artiodactyla > Bovidae > Oryx > Oryx dammah. Next base: position 81,698,079 of record NW_024070208.1, on the reverse strand, counting down.
CCAACACTGCAGTTCAAAAGAATCATTTCTTCGGCACTCAGCTTTCTTTATGGTCCAACTCTCACATCCATGCATGATTACTGGAAAAACCACAGTTTTTACTACATGGACCTTTTTAGGCAAAGAAAGCATACAGATAAATGTTTAACGTATATTTGTATTTTCATGAGTCAAAAAATGGAAGGTTACATAATTTTAATTTTATGTGTGTATGTGTGTATCTCCTATATTTTTGCATTATTCTTCTGCATCATTACTTTTCTATATTTTCTGCAAGTACATGGAATGCTTAAATTTTATTTATTTATTTATTTTTTGGCCATGCTGCATGCATGCAGGGTCTTATTTCCCTAACCCGGGATCAAACCGTCATCCACCTCAGTGGAAGCTTGGAGTCTTAACCACTGGACCACTGGGGAAATCCCTGGAATATTTTTAAATTAAAAAATCTGTTAAGTATTTGAAGGCTTTGTCATATTCAGGTTTATGGCATTCACATTCTCTGGAATATTGTTAGCATTCAATTTATATTCAGTGAATCCTTGATGGATAAGTGAATTAGTGAATAAAAATTTTATTATTCTAAAAATTATTTCTCAGGGATAAATACACTATTTGGTATTCTAATTAAGCAACATTATACTAAGTATTGAAAAATAATAATTTAAAATTTAGTAATCATCTGTTGCTCTTTGCTTAGATATTTTAAAAAAGATATTGATAGTGTTTGTGCTTAGCTTTCTCCTTTCATTCATTTATATGCACAAAATTTTAGAAAAATCTGGTGTTCCTCTGGTGGTTCATTAGGATTGAAGGTGTTAGCAGTTTTAATTGATTGAGAACCAAAGTCTGATTCTGAACATGGACTATTTATCATTCTCTAGTCTCTCTTCAGTTAACTACAATTTTTATTGCATTATCTTTGTAAAATGGAATTTGTAGGTATAATGGACACCATGACTCATTAATTAATGGATAGTATCAAGGGAAAGGAGGAAAGAAGAAAGGGGAATATAGGCTGTATAAATCCTAGATTCATCTAGATAAACAGTGTGAAGGAAAGTGAGGAGTGATGAAGGGAAGGAAAAATGGATGCAGAGAGAAAAGCAGTCAGCAAAACAAGGAAAGCCAAATCATGATAATCACAGTTGTAAGTTATTTTTATTCAGACTTTTATGTTTCATGGTATAAAAATTCAGTGAAGCCTCATTCATAACTTTTAATCCCCAACCCCCTTTTTCTTGTCCAGTTTATCAAGCTTCAAAACTGATGACAGAAAAATACAGTTGTGCTGAGATACCAGCAATGTTTGTAATATAGTGGTAATACTTTGTAGGAAGAAAAAGACTAAAATAACTTAATATTTCTACATAGTTACTATCAGTTATCATTTATTAAGTCTACATTATTATTTACACAGTAGTTTTGTACCTGTTTTGGATTTACACAATCAATTGACAAAAGTAGGAGAAAAGCAAGCTAGAGGATGTACCTAACATAAAGTTGATCAACAGAAAAAAATTACAAAATTCAAAGCAATCAGAAGAAAAACACATAGAATGAAAAACAAGAAAAACAGAAAGCATTACATAAAATATTAATGTGAAACCAAGAACACTGATCATATCAAGAAACTTAAATTGTTTCTACTCAGCTATTAAAATTCCATGACTCCCCAGTAGAATTATAGAATCAAATGCAAATGTATATGGTATGCAAGTCACTAAAACAAAAAATGACTCAAAAACACTAAGAATAATGAGACATTTAAAGCAGGCCAGGCACAAACTGAAAACAGGAGTCATGATACCTGTCAGTGTTAGATTTAAAATTATTGAACATTACAGAACACAAAAGGCCAATCTTGTATTAAGTATGGAATCCACAACAAAAATCTAACAGTTATTATTCATGTAATAAAATATCAGAAATATTCATAAAGCAAAAGCAACAGGGAGTTCTCCTCTATTGAAATCAAGGAGAAATAGAAATGATACAGTAGGTAATTCAATGCTACCTTTCTTGTGGCATAGTATGTGGAAAAAATGATGATAAAGGTGACCTAGATAATTTGATGAATAAAAGAGCCACTTGATTTAATGAATTCAGTACTTTGAAAACAAAGAATATGCCTTTTGGTCAGGCGACCATATGCCCATCCATTAGCCCAAAGAAGCTACAAGTTGTGGAAGGCATTTTAAACATGATCTTGTAGCTGTCTGGAAAATTATCCTTTGTCCTGGTTCTCAGACACTGAATTCATGAATTGACTCAGGCCAGATTGTACAGCCTGAGACTGTGCGTGATGGATGAGGACGTCAGGTCAGGGGGTCCTTTTGTCCTGCAGTGATGCATTGCACAGGGTGACTCCAAGGTTGATGAAGCACACCTGGCCCAGGTGAGACTGCCTAATATGTTAGGCTGGGCCTAGGAGAAATTCTTAAGCTTCAAGATGTTCTCGAGTGACCTTTATTCATTCACACATCATCCATGGTTTGCAGCTTTATAATCTCCAGTGAAGGATTTTATGGCCAAATATTAACCCTGTTTGTAAAAATATTGCTGATCTCCTGGGTCCCTCCCAGTAGTGTGCTGATAGACCTGTATCCTTTAGGTAGTTTAACACTGCTTGATTTACCCGTACCCTACCTACTATTGACTCTTGTCAACAAAGTGACCGTTCATTTCTAAGTGCTGTGCTTAGTCACTCAGTTGTGTCTGACTCTTTGCGACTCCATAGACTGTGGACCTTTAGGCTCCTCTGTCCATGGGATTCTCCAGGCAAGAATACTGGAGTGGGTTGCCATGCCCTCCTCCAGGGCATCTTCCCAACCCAGGGATCAAACCCAGGTCTCCTGCACTGCAGGCAGATTCTTTACCATCTGAGCCACCAGGGAAGCCCATTCATCTTTAAGTATTCAAATAAATAGACAAAATCTCAAACCATTTCACAAAGAAGATGTAAGATATTAGTATTTTATCACAATGCAACAATAAATGAAGAAAAATGGGAAAATATCCTACTTTGAATTTGAATGCTCTCTTTAAAGACATTTGGTGAAGGACTCAAGTGGGGCAGGGTGGTGGCAGAGAGAAAAAAATTATTACAGAAGATCTTCAAAATAACTGTAATGAAATATTACAGTTTTGATCTTTGATGGAAAAAAGGCACAATAAAGTATATACATCATTAGCTCTTTCCAAGGGAAAAAAGAAGCAAAGCCCAGCTATTCAGAAGCAGACATGATAAGGAGAACTAATCAAAGACAGGAAATTTACTCATGAGACTTTTTTATTCAACACTGTTGGAGAAGACTCTTGAGAGTCCCTTGGACTGCAAGGAGATCCAACCAGTCCATTCTGAAGGAGATCAACCCTGGGATTTCTTTGGAAGGAATGATGCTAAAGCTTAAGCTCCAGTACTTTGGCTACCTCATGTGAAGAGTTGACTCATTGGAAAAGACTCTGATGCTGGGAGGGATTGGGGGCAGGAGGGGAAGGGGATGACCTAGGATGAGATGGCTGGATGACATCACCGACTCGATGGACATGAGTCTGAGTGAACTCCGGGAGTTGGTGATGGACAGGGAGGCCTGACGTGCTGCGATTCATGGGGTCGCAAAGAGTCGGACACAACTGAGCGACTGAACTGAACTGAACTGAAGCAAATAATTTTGAAAAAAAAAATGGATGAGATACAATTTTTTCTAGAAAAGTAGAAATAAAACTAATCATTGAAGATGTAGAAATTCTAAATAGATGTTAGAGGAATTAGGGAAAGTTATCTAGCAGCAAAAACCTGAAAGATGTTTTAGTCCTAGGTTCTTTCACCAGCAGAGAGTGGTGAAATCAGTGCAGGTAAAATATATGCGTGATTTATTAGTATTTTCTTGTATAGAAATGAAAGGAACTTTGATTAAAAAAAAAACAAAAAACCTCCCCTCATCCTCTGACATCTGATTCTGGTCATTCTAAATCTTATGTTTAGAAGCCTTACAAAAAGTACCAGCTAAATGAAAGAGTTGCTGGTGAGAGGCAGGAAGTCTCCTGTGCACTCACTAAAAGAATAGAATTCCTGGGCTTGGAATAAATGAGTAGAAGTCCAGTAAATATTTTTGATAAATGAGGTTGGCGCATTTAAGTGGAAATAGTATCACAGCTGCAGCAGGAGACTTGGGCTAGGTACTGCTTCCACTAACCACTGACCATTTGGCCTTCCACAAGTCATGTAAATTTTTGTGAATTGACTTATTTTTTGGTTTGTACAATGAAAGATTTTTTTTAAAAAATAAGGGGATCTTTGATATATTATTAGGTTTCCCATCAGTATTGAAGGATGCTTAAATAGTGGTAAGTTGAAATATTAAAAGAATAGAGAAATTTAATGCCTTTCAGACCAAAGTGGGTGGACTGTGCTTGGTACCACCCCCATATGGGAATCTTGCTTTGCGTTGTTAAGAATATTTTATGGAAAAGAGAAAAATCTTGGGTTTATCAATGTCATACTCAAATGTGAGAAGCGAACTTAACTTCTTTCCTTCTTTTCAAAGAAGGAAACAGACTCCTTTCCCTTAGACGTCCCCTCTCACTCAGAAGTGGGGAAATATAATTTAACCCCAATAGATTAAACTCAGTCCCATGGGGTAATTCAAGCATTCCTTTGAGAAATCACTCAGTGCTCTTAGGAAAGCATGCTTAGTCTCTAATGTTACCCCATCCGCATTCCTCCTCCTAAGATGACACCAGGTATGTGAGGAGCTTGTTCTATCAGATGGCAGCTGAGGAGCAGGGGTTTTCCATTCACGGTTGTGCTCTGTGGTTTTTCGCTGATCATCTCTGTAGAGTAGTTGGTGGAAGTCACTCTCTGAAGATTCTGCTGAAATTTCTGCCAAAGGTGATGCCTGCCTTTCCTTTTAGAGTGATGAAAGCCCAATCAGTTTCCAAAGCTGATGTTGCACACCTGGATACTTCTGGTCTGGCACACCCACTCTCAGTTACCTCTACTTCCACTTTCCATCCTCTGGCCAGATTGTCAGTGGCACAGATTTGGCTGTGAAGTCATCTTTCCCTTCAATAGTTCAGACACTATAAACAGAACTTAACCCATAAGGAGACCTGAGAAATCCTGGAATTTGCCTACACTGTTCAGGAAAATTGGCTGACTTGGGGAAGCCAAAGTCTAGCCTGACAAAAGAAATTATTGCATCGTATAGCCAAGTCTGCTTTATTTGGGGGACCATCCTAAGTTGTGGGGTGAAGACAAGCACATCCAAAATGCTCTAGAGAGTCATTTCCTCCTCCTCTTCAGGATCTGACTCTATGTACAAGTTGACTCAATGGAAGAACAGCTCTGGAAGCTCTTGTTTTCAAACAGGGTTATTTCCTCAGCAGGAAGCTCGGCTGTTACATAATCCACGGCACGTGCCCTGCTCTCCTTTCTCTATAATTCGCAGACTGAGCGGAGGGTTAGACTGTGTCGGTGCTCTTCCTTGATGTGGTCAGCTCGGCCCAACACAGGCTGCCTCTGTGAATAGCGAGAGAATCTGGGAACTTTTCGCCATCCTGTTAATACGTCTCTGCCTCTGCTTTTTCTCAGTTATCCTAGTTTCGCAGATAAAGTACACAGCACTGCCGTTGCCTGTGTGTGTGTGTGTGTGTGTGTGTGTAGCCACAGCTGTACGATGACCGGAAGATTGCATACCTCCTTACTCAGCCCAAGAGCTGCCATTCTAGGGAATCAGACAACATACCCCTGCTCGTTGTAATCAGAGACAAAAACTCAAAGCCAGTGTCCATTGATGTGCTGCGGAGCAGGCTTCTGCCCACACATGAATGAAGGTTGTGAGCGTGTTAACACAGCCTTTACTACAAAGGTGTTTATGATTATAAACACGGCCTTTATTAAATTATATAAGCTTGTAATTAAATTTTATTAAGAAAAAAATAATAAATGCTCAAGACTCATCGTTGAGTAGCTATTTTAGTGCTGTCGATGTGTTAAGATTGCTTACATCTATTATATTTTTTATTGTGGAGGTACTGTATCACCAGGTACTGTTCCTACTGCACATCTCTTCCTAGCTCTGCATGAGGCAATACTGTGTTGTCAGCTCCAAATTGGGTCATGATAGGTGTATTTATACCATAGAAATCGGCAAACACTGCAAACATACGCATTATTTTTTTCTCTTGGATTGGATTGATATTGTTAAACATGTAACAGCCCACACTGATATAACTCTTCCCAAATGAAGACTACTGTTTGTGGATAACTAGGATGGAAGAGCAGAGACCTATCAACAAGGCTGTCAGATTTTTGAAAATTAAGCCCCCAGGAAATGCTCCTGCAGAGGAAACAAAGCAAATTTTTTCTCTTTTTTTTAATGAGCCATGTTGAGGGCCACCCAAGACGGACAGGTCATGGTGGAGAGTTCTGGCAAAACGTGGTCCACTGGAGAAGGGAATGGCAAACCACTTCATTATTCTTGCTTTGAGAACCCCATGAACAGTACGAAAGGGCAAAAAGATAGGACACTGAAAGATGAACTCCCCAGGTTGGTAGGTGCACAGTACGCTAGTGGAGATCAGTGGAGAAATGGCTCCAGAAAGAATGAAGAGATGGAGCCAAAGCAAAAACAACACCCAGTTGTGGATGTGCCTGGTAATGGAAGTAAAGTCCGATGCTGTAAAGAGCAATATTGTGTAGGAACCTGGAATGTTAGGTCCATGAATCAGGGCAAATTGGAAGTGGTCAAACAGGAGATGGCAAGAGTGAACATCAACATTTTAGGAGTCAGTGAACTCAAGTGGACTGGAATAGATGAATTTAACTCAGATGACCATTATATCTACTACTGTGGGTGGGAATCCCTTAGAAGAAATGGAGTAGCCATCATTGTCAACAAAAGAGTCTGAAATGCAGTGCTTGGATGCAGTCTCAAAAAATGACAGAATGATCTCTTCTCTGTTTGTTTTCAAGGCAAATACCGTTCAATATCACAGTAATCCAAGTCTATGCCCTAACCAGTAATGCTGAAGAAGTGGAAGTTGAATGGTTGTATGAAGATCTACAAGACCTTCTAGAACTAACACCCAAAAAAGATGTCCTTTTCATTACAGGGGACTGGAATGCAAAAGTAGGAAGTCAAGAGATACCTGAAGTAACAGGCAGATTTGGCCTTGGAGTGTACAAAATAAAGCCAGTCAAAGGCTAACAGAGTTTTCCCAAGAGAACATACTCTTGAGAGTCTCTTGGACTGCAAGGATATACAACCAGTCCATCCTAAAGGAATTCAGTCCTGAATATTCATTGGAAGGACTGATGCTAAAGCTGAAACTCCAATACTTTGGCTACCTGATGCAAATAACTGACTCATTGGAAAAGACCCTGATGCTGGGAAAGATTGAAGGCAGGAGGAGAACGGGACAACAAAGGATGAGATGGTTGGATGGCATCACTGACTCAATGGACATGAGTTTGAGTAAACTCTGGGAGTTGGTGATGGACAGGGAAGCCTGGTGTGCTGCAATCCATGGGATTGCAAAGACTCGGACATGACTGAGTGACTGAACTGAACTGAATGGTGGTTGTAGATTTTTCCCTTTCAGTATTTTAAATATATCCTGCCATTCCCTCTGGCCTGCAGAGTTTCTGCTGAAAGATCAGCTGTTAAGCGTATGGGATGGGGTTTCCCTAGTATGTTACTTGTTGCTTCTCACTTGCTGCTTTTAATATTCTTTCTTTGTCTTTAGTCTTTGTTAGTTTGATTAGTATGTGTCTTGTGTTTCTCCTTGGGTTTATTCTGTATGAGACCCTTTGTGCCTCTTGGGTTTGATTGACTATTTCCTTTTCCATATTGGGGAAATTTTCAACTATAATATCTTCAAAAATTTTCTAGTACCCTTTCTTTTTCTCTTCTTCTTCTGGGACCCCTAAAATTTGAATATTGGTGTATTTGATATTGTCCCAGAGATCTCTGAGATTATCCTCAGTTCTTTTCATTCTTTTTACTTTATTCTGCTCTTCAGAGGTTGTTTCCACCATTTTATTTTCCAGCTCACTGATTCATTCTTCTGCTTCAGATAGTCTGCTATCGATTCCTTTTAGAGTATTTTTCATTTCAGTAATTGTGTTGTCTCTGTATGTTTATTCTTTACTTCTTCTAGGTCTTTGTTAATTGATTCTTGCATTTTCTCCATTTTGTCTTCAAGATTTTTGATCATCTTTACTATCATTATTCTGAATTCTTTTTCAGGTAACTTGCCTATTTCCTCTTCAATTATTTGGACTTCAGTGTTTCTAGTTTGTTCCTTCATTTGTGTAGTATTTCTCTGCATTTTCATTATTATTATTTTTTTTACTTATTGTGTTTGAGGTCTCCTTTTCCTGGGTTTCAAGGTTGAATTCTTTCTTCCTTTTGGTTTCTGCCCTTCTAAGGTTGGTCCAGTGGTTTGCGTAAGCTTTGTATAGTGTGAGATTTGTGCTGAGTTTTTGTTTGTTTAATTTTCCTCTGGTGGACAAGGCTGAGTGAAGTGGTAATCCCGTCTGCTGATGATTGAGTTTGCACTTTTGTTTTGTTTGTTGTTTAGATGAGGTGTCCTACATAGGTGCTACTGGTGATTGGGTGATGCCAGGTAGTCTAGGGTCTTTGAGTCAGTGCTCCCACTCCAAAGGCTCAGAGCTTGACCTCATTTGGTTTTTGAGCTGGAATATTAGGCACCACAGCAAGTCTGTGAATCTGTGCTGAGTTCTGCTAAACTGGAGCACTACTTGGAGATGACCAAATTGCATCACTGAGTCCAGCAGACTTTCCTGCTGCAGCCTCAGCCTCCTCTCAGTCTCTCTGCAAATTTTTTCAATATGGAACTGCAACTGAGCCATTCTTCAAGATATATAATCCAATCTCTGTTATAAACATAAATAAAAATTAACCCAGAGGAAAAAATTATAATCATCTCAGTGTAGCTTTGTAATCTATTACCTATATTTGGCAAGACATTTACCTTTCCAAATGTGTTTAGTTTAATTCAATTAGATATTAACTGTATGAGCAAATACCCTTTGACAGAAGGGCTCTGCAACTTATCCTAGGAGAAAGAGGAAAATAGCCTGATTAACATGTTTTGCTACAAATAATATAGTCAAGAAAAAATTTATTTTTGCAGTTTCTTTTATGCCAAGATTCCAAAGTTGTTTGAAGTTAAATGTTCTTTAGTTTCTATGTTTTTGATTCTTTTATAAAAATCCTCACTTATTCTTTTATTCAATACATGTGTGTGCTCAGTTGGAGTGGGTTGTCATGTATGCCCACTTCCAGGGGGTCTTCCCAACCCAGGGATTGAACCCAGGTCTCTTGCATTGCAAGCGGATTCTTTACCATCTGAGCCACCAGGGAAGCCCAAGAGTACAGTAGTAGATCCTAGGGGATCTTCCCAACCCGAGGATCTAACCAGTGTCTCTTGCATCGCTTGCATTGGCAGGTGGATTCTTTACCACTGTGCCACCTGGGAATCCCTTATGCAACATATACTTAAAAAAAAGATGGAGACTCAAGGATGAATGAGGAGTGGTCTCTTCCCTCAAGGCAATTGTAATCTCCTTAACCCAGCAGCTAGTGCAGGAGATGTAAGAGACAGGGATTCGATCCCTCGGAGGGGAAGATGCCCTGGAGAAGGAAATGGCATCCCACTCTAGTATTCTTGCCTGGAAAATCCCATGGACAGAGTAGCCTGGTGGGCTACAGTCTATGGGATTGCAAAGAGTTAGATGACTGAGTGACTGAACACATGGAGAGGAGAAAGCCAGATAAACAGTAAATATCCAACAACAAAGTGAGTGCGGTGATTTAAATGCAGCCTGGTTTGTGGGAGTACATATGTGTACACATGTCTCTTCAAATCTATAAACATGGTATTGTCCCTCCTCCCTGCCCCCCTCCCTTACTCCCTCCCTCTTTCTCTGCTATACCCTCAATGATCCTGCGGGGTGAATCCATTTGAAATGTATGGTGATATCCCTCATCCTCAGTTGCTTCATGTGGTACTGTGAAAACAAAACCAATTTTAGCATCAAAGGATATTTTCAAGTATTTTTCTTCACTAGGCAAGCTGTAAGAATCTTCAGCTGTTTTGTTGCCATGGTGAGTGGAGTTGAAGCAGTATTTCTAGTCAGAGGAAAATCTAGAAAACGAATGACAATATGAACTAAACTAACAGCCATCATTCTTTAAAGCAAGGAAGTTTAAATGTGAGAGTCATCACCTCCTGTCAGACATTCAGAGAAGTATGTACTTGTGCCTGAAGTTTAGGGAGGAAAGGTTGCCCATTTTCTCTTCTTTGCAAATTCAGTTTTGAATATAGCTAAACTTTTTAATTGTGTTGATACTTTATTTTGAGAATGAATTTAAAATTTGATTGTAGTTAGAAAATAATTTTTTATGGAGGTGGAGTAACTAGGTTTCAGTCAGTCCTCTAGAAATTATTATCTCCTGATTGACCCAGAGAAATTTATATGTTTGTAGGAACTCATTTGCTTCATCTACAAAAAGGAAAAATGAAAAAAAAAGAGGAAAACGAATTATTTTTGCTCTTACAGAATTATTTTAGTAGTAGTAAATAATGTGCTGTGTCCTGAAAGCTTGTAAACTATTAGACCCCAGACAGACATTTAATTTTAGTATTGTCATTTGATAATGTTGTTCGATCGCTAAGTTGTGTCCGACTCATTTGCAACCCCGTGGACTGTAGCCCACCAGGCTCCTCTGTCCATGGGATTCTCCAGGCAAGAATAGTGGAGTGGGTGGCCCTGCTCTCCTCCAGGGGAATCTTCCTGACCCTGGGATCGAACCAAGTCTCCTGCATTGGCAGACTTCTTTACCGTCTAAGCCATCAGGGAAGCCCCATGTTTATCACAGAACCCTGAAATGTCATTTCTAGATATTTTTTCAAAGGAATCTCTTCTGTGAATCCAATTTCATTTATGTAGGTTTATTTGATTTCCTTTTGGTCTCTGATGTGTGTACTAAGTTGTTTCAGTCACGTCCAACTCTTTGCAACCCTATGGACTGTAGCCCACCAGGCCTCTCTGTCCATGGGATTCTCCAGGCAAGAGTACTGGGGTGGGTTGCCATGCCCTCCTCCAGGGATCTTCCCAAACCCAGGGATCCAACCTGCACCTCCCACAGCTCCTGCATTGCAGGTGGGTTCTCTACCGCTGAGTCACCAGGGAAGCCCATGTCTCTGATACTGTATTTGATTTCTTTATCTTAATGGTTTGTGAATTGAATATTATCTATTTTATTTAAATTCACTATTTTTCTTCTAAGTTGAATGTGCTGTTAATATTAGTCAATAAATAATTTTTTTGACATTTTTAAACTTTAGCTATAAGTGTCTGTTTAGTTTTAGTTTAGAGCCTTTGTTTCTTTGCTGAAATTCCCATCATTTCACACATTCTAACCGTCTTATCCTATAAATCGATAATACCTGTCTCCATTAGTCTTTTTGTTTAGTTATTTAATTGTTAGTAATTTTATCTTATCCTTTAATTCTTGTTTCCTAATTTCAACATGTAGGACATCCTTTGTTCTGGCCCTGTTGAGTGGTGGCTTTTTGTGATTACAGGTGACAATTCCCTGTATATTGGAATGTCTCTATTCCTTATACTATGCTAGGCATTTTATATACAGATTCAAAAGAGACTCAGATAGATCATTTTGTTTTGTTTTGCTGCACTGGTAACACATACTTTATCTTTTGTTGGAGCCTAAATGAAGTGGCTAACACCACAAGTGGAACTGAAACTGAGGTTGAACAACTACACATTTAATTAGTTTTACTATATGTCTGATTTTAAATGAGATAGCAGGAAATGTCTTTGCCTTTTCCCCCAGCCATCAACTTCTTGAATTGCCTGAGGGACTGTGGTTTTTGGTCTTTCTTCTGTTTCTTGGGATTGAGTCTGCTTGCAGCGTTAGTCAGCGTTAGTTATTATTCAGGTTCGCTGAGTTCAGCTCCAGCTGTGCTCTGTTTTCCAGCTGTGCTCTGTCTCAGTTAACTTAGCAACAGCCTGGTGGAGGGCAACTGTCAAGATAATCTGGTTGGTGAGTTCCTCCAGTTATCAACCAGATTTTTCTAGCAACAGTGTTAATAAAAATTGGGCTGCTGCTACTGCTAAGTCACTTCAGTCATGTCCGACTCTGTGCGACCCCATAGACGGCAGCCCACCAGGCTCCTCTGTCCCTGGGATTCTCCAGGCAAGAACACTGGAGTGGGTTGCCATTGCCTTCTCCAAAATTGAGCTACTTTCTCCTTTTCCTACAGAGGTCTCTCCAGTTTCAATAGTCATATCCTTCCACTTACATTACCTATTTGTCCACTTACATGTCTCTCTTTACTCACTGATAAAGGGCTTATCCATTGCAGAATTTATTTAATTTAGGATTTTTGCATACATTGTTCTTCGATGGCATTAAAAACAAGCATGCTTTTATTTTATCCAATGTTTTCTTGTTTCAGTGGGAGCAAGGGACGGTTACATGAACTCATCAGTTACTGTTTTCATTTTGCAGTTTGCTTTTTCCTTTAATAGTATTTATTTACCCTATCTTCCTAAAGTGGATAGCTCTCTAAATTAGTTCATGTGACTCTGTTTCATTATTTCCAAAAACTGAATGATATATTGTATTATGACAATACCAAAGGTATCTAAATTATCTCTCCTGCTGATGGCCATTACTACTTCAAATAATCATGGGGTGAACAACATTGCATTTATGAGATATATATTATCTCATACCCTCATGTGACTGTTTCCCATTGGTTCATTCCTAAGACTGGAGTCGTTGACTCAAAAGGGACATCAATTGTAACTGATCACAGATATGACCAGGTTATATTTAAAGTAATTATTATCAGTAACCACACAAGAGAAGACCCTACACATGGACATCACCAGATGGTCAACACCAAAATCAGATTGATTATATTCTTTGCAGCTAAAGATGGAGAAGCTCTATACAGTCAGCAAAAACAAGACCAGGACCTGACTGTGGCTCAGATCATCAACTCCTTATTGCCAAATTCAGACTTAAATTGAAGAAAGTAGGGAAAACCACTAGACCGTTCAGGTATGACCTAAATCAAATCCCTTATGATTATACAGTGGAAGTGAGAAATAGATTTAAGGGACTAGATCTGATAGACAGAGTGCCTGGTGAACTATGGATGGAGGTTCCTGCATTGTACAGGAAACAGGGATCAAGACCATCCCCATGGAAAAGAAATGCAAAAAAGCAAAATGGCTGTCTGGGGAGGCCTTACAAATAGCTGTGAAAAGAAGAGAAGCGAAAAGCAAAGGAGAAAAGAAAAGATATAAGCATCTGAATGCAGAGTTCCAGAGAATATCAAGGAGAGATAAGAAAGCCTTCTTCAGCAATCAATGCAAAGAAATAGAGGAAAAGAACAGAATGGGAACGACTAGAGATCTCTTCAAGAAAATTAGAGATACCAAGGGAACATTTCATGCAAAGATGGGCTCGATAAAGGACAGAAATAGTATGGACCTAACAGAAGCAGAAGATATTAAGAAGAGGTGGCAAGAATACACAGAAGAACTATGCAAAAAAGATCTTCACAACCCGGATAATCACAATGGTGTGATCACTCACCTAGAGCCAGACATCCTAGAATGTGAAGTCAAGTGGGCCTTAGAAAGCATCACTACAAACAAAGTTAGTGGAGGTGATGGAATTCCAGTTGAGCTCTTTCAAATCCTGAAAGATGATGCTGTGAAAGTGCTGCACTCAGTATGCCAGCAAATTTGGAAAACTCAGCAGTGGCCACAGAACTGGAAAAGGTCAGTTTTCATTCCAATCCCAAAGAAAGGCAATGCCAAAGAATGCTCAAACTACTGCACAATTGCACTCATCTCACACGCTAGTAAAGTAATGCTCAAAATTCTCCAAGCCAGGCTTCAGCAATACGTGAACTGTGAATTTCCAGATGTTCAAGCTGGTTTTAGAAAAGGCAGAGAAACCAGAGATCAAATTACAAACAAATGCTGGATCATGGAAAAAGCAAGAGTTCCAGAAAAACATCTATTTCTGCTTTATTGACTATGCCAAAGCCTTTGACTGTGTGGATCACAATAAACTGTAGAAAATTCTGAAACAGATGGGAGTACCAGACCACTTGACCTGCCTCTTGAGAAACCTGTATGCAGGTCGGGAAGCAACAGTTAGAACTGGACATGGACCAACAGACTGGTTCCATATAGGAAAAGGAGTACATCAAGGCTGTATATTGTCACCCTGTTTATTTAACTTCTATGCAGAGTACATCATGAGAAACACTGGACTGGAAGAAACACAAGCTGGAATCAAGATTGCCGGGATAAATATCAATAACCTCAGATATGCAGATGACACCACCCTTATGGCAGAAAGTGAAGAGGAACTAAAAAGCCTCTTGATGAAAGTGAAAGAGGAGAGTGAAAAAGTTGGCTTAAAGCTCAACATTCAGACAGCTAAGATCATGGCATCTGGTCCCATCACTTCATGGCAAATAGATGGGGAAACAGTGGAAACAGTGTCAGACTTTATTCTTTTGAGCTCTAAAATCACTGCAGATGGTGACTGCAGCCATGAAATTAAAAGACGCTTACTACTTGGAAGGAAAGTTATGACCAACCTAGATAGCATATTCAAAAGCAGAGACATTACTCTGCCAACAAAGGTCCATCTAGTCAAGGCTATGGTTTTTCCAGTGGTCATGTATGGATGTGAGAGTTGGACTGTGAAGAAAGCTGAGCGCTGAAGAATTGATGCTTTTGAACTGTGGTGTTGGAGAAGACTCTTGAGAGTCCCTTGGACTGCAAGGAGATCCAACCAGTCCATCCTAGAGGAGATCAGTCCTGGGTGTTCTTTGGAAGGACTGATGCTAAAGCTGAAACTCCAATACTTTGGCCACCTCATGTGAAGAGTTGACTCATTGGAAAAGACTCTGATGCTGGGAGAGATTGAGGGCAGGAGGAGAAGGGGATGACAGAGGATGAAATGGCTGGATGGCATCACCAACGCAATGGACATGAGTTTTAGTGAACTCCGGGAGTTGGTGATGGACAGGGAGGCTTGGTGATTCATGGGGTTGGAAAGAGTCGGACACGACTGAGCAACTGAACTGAACTGATTATCAGCAAAGGGATTCTCTGGTAGCTCAGATGGTAAAGAATCTGCCTGCAATGCAGGAGACCTGGGTTCAATCCCTGGGTCAGGAAGATCCCCTGGAGAAGGGAATGGCTACTCACTGCAGTGTCCTTGTCTGGAATATTCCATGGACAGAGGAGCCTGGCAGCATATAGTCCATGGGGTCTTAAAGAGTTGGATACAACTGAGAGACTTCCACTTGATTATCATTAAATGCTTCTAAATTTTATAAACTCTACCCAGTCATCTGAACTACCCCCCTCTCCTTGTTACCATGGTGTATATCATTCTTTTAAATTTCTTCAAATTTCATGGGGCCAAATATCTTTCCACACTCCTTTTTTTTTTTTTTTTGGTTTTAATGTTCCTATTTACTGGTGAAGTTCATCTTTACTAGTAACTGACAGTTAAACTTCACCTTTGAGAGCTGTTCGTGTTTACCTGTATACTTTACCATTGCATCCTTTTTGTAGTCTCTGTTGATTTTGAAGAACTGCTTGAATATTTTGGATATGTAAACATACTTATCATTAGTTATTTCTGTATCTGTGTTTCTTACCATGTTGGAAACTTCTTGACATTAAATACAAAAGCATATTATCCTTTTAAATCTCTAGGAAAATTACAGTTGCTCGCCTAAAGTAAACATTGAAATATTGACTAAATGAATAAAATTGACAGTGATATATTTCATAATTATTTCTCTAATAAATAATATGTACCAATGTATCCTATTATATAAAGAATCAACTTGTTAAAATAGATTCCAGTCTATTGTTCCTTCTGTTTCAGTAGCTGTGTTCATCTGTGTGGCTTTAAATGAACTTCATTGTTATAACTCTACCCAGTCACCTGAACTACCCCGAATGTCGGTAAAAACATTATTTATCATTTACTAATGATTCATCTCTTTCCAGTGCATCACTTGTTCTTTCTGACCCAGTAGTTGATCTTATTCATAATGTAGACATGACCTAAGAGCCCTTTATTATTTTTTAAATTAATCTATTTTAATTGGAGCATAGTTACTTTATAATATTGTGTTGTTTTTTTGCCATACATCAGCATGAATCAGCCACGGGTGCACACGTGTCCCCCCATCCTGAGCCCGCTCCCATCTCCCTTCCCACCCCACCCCTCAGGGTGGTCCCAGAGCACTGGCTTTGGGTGCCCTGCTTCATGCATCCAACTTTCACTGCTCACCTGTTTTACATATGGTAGTAGACATGTTTCAGTGCTATTCTCTCAAATCATCCCACCCTCGCCTTCTCCCACAGAGTCCAAAAAGTCTGTTCTTTACATCTGTGTCTCTTTTGCTGCTTTGCATATAGGATTGTTGTTAGCGTCTTTCTTAATTCCATATATATGTGTTAATAAGCTGTACTGGTGTTTCTCTTCCTGACTTTCTTCACTCTGAATAATAGGCTCAAGTTTCATCCACCTCATTAGAACTCACTCAAATGCATGCTTTTTTAAAAAATAGATGAGTAATATTCCATTGTGTATATGTACCACAACTTCTTTATCCATTCGTTTGCTAATGAACATCCAAGAGCCCTTTAAAATTGAGTTTGATCAAGGCACTTACCCAGAGTCCTGATGGTAGAATATGTTGCAGTCGTTAAATCTGATTAAGAAAGAAGAGCCTCTTAAACAAGTATTATGAGTGTAGACATGACCCTAATTCATTTTTATTTTTGTTATTGAATGCTAAACATGAGCCATTTTGATTGGAAAACTCTACTAAGAATGGCAAAGCATCGCAGGTGAAGCAGATGTTTTACTGAAAGAGCACCAGATGCTGACTGCTCTCATTTCCTACCAGAACAGCTTTTCCTAGCAGTGTGTCAGGGCATGCCTGTATCTTGATCAGTTATGGAATGTATGGAGAAGATAAACATCTCAGTATATAATTTTCAGGTGTACAAAAAAGACATAACTTTTTCTATTATTCAACTTAATGTTTAATTCAAAACTTATTCTGCTTAGACACAGTACCCTTAAAATAACCCCTCTCATGTTGGGGCATAGCTGTATAGAACTGGGGCCAGGTGGGGTGTGGAGAGCAGTTAGAATGTATTTCTTATGTCTTATTCCTTGGTCTACACATGTTGCTGTGAATTCCTTCCCTAAAGGCTTCTGCCTGTGCTGCCATACTCCTGTCCTCAGAGGGAGAGAAAATAAAATCAAAACATTCTCACTATCACATGTATGGACAAGAAAATCACTACTGAGTATTGTAAATTATTTGCATATCAGTTCAGTTCAGTTCAGTTGCTCAGTCATGTCCGACTCTTTGCTATCCCATGAATCGCAGCATGCCAGGCCTCCCTGTCCATCACCAACTCCCAGAGTTCACTAAAACTCACATCCATCGAATCGGTGATGCCATCCAGCCGCCTCATCATCCGTTGTCCCCTTCTCCTCCTGCCCCCAATCCCTCCCAGCATCAGAGTCTTTTCCAATGAGTCAACTCTTTGCATGAGGTGGCCAAAGTACTGGAGTTTCAGCTTCAGCATCAGTCCTTCCAGTGAACACCCAGGACTGATCTCCTTTAGAATGGACTGGTTGAATCTCCTTGTAGTCCAAGGGACTCTCAAGAGTCTTCTCCAACACCACAGTTCAAAAGCATCAGTTCTTCAGTGCTCAGCTTTCTTCACAGTCCAACTCTCACATCCATACATGACCACTGGAAAAACCATAGCCTTGACTAGAGGGACCTTTGTTGGCAAAGCAAGGTCTCTGCTTTTGAATATGCTATCTAGGTTGGTCATAACTTTCCTTCCAAGGAGTAAGCGTCTTTTAAATATTATTGGAGGAGGGCATGGTAACCCACTCTGGTATTCTTTCATGAAGAATCCCATGGACAGAGGAGCCTGGCAGGCTACAGTCTGTGGGCTTGCAAAGACTTGGACATGACTGAAGTGACTTAGTACAGCATACGTGTGTGTGTGTATAGACAGATGCAAATTTTTCCATCAAATACTGATATTCTCACTAATTTGCATTTGAAATTGTCTTTATGAAGAGAAGCAGTTTACACAGCATATAGAAATATGTGCATAACTAAATAATTAAAATATGTAGTCAGATACTTTGGATGGATACTACTGTTCTTCAGAATTTGTGGCAAAAAAAATGTATGTTGATTTTCCAACAAAATTATCAAGATTGAATATAGAAATTCTGGGTATATCATGGAAATGTGTGATGCATGAGAATATCTTCATTTGTGCCTGCAGCAGAAAATAATGTGTGGAAACTATTTTATAGAGCAAATATAATGGGCCATGGCAGCTGACAGAAGTTTGAAATAAAGCAAAAGAAGAAGTATATATTTAACTAGACTCATTCAGGAAAAGTTTTCAGGAACGAATGGACAGAAGTAGAACAGAGATATGTCAGTTGACTTTCTATTAAACAGATATACTTGATCACCTACTCTGTGCATTCATGAAAAATATGCATTAAATGGGAGCTAGAAATCCAGGAATGGGAAGCAAGGACTTTGTGAACATCGGCAGCAATAACTAGAGGGTTGTGCAGGGCAGTGTTGTGTGTACACCAAACATAGAAGAGTTCCGCTCAACTCTCCAAGACTGTCTTACATGCCTCTTGATTATGCTGTTTGCGAAGGTTTGATTTCTGTCAAGGAAGCCAGTTGTTATCTGCCAGAAATATCCAGGAGCCTTGGTAGTGGTTATCCAACATATGAAAAATATCTGTTACCCAGGATCACAAGAAATGTAAGACTTGAAAGCATATCAATAAATTGATCAAAGTTGATTCTGGTGTATATGTACACATCATAATTTTTGTAGCTAGTCTCTTTTTTGATAGATGATCAGATCATGCTCTTTATCTTTACTGTTTTCTGAAAATTGCAAGTAACATCCATATGCATATTTTTTTTCTTCTAGGAATATTTCCTTCAGACTCTTTCATGGAAAAAGACCATTTTCAACTAACATGTTGTACTAATTTTACATTGTGACATATATTGCCAGATTAATCTTCAGAAAGGTTCGTTAAATTTATACAACCACCCATAACTTGAAAGAAACCATTTTTACTCACTGTTAAAAAAACCCCTGGCAAGATAGGGTAATATTCAAAGATGTTATGAAGGCAATTGCAGCTCAAGAAGAGAGGTTAGTATGTGATTGGGACAATTACTGTTTATTTTGGAGATCCTTGTGGAATGTGGTCCCTCTATTAAGAAATTGGAGTTGGAAGAACTAGCAGGTTAAATAGAAAAATTAAAATAGATTTTTACTTTGAGAATTGTGATTGAAAGTGAATCAGGATGAATAAAATATTTCAAATGGTAGAAAAGGCAAATTTAAATTTAGAAAGCATAAATCTGTAATATAACACAGTCCTGCTTCTTTTGCTGTAAATTGAAAACACTAAAATAAAAAATGAATTGCATGTAGGGTAAGGTTGTAGAGTCGTTGTGTCCTGAGCTCACTGAGAGAGCTGGATCCGGGTATTTAAGCATCTAGGATACTGGAGAAAGTACCAGTGAAATAAGACTAGAACATCTAAGATACTCAACAGTATAGTCAGTAATGTAGCTGTTGGACTGGGGAAATTAGGGGAAGATGAAGAATTAAGCACTGCTTTTTTTTTTTTTTTTTTACTAAAATGAGTGAATTCCTAAATAAGTGACTCCTACATAATGTCCACTAATCAAAACATCTTGTGTATTCACTGCTCAACAGGTGTGAATGAGCATTATCTTCTTTAAGAAAATTCTAGAAGGATGACCAACCATGTGAGGCAGACACCTGAAAGAGAGCAAGGGAAACAAACACACTCACTTCTCAGGGTTTTTCACCCAGAAGGCAGGATGGTGTAAGCCTCAGGCATGAAGGTGCAGCAGGGGAAGAGAGCCAGGGGGACGGGGGGAGGCCCTCCACTGGCCCGCTGGTCCCCTCCCTGGAAACTTTTACTTGTTCAGGAACAGAGAGTATCCAAAGTATGACTGTGAAAGCACACACTGATTGAGACCTGGGTAGGCTGAGCAGAAATGCCACTGGGGAAATTCCCCGCTCGTCCCGGGGTTGGGACTCGGTGCTTTCACTGCTGGGGCCTGGTTTTGATCCCTGGTCAGGGACCTAATATCCTGCAAGCTGCAGAGCATGGCGAAAAATAATTAATTAATTTTTAAAGAAAGAAAGTAAGAAGTGAAGCCGGGGAACATGAACAGAAGTAGAGCAGACAGAAAAACAAGGTTAAATTTTCTTAAAAAAAATAAAAAATGTTTAAGGGGTTCAGAAAAGCTCTGGAGACAGCTTGGGAGCTAAGTTTGTCCAGTCTTGAAGTATGTGGCAGTCTTTAGTGACGTGTACTTTTTCACATGGGATTTTTGTACTGAGGTGAAGTACCTAGTATGTTTTAGATTAAACTGTCCTTCAGACTTGATAATTGAGAATGGATTCTCACTGTGCCTGTTAAATCCTTGGATGTGAAGCAGTCAGTTTGAGACAGATCAGGCAAGACTTGCGATTTATACACCACCTCGGAGGCGGTGATGTTATGGAAGCTTCTCTGAGAGATCTTAATTGGAACTTTTGTGAGCTGTACATTTTAAGACATGGTGTTTCAGGTGGAGGGCCTGGCCCTGGAGGCCTGTGTGAGTCTGCTAGACTGAGAAAGGCTAAGAAGCCACGTGGTGATAGGAAAAATGTGAAAACTGGAGAGTAACTGGCTTTGAAAATGTAAATTTTTATCAAGAAATGGGATTTAGATGTTTAGCCATGAAAAAAAAAATGTCAGTGGAAGATGCATGTCGCGTAATGAAAGTCATTTTCTTGATTTAGGAGACCTTCAAGGCTGGTTAGCTGCCGTGGGGTCAGCTCTCAAGCACAGTTCTGAACTCCTGATGTTGCCAGAATCTAGAGACATTTGTTGGATATACGGTGCCAGAAACAGGAGTGGAGAATTTTGAGTTGGCGTTACAGTATGTCACTGAAATTTTAGAGGAGTGACAGGCCTCAGACAGGAGAAGTGACAGCTATAAATGGAACGTTTGCAGGGCCTGGCATTAAGTATGGTATCCGTCGCGCGCTCTCAGACTCCTCCGTTTCTAAGCTGACACAGTGCACTTGAGTGAGTATGAAGTGATGCACAGCTGCCCAGAATTTTGGTGTCAGTTTTCTTCCAGCAAAAACTGCAGCGAACACTTCTGCTATCGTGCAGAGCTGAGAGAATCATCCCTGGTTAGGTGGAAGCAAACGAAATAAAGTATTTGAACTGCCCCCCAAACAAAAGAGACTTCCAGGAGACAGTAAAGAAGACCCCTGCCTCCTTGTGATCATTGAATCTAATTCAGGAGAAATGAGGGTGGGAGGCAGCACTGAATGGTAGAAGGCAAGATTCAACAGTGTTCATCCATGGCACCAACCTGGGATCCTGAAGCTGGAGTTGATTCAGGTGACTCAGCCCCAGTGGAAATCCTGGAGTCAGGAGGATGCTCTCCACTGCCGTTTGCCCTGCTCAGACTCTGGCTAGAGACCAGTGATCTGTTTCTGATGTGTGGCATGCTAAGTCACTTCAGTGGTGTCTGACTCTTTGTGACCCCCTGGACTATCGCCTGCCAGGCTCCTCTGCCCATGGGATTCTTCAGGCAAGAATACTGGAGTGGGTTGCCATACCCTCCTCCAGGGGATCTTCCCAACCCAGGGGTCAAACCTGTATCCCTTAAGTCTCCTGCATTGGCAGATAGATTCTTTACTGCTAGCACTGCCTGGGAAGTTCAGGTGTATGGCGCGGGTCACAAAAAGGCAGTGTTGAACCCGTTCGAAATTACCATCTGACTCCTAACAGACTTCTAGTAACAGTGGAATAAATTCTAGAAGGAAAAAAGAACTCGTGTAGTACTGTAATATTTACTATTGAAAAAGACCCACATGTAAATAGACCTGCACAGTTCAAAACAGTGTCGTTCAAGGCTCAGCTGTATTTGGATTGTATTTAATTAATTGTGTAGCACACACAAGTCTGAGAGGCAGTCAGATGCATATACTGAAAGGTAAAATTGTGGGGAGTGACGTTTTGATGACTTACGGAATGTCAGATCTGTTAGCTGCAAGGGACAGAAAAGTCCATCCAAACTGTTCTAAGCAGAATCAACTTCCTGGCTCAAGCAACAGTCAGTTGTAAGAACTGGTTTTATTTTGTCCAATGCAGATTCAAAAATCGCTGTGATCTCCTGAGCACAGAATCCCCCTTCTTCAACTGCTTCGCTCTGCTTTCCTCTCCTTGGCCTTCCTAGAACAGACTTGCTTCTTGCTGTGGCAGTCGGACCAGCAACAGGTCTGTGCTTAAGTACTCTCCTCTCTTCCCGGAAGTTGGAAAAGTCCTGCGACTGAAACTCGGCGGCTCTTTTGGCTCAGGCCTGTTTATTTTTTATTTCCCTGGTGGCTTAGACAGTAAAGTGTCAGCCTGCAGTGGGGGAGACCCGGGCTCGATCCCTGGGTCAGGAAGATCCCCTGGAGAAGGAAACGGCAACCACTCCAGTATTCTTGCCTGGAAAATCCCATGGACAGAGGAGCCTGGTAGGTTACAGTCCATGGGGTTGCAAAGAGTTGGACAGGACTTAGCGACTTCACTTTCACTTGTTTATTTAAATCACCCCCTAGAATCAGATGTGATGCTGACTGAGAAGGCGTGGGTTCCAAGCCCACCTCTTGATGTGGTGAGAGTTCATGTTGAACTGAGAACTGGGGTGAGTGGCCCCCTCCTCCTTTCCCTCTGGAGAAAACCACTTTCTAGTTTTCTTTATAGTTTTACCTTCTATATCCATCTCTGATTTTGAGTTTTACGTAAACAGAGTCAGACAGTAGACAATATTTTAACTGGCTTCTTTGGCTCTGTATTATATTTGTAAGATTCATGCAAAGCATTGATCATAGTTGTGGTTTATTCTTTGTCATTTATGTATTATAAATGACAATATATATGAACAGACCAAACTTTATTTTTTCATTATGATGTGGGAGGATGTTTTATGCTTTCCAGTCTCAGGCAACTACCAAAAAAAAAAAAAAAAAGCGTGGCGATCACATATCTATGGCCATATGAAGAACATGCATTTCTCTCAGACATATACTGAACTGGAACTGAATGTGTGGGTCATAAAACACACATATTTTTGCATTTAGAAGATAAGGCCAGACTGTTACACGAAGTATTTGTATTATATATTCCTGCCAGAAATGTATGAAAATTCCTATTGTATTACATCTCCTTTCCACTCACTATTGTCAGATTAAACTAAAAAAGATTAAAAAAAAAAACAAAACACTGTCAGTCTGTTGACATATAATTGTATCAAATTGTGATTGTTCCTGGTGTATCTCTTGTTAGTAAAGTTAAGCACACCTGTTAACATGTCTATTAAGCATGTAAATTTCCTTTTTCCTGAAGTACCTCTTTATTGTTTTTCACATTTTTGTTGGGTTTTAAGTCTTTATTTCATCAGGTTTTATGTCTTTATTTCGTTGGGTTTTATGTATTGTCTCTCTACTAATTTAAGTAGTCTTTATAGATTATGATACTATTGATAATTCCTCATTGCCTAAATAATGCAATTTATGGGTGGTGTTTCCTGTGTCTTGCTTAAACAATTACTTCCTATCTTTAAGTAAGGAAGTTATTTCCCTGTATTTTTAGTTTTATAATTTTCCCTCTTGATTTTAATCAATTTGGAGTTTATTTTTTGTAAAGTTAGAGTTAACCTTCACTCTTATCGTATGTTAGTGCAGTTATCCCATAGCCATTTATTGATATCAATTATCACAATATTTATTGAGAAATTTTCCTCTGTCTTACATGCTGTGTCTCTCTTAAGTGAGGCATCCATATAAGGATCCCTTTCTGCTTCTGCTCCTCCCATTCTCCCCACTGGTTTTTGTGATTATCTTTCATCTAATACTACACCATCTTACTCACCACAGCTTAAAGATCAAGGTGGCTATATAACTTATTTTCCAAATTGGGACAGTGTGAAAGTGAGAGATGTCACCAAAAAGTAAAATTATGTGAATTTTAAAGCTGTTTATTCATCTGTAACTCAGTTTTATCATATTGGTGAGCTTATGGAATGTTCTGTTCAAAATGATTTTTAAATTAAAATTATTTCTAAAAAATAAAATAGTGTTTATACAATATACTCATCATCTTTGTCTTAGCTGTTATTTTAAAATGGCATAAACTGGGCAGTTCATAATCAACAAAGTTTGTTTTTGGTTCTGGGGTCTGCTTTTTGGTTCTGGAGTCTGGGAAGTCGGAGATTGGGCGCTGGCTGACTTAGAGTCTGGTGAGGGTGAGCTTCTGGCTTGTAGATGACGCTTCTCACCATGTCCTCCTGGGAGGGAAGGCATGAGAGCGCTCTCTGGGGTCTCCTTTGTATGGTCACTAATCCTATCACGTGGGCTCCTCGTTCAAGATTTAAGCACTTCCCAAAGGCCCCCAGCTCCTAATAGCATTCCATTAAGGATTAGATTTCAACATATCAATTTTGAGAGGATGCAAGCCTTAAATCTGTAGCAACATTACATATATTAAAGCAAATCTTTAAAATCTTTTATTTATTATCAGCACTAAAATATAACACAGAGTAATAGTCTTGGTAATATTCACAAAATCTTTTCTTATCTACATTTGTTTATAATAGCCTGTCACTGATATTTTAAAGAAATAAGTTACTTTTCTTCAGTATGATAGTATCAGGGCTTTGCTGGTGCTCAGACAGAAAGAATCCGCCTGCAATGCAAGAGACCTGGGTTTGATCCCTGGGTTGGGAAGATCCCCTGAAGAAGGGAAAAGCTGCCTACTGCAGTTTTCTGGCCTAGAGAATTCCATGGACTGTATAGTCCATGGGGTTGCAAAATGTCAGACACAAGTGACTTTCACTTGTGTCATTAGTTACAATGTTTACTGAAATATTCAAATTTTTACTTCATGGTTAATAATTTTATATTTTTTTGAAACCTTTACTCACTTTTCTCTGTATACCCAGGTATTTTTGAGAAACTATTCCTTTCAGGTATATATTTTTAATACTTAAAAATATTAAGTGTATAATTATTTTACCAAAATATTTTCCAGATATTGTCTTTTAAGCCTCTATTCAGATCATCAATCTTTAAGAAAAGTTTTTACAAGAAAAAAAACTCTTTAAATCAGTTGATTCTATTTGTGATTCTTTTGAATATTTTACCAAATTTATATGCTGGAAAATCATAGGCCTTCTTGTTTCATTCTGTCCCAGTCAGAGCATAAATTTATCCAATTAAAATAGGAACTTCATCAGAAATTCTTCTCACAATCCAAGATATTCCAAATCACACTTGTAGAAGTTAAAAATTAAATTCTGTACACCATCTGAGCTCTCATCCTTTGATTTGTTCACTTCCTCTTTTGCTTTTGTCAGGGTAATTTTCCATGTCTTCTACTTTGTGAGATATATTTTCAATAATTGCAGTTTACCCTTTCTTCAAAAGCTGAAGTTTCTATTCACTGAATATGTTGATGAAGATTCCCAACCAATTTTGTGCAAATTCAGACCAGTTTTTTAAGAACTCAATTACAAGATAATTCAATGATACATCATAGGTTTGAGTTATCATAGCTCCATCCCTTCTGAACTTTACTGTTTTTGATTGGTTGTTTCCAGGCTTTAATGACTGTTAATTTCTCTAGATCAATATGAAGTCTCAGATACACTCTCATCTGCCTCGTGGCTGCTTGTTTCTTGTGTGTTTTCACTGTTTGTCCATTTGTTAATGAGATTATTTTTATCTTTCTCCTTGTGATTCTCCTGCTAACCTTTTTTATGTGTTAGAATATATTCCCTTTCTGTCCTCCCACTGCTGGAGATGATGGGATGGGTAGGGAGGGAGGCTCTCTGTGTTTCCTCGCTGTTTTGTGGACGCCCCGCCCGCCCCGCACCTTCGTTGTTTTCCCAAGGGATTCAACATGTGGTCCCACCTCACTCAGGTAGCCGTTCCATGATCTCTCTGAAGACTTCTTGGGATGAATTTTTTTTTTTTCCTTCTGCCCCATGCCACAGGCTCTCGCCTTAGACATTCTCATTTTTTCTAGTACTTCTTAGGCCTCTCCTGGGTGTCTCCCCTTCCGGTCACCTGAACCTTCTCTCACTCCTGATGTTCCTTCTGTGTCAATTTGGACCCCTCAGGAGGAGCCTCCCACCTTCTGGGGAACAGTGTCCTCAGGTATTTCTGTGGTTGTTAGGGGCTCAGCCTGCCATGGCAGTGTTTGAAGTCCCATTGTGTCTTGGCTCTTGTGCTTGCCAGAAACTTGGAGGCTGTAATGGTTTCCAGCTATACCTGTGGCTCAGCCTTCCCAGGTTTCTAAATGCAAGTCTCAGTCCTCTCTTTGGGGAGAAGAGGGAGATATTATATTGGATTCCACAGGGCTTATAGGTTGTGGATTGGTGCCTTTCAAGTAAAAGTTTCCAGGGAGGGGACCAGTGGGGCAGTGGAGGGCCTTCCACCGTCTCCCTGGCTCTCTTCCTCTGCTGCACCTTCATGCCTGCGGCTTTCACCACCCTGCTTTCTGGGTGAAAAACCCGGAGAAGTGAGTGTGTTTGCTTGCTTTGCTCTCTTTCTAGTGTCTGCCTCACATGGTTGATCATTCTTCTAGAATTTTCTTGATGAAGATAATGTTCATTTATACTTGTTGAGTACTGAATATGCAAGATGTTTTGATTAGTGGACTTTATGTAGGATTCACTTAGGACTGTTCATTCTAGTAAAAAAAAAAAAGTTTAATTCTTCATCTTCCCCTGATTTCCCTAGTCCAGTTGTTACATTATTGACCACACTGTTGAGTGTCTTAGATGTTCTAATCTTATTTCACTGGTACTTTCTCCAGTATCCTATTTTTAAAATATAGATGTTTAGAGATTACTAAAGAATATGAGAATTTTAAATTTTAATTAATATTGTTAAATTACTTTGCAAAACAATTGTTATTGATTGACATTCTCATTTACTAAGAAGTAATTTACTAAGAAGACTTCACTTCCTTTATTACCTCTCATATTGAGTTAAATTAGGCCGAGATGAAAGTGGAAGTGTTAGTCGCTCGGTTGTGTCTGACTCTTTGCTACTCCATGGACTAGGCTATAGCCTGCTAGGCTCCTTTGTCCATAGAATTTTCCAGGCAGGAATACTGTAGTGAGTTGCCAGTCCTTCCCCAGGGGATCGTTCCGACACAGGGACGCAACCCAGGTCTCCTGTAGGCAGATTCTTTACCATGCGAGCCCCCAGGGATCAGAGGTATACAATGCCAAATAATTTTGTATTCTGACGCAGTCTGAAAGTGTTACCTGAATTAGAATAGTAATGTTTTATCAGATATACAATATCATTTCCTCTAAACTTTTCTTAAACTCCTATCTTGATCAACTGTTATGTTTTCCACTGCTAGTAACGAATTCTGGTGGTGGTGGTGGTTTAGTCGCTAAGCATGTCCGACTCTTGTGACTCCACGGGTAGTAGCCCTCCAGGCTCCTCTGTCCATGAGATTCTCCAGCCAAGAATACTGGAGTGGGTTGCCATTTCCTTCTCTAGGGCTCTTCCCAACCCAGGGATCGAACCCAGGTCTCCTGCATTGCAGGCAGATTCTTTATCAAGTGAGCTAAGAGGGAAGTTAATTCTAATTCAAGGTATAGCATAGGGAAAGGAAAAAAAAACAAAACCCAGAATTCCAGCAGAATAGAAATATACATAAAATAGGTAAAACAGATAGTTAAACACATCTTGTGAATATTGAGATTTAGGATATACACTGGGAAGGCAAGCAGCAAAAACCTGGTAGGAAAAATTCAGTATGTTATGGTCTACAGGAAAGAGAGAGTCCCAAACTGAGGCTGACACTGGCCTGTCTGATAGCAGTAACATCTGCTTTTAGCCTGTGATTGAAAAGACTTTAGCCATCCAATAGGTGGGACCTTGTATGGTTAGGAAAGCCAGATCTCCAGTCTTAAGCTGCTTAGCCTAAGCTAAACACAGGCACGGAGGGTTTGCTCATTCTTAATAGGTCTTATCTCTGTGGTTTCTATTTCCTCCTCTTTCTTTGCCTACTTTTAGGCCACTTACACATTGATTTAGTTATTAGGTAATTAAAACACATTTTAGCACATGGTAAGGTTCTCACCCTCTTTACTTTTATTTATTTATTCATTTTAAAATTCACCTGCATTGAGACATTCCCAAACTAGATGGCCACTCCCTTTGGATGAAGGCCTCCTAGGCGTGTTCTCCCTCCTCGCTATTTACAGTTAAGTTCTGCCTGACCTCTGTCACTATCATCCCTGAGGATTTTAAAGTTTGAGAATCAGTGACAGAAATATTTCACTGTCTGCTCTTTGGTGGGTATATCTGATTTCAGCTTATGATCAAATCTGTAGCTAGTATCACAGATCCATTCTCTGTATGGTATTGTGGGAACAGCACTCTCGTGTCTGGGAATAACTCTCCAGGCATGGCACTGTGAGATCTGTGCAACAGGCCTCACCCAAGCTCTGGCTGGAGCTTCTCTGAGCACTGGAGAGAGATTCGGGGCACAGGCTGGATCCTGCATCATCTGTTCATGGAATGAGTCAGTCACCGTTTGCATCCACCTCCTAGAGTGCTTTCCATAACTGCCTGCTGGGTCTTGTGATAGAGAGGCCAGTCATGGGGGAGAGTTTGGGAGAGACCGTGTCTCGAGGGCAGATGAAGCTGGAGGAAGACGTTCCTATGCAGGATCACATTCAGGAAGGTCCATCCTAATATCTCCTAAGATTCCAGATGTCCTTTATAACTTGCTGTCAGTTTCTATGGAAAAATACCTACTTTAATTGAATTTGTGTTTAACAATCCATATTTGTGCCTGAATATAAGAGAAACCCAAATAGAACACGTCTAAGGCCCATATCTTTTGATGAATCAGAAACTTACCCCAAAAAGGCTTCTGTAAGCTTATGAAAGTGAAAGTGGCTCAGTTTTGTCTAACTCTTTGTGACCTCATGAACTAGACAGTCCATGAACCAGGCCAGAATACAGGAGTGGGTAGCCTTTCCCTCGGAGAAGGCAGTGGCAGCCCTCTCCAGTACTCTTGCCTGGAAAATCCCATGGACAGAGGAGCCTGGTGGGCTGCAGTCCATGGGGTCGCTAAGAGTTGGACACGACTGAGTGACTTCCCTTTCATTTTTCACTTTCATGCATTGGAGAAGGAAATGGCAACCCACTCCAGTGTTCTTGCCTGGAGAATCCCAAGGATGGGGCAGCCTGGTGGGCTGCCGTCTAAGGGTCGCACAGAGTTGGACACGACTGAAGCGACTTAGCAGCAACAGCAGCAGCATCAGCAGCTCATTTCCCTTCTCCAGGGGATCTTCCCAACCCAGGGATCGAACCCAGGTCTCCCACATTGCAGGCAGATTCTCTACCAGCTGAGCTATCAGGGAAGCCCTTCCTGTAAGCTTGTACTTATCAGTTTTAAGGGTGAAAATGAAATTAGCATTCACAGCATTTTATGCATAGATTTAGATACACACTTATTTGAATCAGTACTTAAAGTAATACATTAATTTTGAAACAGCTCTTTATACTCTCACATGCTGAGGAACAATGTTAACTCTCCACTTGCATATTCAGTGTCTGAATTTGTGTCACCACTCGGATACTAACTGTCCCCACTGAGTTTACTCTGCATGCTTGATGAGCAGTTCTTAGATCGGTTTATGAGGATGCCACTGGGAAACTTTGTGCCAAGCCAGAGAGTCCATTTATGTAATGGAAATAATATTCTTTTCTCTTTAAAAAAAGTCCCTGAAAATGTATTCTTAACCATTGCCACAGGAACATTTATTAAATGTTATTTAATAAATCCTTATTTTAAAGGATATCTGATACTTGTATTGTGGAATCATTACCCCAGAAAAAATTACTAAATTTACCTCCTTAAAAAAAATTTCCTTTGTTATGTTGATAGCTCCATTGGGTACCCGCTGGAATGTATGTAAAACTAACATTGATGTATATTGTTTGAGGAGAATGTGTCTTCCCCAAAAGAAGTTTGAAATAAAAATAGAGATAGGCTTGGACAGTATGAAATATTTAGTAAGGATTCAAATATAAAATGGCTTCCTCTTTTATGAGGAATAATTTCTTTCAGGAAAAATAATCTCACCTTATTTTTAGGCATATGTATAGTAATTGGGGGAGAATTTCCATTTTTATAATAACCATCTTCCTATTTAGACATAGGCAGATATTTTTTCTGCTGTTCAAGTCTTTTCTCTGTTTCTCAGTAACTTCTGTTCGTTTCTCCATATGGACCTTGCTCTGTGTATCTTGAAGGAAGTGTTTTCCCTTTGTGACTTTTTTACTAAAACACTTGGGTGTGTGCGTTTACACACATACTCAAAACAATATTTGGCAAATAATAGGTAATTTCTATGATGATGATGATGTAGATTTTTTAATGTTATGTGTTGCTGTACTGTCTTTGCATTCTATGGAAAGAGTTCATGAACTAAGCCTACATGTGCTAATTCTTAATCACAAACAGTGTTATTTAGCAGTACATCCTCTAGCAGAGGAATCTTGATATTGGTTTAGAATTTAAAGTGTCTACTTTAATTTGACTAACACTGGCCTCTTGTCTAGCAGGGCCATCACCGTGGATACCAGGATTCACTGGTCATACAACTTCATCCAGAGAGATGTGTTAAAAATGCAGTTTATGTGGTCCTCATCTGGGTCCTGTTGAGATGGCTTTCTGGGAAGTGATGCCAGTTTAACTAAGCCCCCACTTGATTTTTGCCCACCAGTATTTGGAAACCACTGAGCTAGAGCGCGCTGGAAGCATACAGGTAGAGAGCAAGTTCCGATTCTGCCCAACCAGCCCACTCGAGTCAAGGTCCCTGGAGGTTCAGAGTGACTCTGGCATGTTTCCATTGTTGGTAATTAACCAGAGCCCTCAGAGTAGGAATCTGCCCTTTCCTTTAAAGAGAGGTTATATTAGCAAGTTATAGTGGGCCTAAATCTAAAGGTTTAATCTCATTTTCTTTATAAATAAACCTAGCATACTCTTCATTAGCTCTTCATCCATAACTTGATTTTTAAAATGTAGACGTATTAGTCAAGAGTTTGCACACTATCTGTGAATCCTGAAAGTACAAGATTGCCTTCTAGATTAATAGATGAAGGCAACATGATCTGTTTCCACGTACGTGTGGCGCATGAACAGTGTATAATAACAACTAAGAGGATGTGCCTGTTTTTGTGCATCCAGAAGACATTCAAAGTGAAAAAAGAAAATAGCTCAGGAGTGATTTGATTCACAGGGTGGACATATTCAAGTAATCATTTTCATTGGAAAATAAAATATTTATTCTCGGTTTGACTTTTCTGTGGTAAAATTGTTTGGCAGATAATTAACTCTAAGGAATAAGAGTAAATTTTTGAAAAGAGAACAAAACATTATTTTAATAATTAACTCTAAGGAATAAGAGTAAATTTTTGAAAAGAGAACAAAACATTATTTTAATTATTTTTATATATAAAATCAAAGTAAAAGAAATCTCTCCCTTCCAGTCCATAACAATTCACTCATTTCATTAGGAATAAAGGTGCAGATTCGCATAAAAAAATAATCAAATAAGAACCCTGAATTCTTTGAAAGATATAAGCATAAATGACATCCTGAACAGTAAACGCAGAGCTGTGACACATATGTAGATTATTTCTGCAATGTTCTTTCGTAAAAGCACATTTAATCACCAGATCCCTCAGTATAATGTGTTTGCAGCTGGGTGCTCTTCAGCTGCCTTCTGAAATGTGCCTGTTCTGTTAGGCTGCTCCGTGCCATTAGTCACACTCTTCGGTAAAACCTGAGTAGGAGTTTCTAGACTCCACAGCCTACTTTTCCTGATAAATGAAACCTACATACCAGCCAAGCTAGCTGCTCTTCTTCCACTGTGCTCCATATGAACCGATCAGCTAACAAGAATCCACATATGTACTAATCTGGCTAACACCTTCCCTGCACAGATTTCTCATTTTGATTTTGGTGAACAGGGATGTTCATGAAAACTAACTTCTAAATCACTATCTACATTTCCTCAGCGAATCCCAGGGACCTTCAGGAGAAGAGACGGTTTCTTGGCTTACCATACAGCATCACTCCCGAGGGAGCCTCAGCCCTGTTCTCTGGTCTCTTCTTTGCAGCTACGCTGTGTGCCTCCACACTCCAGCCCAGCCCACTCACCGTCCTCCAGTGTCCTGGGGTCCTTTGAGTGCCAGAGTCCTTAAACATTGGAGATCTTGAATACTTCCTAACGCCACTGAATACCCCGATTCCTCCTATCCTGGGCCCTCTCAAAATCAGAGTGGAGTTCCTCTCTCCTCCCCCAAGCCTTTCATCGTTAGTCCTTTATCACTCCTCACCAGGTTGTGGTTGCTGGCCCAGTCCTTTTCCCTCCTTCTTGGCTAAGCTTCAGGAGGCCAGATATGGGCTTTTATCTCAGTCTCCTCGTGGTTCATTCTTGGACCAGCACACAGCAAGCAGAAGTGGGGTTGGCTGCGACAGCTTACTTTCAGAGGGCATGCACCCTTAAAGTTGTCTTATTCGAAAACATCCTAAATGGGGACTAGAAGAAGAAGGGAAGGTTCAGATTACCTAAAAATAAAGAATTAACTGTAATCTATTGTAGAAAGTAGCATTTTTCCAGTTATTTAGAAAATTAGTAAAATGCTGTTGCAGTATCTCAGACTTTTACTAAGCATCACTGAAATATTTTGTGAGACATAGTTTGACTAGATAGAAATAATAATAAGATGAAAATAACAGAGTCTGACTTTGCTTCTTCCCCTCGTTTGAGAGTAATGAACCTTTAATTTTATATATTGTTCATTTCTTTTGTTTTCCCATTTTTCGTTCTCTTTCTGATTTAATCACATGGTCAGAGAAAGAGAGAGATCCTAATGTTTTGAGACATCATTAGAATTTGTGTGTCTGATTACAGTTCACAGTGCAGTACTGGGGGAAGATTGCGTTATTATCTAGTCAATGTGAATGTGCATGCTGTCAGACCTCCTACTTCAGTCCTTAAACAAATCTGGTTTACTATATGTCACAAAATAGGGGGTTTATAATATAAAATAAATGCTAGAGAGAGACTGCAAATCGTGGAAATAGTGACTATGT
This sequence comes from Oryx dammah, assembly GCF_014754425.2. Classification (NCBI taxonomy): domain Eukaryota; kingdom Metazoa; phylum Chordata; class Mammalia; order Artiodactyla; family Bovidae; genus Oryx; species Oryx dammah. The sequence goes on along the minus strand of NW_024070208.1, from coordinate 81,664,648 downwards.
ATGGGTATTGGGATTGCAACTTTTAAAATTCATTTTTATTTTTAATTTTCTATATTGTGTGTGTGGTGTTTAACATGTATTTGTTAACAATAATTGCATTTATGTGAAAGCACACACGTGTTTGATTTAGTTTATGATATATTGTGACTGTGACTTCCCTGGTGGCTCCGATTGTAAAGAATCCGCCTGCAGGTTGAACCTGGGTTCCATCCCTGAGTTGGGAATATGCCCTGGAGAAGGGAAAGGTAACCCACTCCAGTATTCTTGCCTAGAGAATTCCACAGACAGAGGAGCCTGGTGGGCTACAGTCTGAGGGGTTACAGAGCGTTGAACAGGACTGAGCAACTAACACTTTCACTTTTTCATATTGTGATTGAGGGTCCATGTATAAAGTACAAACAGATAGTCGCCTGATTAGTAAACAATTGTAATAAATAATATTTTATCTGAATTAGGGAGAAAATTCTGACATTATCAGATTTAGGTAATTATCATTTATCCCCATGACTTTTATAGAGAAGAATGTGAGAGATTAAGGGAGTTTAAATATTTTCAATATTATTTATTGTTATTATTTCAATATTTCAATTCTATAGCAAGAGGTGGGGATTCTGGGTGAAGATTTTAAGTTCCTCATATATAAAGAAAGAGTTACAGCTTCATCTGTAATGCCAGAGCTTCTGCCATGCAGATATGAATTAAGTAACTGCTAATTTAAAGAGCCTCTTGATGAAAGTGGAATAGGAGAGTGAAAAAACTGGCTTAGAACTCAACATTCAAAAAACGAAGATCACGGCATCCAATCCCATCACTTCATGGCAAATAGTTGGGGGAAACAATGGAAACAATGACAGACTTTATTTTTTTGGGCTCCAGAATCACTGCAGGTGGTGACAGCAGCCATGAAATTAAAAGACCAACCTAGGAAGAAAAGCTCCTTGGAAGAAAAGCTATGATCAACCTAGAGAGCGTATTAAAAAGCAGAGGCATTATTTTGCCAACAAAGTTCCATCTAGTCAAAGCAATGGTTTTTCCAGTGGTCATGTATGGATGTGAGAGTTGGACCATAAAGAAAGCTGAGCATCAGAGAATTGATGCTTTTGAACTGTGGTGTTGGAGAAGACTCTTGAGAGTCCCTTGGACTGCAAGGAGAACCAACCAGTCAATCCTAAAGGAAATCAGTCCTAAATATTCATTGGAAGGACTGATGCTGAAGCTGAAACTCCAGTACTTTGGCCACCTGACACAAAGAACTGACTCATTGGAAAAGACCCTGGTGCTGGGAAAGATTGAAGGCAGGAGGAGAAGGAGACAACAGAGGATGAGATGGTTTGGTGGCATCACCGACTCGATGGACATGAGTTTGAGCAAGCTCCGGGAGTTGGTGATGGACAGGGAGGCCTGGCGTGCTGCAGTCCATGGGGTTGCAAAGAGTTGGATATAACTGAGCAACTGAACTGAACTGAACTGCTAACTGAAGATGTTTCTAGAGCAGTGGTTCTCAACTCAGGTGATTTTGCTCCCGGGGATATTTGGCAATGCTTGGAGACATTTTTTAGTTGCCACGGCTGGGGGAGATGCGTGTGCTGCTGTTGCGTTGTGAGTAGAAGCTAGAGAGGCTGCTGAAGCCCCTGCAGAGTATGCAGAGCCCCCAACCCCATAAAGAACTGTCTGACCCTGCCTCTCAGTAGATGTGACGCTGAGAAGCACTGTCTAAAGCAATTGTGAACAGTTTGCAAGAGCACTGTTGGCTCTTAGCTTTGAAGTCCATCCTCTAGTTAATGAGTCTGTCTGTCAATAGCAGGAGCATACAGCAGAAACCACAACTCCAGGCTAGTGGACATAAATTTGAAGCTGAAAATGAACATGGAGTGACGGGGTGGGGAAGAGAGCTGGTATGAATTGTAGTATGCTGGACTTGGGACAGGAGAGGCAGAATATATATTTCAAGACAGAAAAAAAGAACAAATGTGATAATTCATTTCAGCAGAACATCTGCCACTTTTTTCTTGGAGGCATAACTTAAGATATTCCTGATACTCAGCTGAGGTGTTATTAATCACTATGAACAAGAGCAGGTCTGATTCAAGCTGAAAGTCCAGCCTGCCCAGCTTGAAGGCAAATGGGTTTGGAGGAAGCAGGGCTGGGTGGTGGCCAGATGGTTCACAGGTGGGGAATGGTGGACTGTTTAGGTACTTCAGCTTTGGAACCCTAACAGTCACTTTGCCCTCCTCCACCCCTTTGGGGTGGCAGAAGGGCTCTGGTGGAATTCCCTCTGGTTAAAAAGCCAGTCACCTGAGCTCAGATCATCTTTGTGTTCCGAAACTCAGCCTGGTCTGCCTGTGAACTTTCTGTGCGAGCCTCCCTAAGTGGACTTCCTTAGCCAAGGATTTTCTGAGCTTTCAGTCTTGCACAGTAGAGATCAAAAAAGTATAAATGGAGCAGCATCTTCAGATTAGGAAGAAACAAGGTGAAGAAGAATGAAGGGGGTAGGTAAGAGAAAGAAATATGAAATTAAATCCTATAACCCGGGTATTAAACAACTACATCTAGACAGAAAGCTAGATAGCTAGGCAAAAACAAACAAACAAACAAAAAAACAACTTTGTGTTTATAGAAAGAAAGGCTTTGGATTATCACACTCTATTTTGGCACAAAGGGCCAACAAGTTCAAAACAAAGGGAGAGAGAATCATTTCAGGATTTAGAGTATGCTGTGTTCACTTTCATATTCTTCAGAATGTTTATCAAGAAATAGAAATGGAGACTTCTGATATTATCTTCCATATGTATTTATTTATACAATAGAAAATGCCACGCCCATATACTCACTTACTTCTACAAGCAGACTATCTTATATTTAAATATGATTTGGTCTAAGTGGATTGAAGTTTTAAATTTAAGAAAAAAGTAATCATGATGAGAGGGTAGGAGAAAAACAAAATGCTTTCTAAAATGTAAAGAGAGTTTTCTAAAGGATGTCTTTATTCATGCCACTGGTTGAGAGAAAAATATTCAATGTCAAAATAATTTAAACTATGAAAAGAGAAGAATTGAAAAGACTGTTTCCTCAGCTTCTGCTTTCTATACAAAGCTCAGGTAAAAATTTTTTTTTTTTAATGTTAAATTTTCAACAGAACCTGGAAATTTGCTTAAAGATGCTATAAGGTAAGGATAGCCCTGCCATAGAAAGTATATATTTTAGTTTCTAGACCTTTTATGGAGTTAAAATTCAACAAGCTAAAAGCCAAAGTACCAGAATGGTATACGTACACAGGTTGTCTTCTCAAACATTATATGGCACTTTTAGATAAACCAGCTGTCAAACTGCACCAAGCTTTGATGGCCACTGCACATAGTTTTTAGAAACTTACAATTTACATGGGTAAAATTTAGTATTAATATATACCCTGCTATGCCGCAGAAAGGACCAGTTGGTCGAATCTTGCCAGTTATCTTTTGCAACTTGCTTTAAAAAAAAATACCCACTTCTCCCCAGTGTCAACACTCACAGCACCTCTAAAAAGAATATGAATGCGGATGATCCGTCCTTTTGGCTTCTCAACATACTAGAGCGAGGGCACACTAACACTGCTCGTGCGAATGTGCCCCCTACAGAATAGTCAGTCATTCGAAAGCGGAGAAGGAGCTTGCCACAGTGCTCAGTGGAACACGCCGCCGGCCTCTGCTGCGCTCGGGGCGCGCGCCCAGGGAGGCGCTGGCACCGGCTCCGTCTCCTGCCCTCGCAGCTTCGGTGGGCGTGAGGGTTGGAGTGGGCACGGTTTCACATAAAAGGAGACTGATGCTTGCCCACCGCACTGGCCCGCAGGAGGCGGGGTCGAGAGGACCCCTGATTTTCCTAGCGTGACACGCTTTTCCCTCTCGGAACTCCAAGAGCCAACGCTAAGGGGCACCAGAGGCTCGGATTGCTACAGCTGCCACCCGTCAGGGCAGCCTGACGGCACGGTGCTGCGGAGGTCCTGGGCGACAGAGCCCAGCTCGGCGGGGGCTGGGCGCAGGTCTTCGGAGTGGGGGTCATGAGAGCTTGGGATGCTCCAGATCGGAGGAGGAATCCTCCGAGGGCGGGAGGACTGGAACTCGAAACGGTGGGCTAGTCAGTGAAGGCTGGAAGGCGAGGTCCTAGTATTTTTCTCTAATACTCTATGTGGCCACTTCTAATCTTTTACTTTATGAAAAATGTCGCTGTCCTACATACAGCTAAGGATATATGCCACACGCGTCACCCCTGCCATAGACTAAAATCATCCGACAAGATAATACACTGGAAGCTGTTGATGTCTAGTGGTCCAGGGATCCCGAGACACATGCAAAGAGATCAGATGTCCCTCCTCTGCCCCCCGCCAGCCAATTCAGGTTTCCTCCCGTGCCCGCAGCCTTTCGTCGGAAGCCCACGCTCATTGTTTAGTTAAGGAGGCAACATCCAGACCCTCGCCCGCTAGAAGCCTCTGCCCACCCGCCGCAACTCGGACTTTTTCCCGGAGTCCGAGAGGGAGCAGGAGGTGCCGAAGAAATTCAGCAGGCATCCTCAAACCTTGCTGTCCGCAGTCTGACTTTTATCAGTAATAACAGAAAAAACCCAAAGGTGGCGGGGGTAGGGGTGGGGTGGCGGACGGCAAGGCAGGGCAGGCGTCAGCGCGCAGCCGCTCAGGCCGGCCTGCGGGCCCAGCCGGGCTCCCCCCGCCCCCCCCCCGCCCACCCCCGGACCCCCGGCGCCCTCGCCTCCCCCTCCGCCGGGCCGAGCCCGGTGCCAATGCGCCAGGAGGGAGCGAGCGCGGCGCGGGAGGAGGAGATGACGCACGAGCCGGCGCTCCCCCCCAAAAAGTGCTTCTCCAGGACGAAGATGGCGGCAACTTAGCCGGGGACTGAAGATGACTGTGGCTCTCGGGAGGCCCAGCGCAGGCGATTCGGCCCCGAGGTCCGGGGGAGGCGGCGTCAGCAGTCGGAGCCCGGCGCCCGCGGGCGGACCTGCGGCAGCGGCGGCGGCGGCGGCGGCCGGAGCGCGGGCTGGGGGGTGGGGGGGCGGGAGCGCCCTGCCGGCGGCCGCCCAGGCTCCGGACTCGAGCAGAGCGAGCGAGAAGTAGCCGCCGGAGGAGCCGAGGAAGGAGCAGCGGGCGGGGGGGGGGGTGGGGAGGAGGCGCCGGCGAGGCGCTCCGGCCGCAGTCCGTGGGCAGCGGAGACGCGGCGAGCCCCTGGCCGGGGAGAGCGGGCCGTCCTCCGCGGGGCCATGGGGACCCGCGCCCTGCCGGTGCCCGGCTGACAGGCGCCGCCACCCGCCACCTCCGCCGTCGCCTCCTGCAGCCGGCCCGCCGCCGGCCGCAGCCGCGCCGCCGCCTCCGGGCGCCCCTCTCCCTCTGCCGCCCTGCCTCTGCATTGCCTCCCACTCGACAGAGGATGGGGTCGGCGGCTGCTTAGGTCGGAAGCGAGTCCTGCCTCCCTCCGAAGCCTGGTAATATTGATGTAGGCAAAGAGCGAGAGGAGCGAGGGAGAGAGAGAGGAAAGGGAGGAGGGGAGAAGGCAGTCGAACCCCTAAGTCAATGCATATTGTGGTGACAGCGGCGCCGGAGCCCTCGCGGTGGAGACGGCCAGGGCTGTGCGCTCCCAAAATATGACCAGGGGTGCTTGGATGTGTCGGCAGTATGACGACGGATTAAAAATCTGGTTGGCAGCACCCCGGGAGAACGAGAAACCGTTCATCGATTCGGAGAGGGCTCAGAAATGGCGACTGTCTCTGGCCTCTCTCTTGTTTTTCACAGTCCTGCTCTCTGATCACTTGTGGTTCTGCGCCGAGGCCAAGCTGACCCGCGCCCGGGACAAGGAGCAGCGGCAGCAGCGGCAGCGGCAGGAGCAGCGGCACGAGCAGCGGCAGCGGCAGCGGCAGCACGAGCCGTCCTGGCCCGCGCTCCTGGCGAGCATGGGGGAGCCCTCGCCCGCCGCCCAGGCTCACAGACTCCTCTCCGCCTCCCCGTCCCCCACCCTGCCCCCCTCCCCGGGAGGCGGCGGCGGCAAGGGCGGCCGAGGCACCGACAGCCGGGGCAAGCCTCTGCTTCCAGGAAACTCTGCCAGACCCGCGTGGCGCCTGGAGACTTGTTACCCGCAGGGCGCCTCCTCGGGCCAGTGCTTCACGGTGGAGAGCGCGGACGCCGTGTGCGCCAGGAACTGGAGTCGGGGGGCGGCGGCTCGGGGGGACCAGCGGCAGCAGACCCGGGGCCCGCCGCAGCCAACTCCGCTCTGGAGCTTGTCGGATTTTTACCTTTCGTTTTGTAATTCCTACACACTTTGGGAGTTGTTCTCCGGGTTGTCCAGTCCCAACACTTTGAACTGTAGTCTGGATGTGGTGCTCAAGGAGGGCGGTGAGATGACCACTTGCAGACAGTGCGTCGAGGCTTACCAAGACTACGACCACCACGCTCAGGAGAAATACGAAGAGTTCGAAAGCGTGCTGCATAAGTACTTACAATCGGAGGAGTACTCGGTGAAATCGTGTCCTGAGGACTGTAAGGTAGGAACCCGTGGATTTTTTTTTTTTCCCCCTTCCTCGCGCTGTTATCTCTGTGTGTGTTAGGTGGAGGTGTCTTCTAGAGTTTTAAAGTCCCTTTTTGACTCTGGTTTTGTTACTTCGACCATTGTTTTTGTGGTTGTAAGCGCCTGACCTGCTGCTTGACTTGGGACTCTCTTGTGAATTGCTGGTGGATCAGTGCCTTCTGAGAATCCTTGAAAGATCAGGAGGACTCTGGTCTTCTGAGATGATAAAGCCAGTGCTTTAACTATCTCTTAAAGCTACAGAGTTGGTTCAGATTCTGCCACTTTTTTTTTTTTTTAATGTAATTTGAGTGAAGCTTGTGAGGAAGACTCTGATGGGACTGCATACTGGTGACCACAGCTGAAGTCAGAACAGGCTAAGACAGGCATGTGCGGTCTGGCTTATGGCCCTTACACATGAAGTCTCTCATAGTGACAAATTAAGCTGGTTGCCTGAAGAGACAAGATAAAGTGTTTGTGATTGTTTATGTGGGAAGAACTAAAAGTGTTTTACGTGTTTTCCAGGAGTAATTCTGGTTGTTTCGAAAGTTTGGGGGCCTACCTAAGCGTACTCACATGAGTTTCTTGTTTTCTCTTAGAAATGTGTATAGCTATTGATCAGAAGCTCAGTATGAGTAGAAGATTTTGATTACGTATCTGGTGATAACTGATCAGTGTTAGATTATTAGTCACCTTATGTAATTAGCTTGAATTTTCAGGATGCTCTCAGGAAGTACCAATTGGCAAATGCTTAACGCCATGACTTAAAAATACTGAACTCATTAATAACATATATTATGTTCAGCCCCTTCCTGTTGAATATAATAATGGCTGTAAACCTTGCTGATTCACAAAGGAACAGTGTATGCAAGTTTTTTAAGAAATGGCAAATGTGACCATGGGCACGTGTCCTAGCAGAAGTGTTGCTGTCCATGGTGCTGAAATGAGATTTGCTCAAGAGCTCCGTTGAAGATGAAGTTACTGCAGTGACCTTTTAGTAGCGGAAGAAATGATGGCAGAATCTCAATAAACCTTGATATTTTGTTCCAGAGGTAATTTCTTAATGCAATAAAATAGTATTGCTTTTCAAAAGAAATAATCCGCCATATTGTCTCTCTACCTTTCTCTTCATCACACCCCGAACCTCCCCTAAGGAACACAACAACGAGCCTCCTTTGCCTCACTTGCTGGAAAAGTGTGGTCAAGGGCAGTATGGATCAAAGGGTTCTTGTGATGCTTTCACAGGAGAATTGGCCTAAGGGATTCCTACTTAAACTGAACACAGTTCAAGGGATGTATTGATTAGTTGTGCTTTTGACAACTAAGCTAAACTAAAACTAAGCTTGCTTTGCCAACATTCTTTAAGACCAGAAACGTATCTTCTTTGCAAGTAATGATACTGCATTTGCAGCAGTAATTTAGAATGCTGCTTCATTCGATAAATGGATCTTAAAAGATTTTTATATATTCTTCTTAACCATATGCCTGGGAATGAATCTTAATGGAAGAAGTTACTAATGAATGACTAGTCTATTTATTGCATACTTATTTATTTTGACAAGATAATGTTTCCTCAGAATTGCAAGGAAATGGATCTGTATACTAGTTTTACTACCAGTAAAAAACTTGCAAAGGTTTCAGTATATTTATGTTTAAAGTGATACCTTGTAATAATTTGAATTTTCTTGCTTTCTTGAATGTAAACTCTCATAGAAATTTCTAGTTACTTCAGTTTGCATAGGCTCAGTATTTACAAGGTAGTCTACGTTGTAGACTACAGAATATTCTTAAATAAGTGTGTCAAATTTATTTTATTTGAAAATTCACATAATAAATATCTATACATATATGTATATATAAATAGAGTTTTCTCTTGACCTGAAATAATTATCAACTTTATACTTATATCATCATAGCTATAAGGTATAGTGTAGGTTAAATGAATATGTAATGTTATGAACTACTTCTGGATTATGCTTTCATATAAAGTAGCCGTTGTGAGCTAGATACACAAAAGCACATTAAAAAAATCTTAACTCCTTTTAGAAACATTTCTTCATACTGAAAAGTAAACACAGACATTTGAGGCTTTCATCTCCACAACAGAGGATTTATTCCTTGTGATGCCTTGAGCTATTTTTTGGTTGGTTGGTTGTCAGTTGGAAACACTTGACATTTATTCCAGGATAAGTGTTTTCACATAGTTTCAAATTTTGGGTGCCGAGGTGAGGTGTGTTCAGTGTGTGTTCTTGGTTGATAATTTACAAATCTATTGATTAGATCTTTAGTTTAACATACAGCTTCATTATGATTCTGCAAAACTGCGATCACATCCACACACAAAGTATATTACTTGACTTAAAATGCTATTGGTGGTCTTTGAAGAATGTATCTGAGTTTCTTTCTGAACACTGTTACTTATTTCAAACATGCTTATAATTATGAAATGATGTCTCTCTTCAGGGGCAATGTTCAAGATATATAGTCCTTGCAAAATTTTCTGCCTTTGAAGGTTAATGACAAAATCTTAGGCTACATTAAAAGTAAATGCATTATATTTCCAGAATTGGTAATATATTCATGAAAAAAATCTAATTCAATAGTTTCTTAATATATTTATACATTTATATATAGGATATATGCTATAATATTAATTATACAAATAATTAGAATTCATACTTTAGAAGAATTATATTAATTTACTAATACCCATGTATAATTACATGATTAGTATAGTGACTTCCAAACTTTAAAGGTTAGAACCTATTATTGCCTTCTAGTTTTATAATTGCTTCCATTAAACAAAAAATGACACATTCCATATAGGTCTGCAATTAAAATGGATTAAATTTAATTTTTATTGAACTTGATATAAGGGACTTTGGGCCCATTATAGTGAAAAAAAAAAAACCTTAATATTGACTTAATCAATTCATATTGCTTTGGACCTGTAGTCACTGGAGATCAAATATAGCTTGGGTTTACTTTAGTAAAGGTTTATTTGGAATATATAATAGAAATCATTTACGTGCAAGAATATTTTTCAATATTCTTAGAGATAGCTGGTTTAATTTTTAAAATGAATATACACTTTTATCTGGGGATTAATTTATGGTAAAGAACAAAAACTTCTACATATAGCATTTAGACTGTAGCATTCATGTAGCAAAAATTATGACAGTAATTCTTCTTGAACTAGGCAGTTTTATTCTAAATAATGTTTTTGACATACAGCAAGAATCTGACAAATCTGTGAAAGTCTTCAAGATGGCTGGCAATATTAAAAAATCCACTCTTCCAAGCATAAACGATTACAATGTACATTATTAACGTGCCTTAATTTTTGCTTAGTTGTTTTTCTTATGAAGATTTAAAAAAAATATGCCATTCTTTAGCTTCTAGGCATTCTTGAAATTATATATTATAGAACTGAAATATTTAGGGACTATAAATGTCCATGTTACAGGTAAACTTTTGTTACTAATAGTTTTATTCCTCAGACAGATGGTCAGGAAAAGTGAGTTTGAGATTAGATTCTAATATAAATCACTGTATCACTGTATTTTAATTCTCTTAGAATAGATTATAATCCTTATACTGTCAAGAATGTATGCATTCTTATACTTTTATTTCATAATTTTATGCTGCTGCTGCTGCTGCTGCTGCTAAGTCGCTTCAGTTGTGTCCAACTCTGTGCGACCCCATAGACGGCAGCCCACCAGGCTCCCCTGTCCCTGGGATTCTCCAGGCAAGAACACTGGAGTGGGTTGCCATTTCCTTCTCCAACGCATGAAAGTGAAACGTGCAGTGAAGTCGCTCAGTCATGTCTGACTCTTAGCGACCCCATGGACTGCAACCTACCAGGCTCCTCTGTCCATGAGATTTTCCAGGCAAGAGTACTGAAATGGGGTGCTAAAGTAAATTATATTGTGTATTTTATTTAACAGACAATGATCAGAAGAAGACTCTGCTAATGTTCCTCATATGTAACAATTGTGATACCCAGAGCTTTGTGTATCGTTTGCAGAAACCACTCAAAAACATTAAGCAGTTTGAGAATGTAAAATTTGGTTACATAATATGTAGTTTAAACAAAAAGTCATTTTAAAATTCTTATTTATTTTAATGTCATACACTGTAGATATTTTAAAATAATTTTTAAGGAAATAAAATATCTAACAAATGTTTCCATTTAAATATTATATATAAAATATTTTGCTGTAACCAGTTTAGTGCTACTGTATAGATTATGACAGTATCCAGAGTGTGGAATACATCTGGAAATAGACCTCTTTTACATTCTACCACGGTATTGTTTTCAAATCATATTTTTATAACTGAATCACTTCTCTGCAATATCACACAGTCTAACCTTCAGATGGTCACTTTAACCATCAATAAGGCCATTTATAAGGTCAAAGCCACTGTCATAACTTTTTATGACCAGATTTTTATTTTTATATTTTTGCCCCATATAAAAATGGGGTGCTTTATAAACCAAGGAATGATTTTGGTTGCTTTATAAACCAAGGAATGATTTTTTTAAAAAAATTCTGACTTGTAACTGGGTCAGATTAGTAGCTATATAGGGCATCACCACAAAATTTTAATAATTGCTGTTATACATTGGTTTTAATCACTTTAATTAGATGAGATTGGTATCTGCATATGCAAGGTGAATTAAAGTATAAAGGAAGAAAATCAAATCCGTCTCATGCTCCCCCACAAATGAATCAGAATGCATTCAGATGTATTTTGACACTAGATTGAATGTAGAAAAACAATCTATAGATAGCTGTTTGAAACGCAATACTATTTGGTTTGCATTATTGACCTATTGCTCCAATTTCAATTCACCATTTCCGTTTCAGGCTTGGTCTCCTGTGCCGACCTCACGTTGACTAGGCTCCAAACATGTCATTGTTCGCTTTATGTTGACTGACACTGAAAAGATGTTTCTTCAATATCAGTTAACGTTTACTCTAGATCAGTGGTCCTTGGCATGACAGCAGAAAATCCTGGGAATCTTTGAAAATACACCCAGCCCGAAGAGATTCTGATTTCATTAGCCTGACTTGCGTCATGAGCTTGGGGTCTTCCAGTTTCCCTGGTGCCGTGCAGCCTAGGGTGAGAACCGCTGTTCTAGTTGAGTGACAAGCGAAGTGGAAAAACCTTTTAGGTCTGGCGCCTCTGTAATACATAATAACCTCATTGGTTCAACAGATGAGAAAGGAACTTACATTGTTTCTAAATGGTAAAGGCAACAGGGTATGGTCAGGGGTAGGGGGAGCGAATACCCTGTGGCTGGGCGGAGGGAGTCAGATGAAACATGAACTGGCTGTGTGCGAGGTTTAGGGAACGTGCGAGTTTTAGGGAACGTGCCAAGGAAAGAACATGGAGAGAAGGGTGCAGAGAAGACGGGAACTTTGGACATTCAAGGATGGGCCAGTTGGCTGTGGATTTTCTGTCATTTGGCCAGAACTGAGTCATTATTCTATTGTTCACTGATGGGCTGAGCACATGAGTGCAGAAATTAGATGACTGTCTCTCTGTGAGACGATCAACTGTTTGATTAGAGGAGCCTCAGCCTCCTTACTTTGTCTCTAATTTTAGCTTGTATAAATGGCTAGAATTTATACTTCTTCAAAAGTATGCATTGGTTTTAAGAGAAAACATTTTGGCTTGTCATAGTATTTCATGTGGTTTGGTTTATTCCTCAACTATTTACTTTATTAAACCTAGAAAATTACTAATTTTTTAAATTGTTCTTTCTCCATTATGATGACGAGCCATATCTCCTCTTCTACTTATTCCTATCATACTGGAATAACTAGTGGACATTCATACAGTGTTGTGAAGGTACAAGTTGCTAAGTAGACACAGAATGCTACCACACTTAATTTAGGAATTCATTTTAGAGGGATCTTATCATTGTTCTGTTTTGAAGGGATTGTAATATCATCACATTTTATTTTTTTATTCTTTAAAAGCTTAGATTAGAAATGCTGTGAAACACTTAAATTACCTTAAATTAATAAGCAATAAAAACATTACAATCCACATAATGAAATTTCAGTAATAAAATGTTTTAATTTCCTTCGATTCTTTAAAACTGAAAACAGGAATTCACATCTGCCTTTCTTTGGTAATAACTAGTTAATGATTTATACTATGTATTATGTAGAATGCATGAAAATATTTCCTTCTTGGGTATTTAAAGTGTTAAAAGGTTAGTAGCTGATTTTCCCTCTCTGTTTCTACATAGAGTCGTTTATTAAAAGAAAAAGTTGTAGATGCGATTACGGATGGTAAAAAAAAAAAAAAAATCCTGCAAAAAAAATATGCAAGTTTACTAGTGTTTAAATTCAGTTACTGATCTTAGCAGCAGTAGTAGTATATATACATGTATGTGGAATGGGTGGATGCTATGATTACTTCCTTAGAAATACATGGGAATTGTATATGTCAGATGCTCTGTCCCTCTTGAGAAGGAAATTGGGCTCTACTCAAAACCTTGAGTCCTCACCCTTCGATTTCCTCTTCTTCCTGTCAGCGTGCCCTCTTGTTTTCATCTGGCTGAATCCTCTCCTGGCATCTGGAGGCTTCACTCACAGGGCCTGTGTCCCATGGGAAACCCAGAGTTCAGAAATCTTCTTTCTCTGCATCTCCACTGCCATCAGGAATAATCAGTCTCTTTCCTACTGAACTGTCACTGACTTAGTTTATTTGGGGGGAAAAAAAAATTGAACTAAGGTTTAAATGTATGATCATGACAAAGTATTGGTTTTCTCAGAAAATGATTGGAGTCACTCAGAAGTTTAAGTGCCAGGACGAGCTTCAGTAGTAGCTAACAAGTTTTAGAGTTGATTAGAAGTCAGGAACTAGTCTAATTCATTTAATCATGCCGTCTTTATAAGTTCTACCACATATTTTACAGATGAGTAAAGTGAGGACATAAAGTTAACTCTTCTGAGGTCAAACACCTGGTAGTGTTAAAGGTCAAGCTCACTGCCTCATCTTACTGTTTTCTTTTCTCCCTTCATTATGACCATTACAGTCATATTGAGTCAGTTCAGTTCAGTCTCTCAGTCGTTTCCGACTCTTTGCGATACCATGAGCTGCAGCACGCCAGGCCTCCCTTTCCAACACCAACTCCCGGAGCCCACCCAAACTCATGTCCATTGAGTCAGTGATGCCATCCAACCATCTCATCCTCTGTCATCCCCTTCTCCTGCCCTCAATCTTTCCCAGCATCAGAGTCTTTTCCAGTGAGTCAGCTCTTTGCATCAGGTGGCCAAAGTATTGGAGCTGCAGCTTCAATATCAGACCTTCCAATGAACACCACAGTTCATATTGAATAGTGAAGAGATAAGTACATAAATCCACAAATACTTTAAAATTTTTCATTTATCATTAAAAGTGTTTTATAGATGATATAGCAAGCTATGATGGCAGAAATTTTGGAGTCCTAGACAGCTGGAATGAAAGGCCAAGAATTCCAGGCTCATCATTTCAAAGTCTTATTGGGGGGCGGCGGTTATGACTGTGAATAAATGGTATGACTATCAGCAGAACACTTAGATTTCCACTTCGAGTGGAGCAGAGGAAGGATATAGATACAGTTTTGAAGGGAGGGAAGCAGACTTTGGAAATCTGTAATAGTTCTTACACTGAATTTGTAAGTTTAGTAAGATATAGTCACTTTTTGTTTAACATTTTTAAACAGCCATCCAATTTTTACCACAGTGTTTTAAAAGATGTTGAGTTTATGAGTTTAGAATTGTGTACATATTGCCTGAAATCTGTAATAGTTAGAAATCTTAATATTTATCTAAACTTTATTCACCCTTTATATGCCCTATTTCTGAATACAGTCACACTGAGGGGTCAGGGCTTCAGTGTGTAAATTTGGGGGGACATAATTCCACTCACACATTGAGTAAGCTATATCGCAAGAGCTGGAGGAAATGCCTCTGAAGAGATATTAGTGCTCAATTGTGAAGAACTGTGTATCTCATGCTAGGGCCTTGAATCTCATCCTCTATGTGATATAATATCAGAGAGGAGTTTTAATCAAGTGATTTACTTGAGATGGTTTGTTTTCCAAACAAAGCAAACTTAGCCCTGGCAGCAGTATGTTGATAGGTTGGAAGAGGGTGAAGTGATGCCAGAAAGTAAATTTCAAATTATACTTCATTTCAGTTAGTCTAAATTTAAATAACCCCAAGTGGCTAGTGGCTACCAGGATGGAGAGAAGATTCTAAATGACTATGGTAGCTATGGGAGGGGAGAAGAAAGCAAGATTCAGGAGACTTTTCTGAGTTCTAACTTACTAGTTGCCATGTAGAGGAAGGATTTGATTCAGACTTTAGGAAAGGTGATATTCTGGATGTGGATGCATGTAATGAGATAGCAAATCCAGGAGGAAGAACACATTGGGATTGAGATTAGTGAAATGACAGGAGTCCATTCTTGGAGATAATGCCATCAGGAGATGTCCAGTAGATAGCGTATCATATAAGTAGGGCCTCTCGTGTGGTTTCTACTCTCTACATGTGATGTGGTTTGATCTAGGAAGCTGTGTGCAGAGAGTAGATGATTTAACAGAGCAGATTACATGGAGAGAATGTCAAAGATGAATTCTGAGGAAGAGCCACGTTAAAGGTTCTGGGCAGAAGAGGGACCAGAAATAGAGACTGAGAAGAAACAGGGGATGAGAGTGAAAATGGGAGGATGAGAACAGAGAGAGATGGGGGAGGGTGGGTAGGGAGGTGGGAGGGGAGGGCAGAGATGGACGGAAAGGAGAGCGTCCTTCGAATGTGAACATCTGAACAATATAGGGAGGAGTTTTAAGAAGGATGTAGAGTCAGTCAAGGGTGTCTTATGTTTCAGAAAGAGCATGTAGGATGAAGCCTAGAAATAGGTCACTGCATTTGACAATTAAGTCTTGTTGAACCTTACAAGACTAGCTTCAATAGAATGATGAAAGAGATGTCAAATTGTGATGCATTAAGGAATGAGATGGAATTGAGGAAATAAAGACTAGTTTGAACGATTCTTCATAAAGTTCAGTGGTGAAAAGAAAAGGGAAATGAAAAGGCGGGAAGATGTGAGTTTAAAGGAATAAATATTTTATGATGAAATAAGCATTAGAATATTTGTAGTTTTTGATCTGGGACCCAGATGGGAGTATAATATTAAAAGTATCACTTTCAGAAAAAATTAGTGAAGGCCCCAGATCCCAAAGAAAAGAGGACAGGCTCTAATTTATTGCTTATTCTCGGGAAGGAGGGAGGTTTTATCTTTGTACATTGTGCTGTGCAGCTAAGATCCTTTGTTTTGTTATTTATATTTTAAAGAGGAACAATGGTTTAATTTCAGAATTTCAGACAATAAGTACAATTGTTATCTTGAAAATGCTTAAATAAAGTAGAATATTCATTTTCAAATAACAGAAAATAATTATTAGCTGTAAATATGAGATCATAAATAATTATATGTGTCACTGTGAATTATTTTCTTTAGAAATGTGCTGTCCTGGGGTTCAGTGACATATTTATAGAGTCCATGGAGTTAAATATGGCTATCTCATTATTTGTTTTCTTCAAAAATATTAGTATGTTTGATAGAAAGTTCTAAAAATAGAAATTAGTTTTAAACCTAATAGCGAAGTATAGTAAAATAGTTACAAGAAGTATTGAGGATAGACTGGGTTCAACTCCCAGTTTCATCTCTTATTAATTATATGACATCATGCAAATTACTTACAATAGGGATTCTAGCACCTCTTTCATAAGACAGTTATGGGAAGAAATCAGGAGACTCCCATGCTTGCTGAAGGATCTAACCTGGGCTTGATGATACCCAATAAGTACAAGCAGTTCATTAAAACCCATGGGGAAAAAGCCCTGGGGAAATCAGTAAAATTGCTTCACTTGAGATCTCATGTAAATTTTCTGGTAAGCAACAGTCAATTACAAGTGTTTTATAAACAGACTTTGTATTTTGCATGATAAACCTGATTTTACTATGTCTACATCCCTTTTGCTTCTCTGGAAAGGTGACTAAAGGTGAGTCTTTACAATGAAAACAGAAAACAAAAATTCAGCTAAAAACAAAATTCAGGGTGAAAATGTTGCGTTCCTAAAGCTTGACTCTTCCCCGTGTTATTTCAGATTAAAAATAAACATGTGCTGGGTTTTAGACTCAGTGGATCCTCTTAGCTGACTGCAGAGGGACTTGAGCCCTTTCGTGTACAAACGCTTGGGGGAGGACACATGGAGCAACCATTGTAATGACCCTCCATCTCCTGGAAACCTTGGGGCGAAAATAATCTTGGGAGAAATTCTTTGTTATGTAGTTCGTCAGGCACTGCAGAGTCTCCTGTGCCTCCAAGCTCTGTTTTGAAAGTTGGAGCCCTTTGCTGACCGCTCTAGTTCCTTGTCTTTGTGGTCTGTTTGGGTTGCCCCTGTTATTTTCCGCTCTGCCCCTCCATTTACACACTCTGCCACGCTTAGTGCTTTGATTAACTGGGGGGGAGAGGAAGTAGAGTTAAAGGTTGCCTCAGCATATGGACTAGAGCTGGTGGACGAGGCCAACGTGGTGGGCGCCGAGATACACCAGACTGAGCGGGGTAGGCTGGAGGACTGTGAGCTGTGCTCCGGGAATGGTACATGGTTGCCCTCAGAAAGAAAAGGCATAGCAAGGTTCTTTAACTTGATAAAAATTGCCGTTTGGAAGTGGGGGTCTTGCTTCAACAAATGGGTAAATTAAGGCTTAGAGAAGGTAGGAAGTGTGCCAAAGTTCTCACAGACAAGTGTGGCATAGACAGGACGCAAACCAGTAGTATCTGGCTCTTAATCTCCTGGCCTCTGACTTTATTATAATGTGTTCACTCTGCCACAGATCATTGCTCATCTAGTTTTTTTTTTTTAATTTTTTAGGGGGAGAATGTGGGTGGCTGACAGCAGGAGTGGATAGAATATAAAGTTCTTTGGCACATAAGAGAAATTATAACTTCTTTCATCCAGTTTTTCTGTTGCAGGAGCTGGGTGTAGGAGAAGAGCATAGGCCTAAAAGTCAGAAACACCTAGATTTACATGGCTGTTCCAGCAGTTCCTTCAAGATGTGGATACTTGCATATCCACGTTGAGGAGAGAAGGAACAGGTATATAATAAAAAAGGTAGCTGGCGAGGGAGTTTCCTGGTGGCCTAGTAGTTAGGATTCCGGGCATTCACTGTAATGACCTGGACTCTATCCCTGTTGGGGAACTGAGATCCTGCAAGCCATGCGGGCAAATGTATATATATATATATATATATAGTGGATGGTGGCGCTCTCAGCTGTTCATCCAGGCTGCTCTGGGAAGTCAGGATGGCGTCACCTTGCAGAGCTCGCCCAACTGTTAGACCCTGAGCTGATGGGAAACATTGACAAGTTTGTCCTTCTGACCCAGTCATTAGTTTCTGACCGGAGCTGTCCTGGTGCAGATCAACTCCCTGATAGAGACGTTTGACTTATATTTCCATAGAGGCGTTTGAAAAGGCACTGGTGATGTATTTAATCTTGGGGGTCACAGGGACCCTAGATAAGCAGTGAGAGTCTGTGTGAAGAGAAGCAAGTATTTTTAAAAAGGTGAATCCGAATCTTAAACCATCAAAAACAAACAAACAAACAAAAAGCACAGAATTTCTCCTTCTCCTTAGTGAAAATGAGACAGGTCACTGTGGGCCGTTAAGCAAGGAGTTGTGGGCACCCGCGCTTTCTGAGGCAGTGGCGTCCTGTCAAAACCCAGGTGCCATCACGTGGGGAAAAAGACCACAGGCAAGTGCAGATGACCTAGCTGTCAGTGGAGCTGTGAGGCTTACATCTGATTAGCTTTGCAGAGGGCTGGCAAATTATGACAAGTTTCAGATATGTTCAAGCTGCCCCCTGGATTTCCTAAATATGTATTGAAAATTTAGAAGTCACTTATGAAAAAAATGAGCCCTTTCCTTATCATATCAGTATAGACTTTTTAAACTAAAGGTTCATTTTCATTTGATATGTCTGAAAATTCCAGTGAGATGCAATTCAAGTCTGAGTAAACAAAATCCTTGTCAGCATAGTTTGGCTTCTTTGATGAATAGAGATTATTTTCAACTGGCATAGTTATCAACTGCTCAGTCATGGACTTGATTTCTCTATTCGATTAATTGGCTATTTAAAATTATTAAAATAAATGATTCAATCTTTAAGTCCTTGTATTTTTGTGATCATATGACTTAATGGATAGAATAGGCCAACCATGTATATGCTGCTTCACCTACAAGAAGTCAATGCAGTTATTTATCTAAATAATTTTTGACAAGAGCGAGCATATTAAAAGAGTGACCAAACTCTTTTTGTTTGTTTAGTCTTTGAGAAATAATTTATTTCCAAATAACATAAAAATCTGGAAAAAGTTAATGAGATCCTTGAATATTTGTAAGTCTCAAATCTGTAATTTTATGTTTCATACATTATTAAGTGCTTGAACTTTTCATAACAAAAATCTAAAATGGTTCCCTGAGGGCAGCGGAGTTGATTTTTGATAATCCTCAATTATTTCGTGAAGGTGAGGTGAAGTTGCTCAGTCATGTCCGACTCTTTGCGACCCCATAGATTGTAGCCTACCAGGCTCCTCCATCCATGGGATTTTCCAGGCAAGAGTACTGGAGTGGGTTGCTATTTCCTTCTCCAGAGGATATTCCCAACCTAGGGATCGAACCCAGGTCTCCCACATTGTAGGCAGACGCTTTACCATCTGAGCCACCAGGGAAGGTAGAGACTTTAAAAGGCCCTGATAAAGAGTCAGTTTTAACATGGACAGAGAGGCTGGGCTTCGCCCCAGTTGTGTTGTGCAGACGGCAGCATGGCAAATGTGCCCAACTCGAAGTTCACTGACCATTGGTGGTTTAGTAGCTAAGTTGTGTCCGACTCTTGTGACCCTATGGACTGCAGCCTGCCAGGCTTCTCTGTCCATGGGATTCTCCAGGCAAGAATACTGGAGTGGGTTGCCATTTCCTTCTCCAGGGGATCTTCCCAACCCAGGGATAGAACCTGGGTCTCCCTCATTGCAGGCAAATTCTTTACCAGCTGAGCTACAAGTTAGGTTCTGTATTACAGTTTCTCCAGCATTGCACTCTAATTGGATGGATGTTTAAGTTTTTCCACAATACCCCCCACTTTAAACAGATAAATGCGAAAGCTCAGCAGTACAAATTTGCATTTCTTTACCACTTGTTTATATTAATAAAAATGAAAACAATATAGCTAAAGGCACTCAACAACTTACTTTTTTTTTTTTTTCAAGTCAAGACTAGATATTGTAGATGAACTATAGAAGAGTTAACTCATGATAGATATTGTCTGGGCTTCCCTGATAGCTCAGCAGGTAAAGAACCTGCCTGTAATGCAGGAGACACGTAGATATTGTTTAGAGAAAAACATTTTCCCTTCATCTAAATATGTTAGTTTATCTTAATGGCCTGACATTTGACATACACGTGACCAGGTGAAGGTGCTGCAGAGACAAAGGCAGCACATGATGGTTATTGGAGTCCCCGCTACCCCCTTCCTGTGTGACTGGCTGCAGAGAGGCCAAAGGCAACACACAGCGGTCAGGGGAGGTCCCCACTTCCTGTGTGACTGATGATCAGAATTTCTTTTTGTCTGTGTAACGTGGCCTCCATTCTGGGCTGTTTTGTATGACCCTGAGCCTATTCTTATTCTCCCGTTTTTTTTTTTTTTTTTTTCTTTTTCTACTGTGACAATATGTGATGCGTTTAATGTAGTAAATTATTAAAGAGAGTTTCCCAAGAGGCTGTTCAGCTCAGTTCCTCTGATTTCTCCAGTTAATGGTGAAGGGCCGTGCTCAGGGCTGCCAGCGCTTGCTTTGGATTTCAGCAGGTGGATCAGAGGGGCCAAAAGACTGTCAGGCCTGAAGAGAACACACCCATTTTCTCAGAGTGATCACAGTGGTTATTTTAATCTTCGTTGCCATCCAGATGTATTAAAGGACGCTGCATAAAGAACATTTTAATAACTTAATTTGTAATCATTGCCTCTGGGAATGCACTTTGTTATACAGTTTTTGGTGCTCTATAGTAAAAAACAATAGTGTAAGAACAAATGAATATTTCCTTTTAAAAACAGATCTTTAGTGGTAACTGTTCTTAGATAATTTGAGCACTATTATTATATGGCAATAGTAATTTAGGCACTGAGATAAAAGATATCCCACAGTGCACCTAGTTAAAAAAAGAATAAATAATCAGATGCTTCATCATGTGTGACTCATATATGGACATGAAAAAAATGTAAGCACTTTATATATAAACAGGGTACTTACTAACGTAAGAGAAGGAAGGAATATGAGGGAAAAATCCAGGAGAATATTTGATTTTCTTTTTGTAGGTACTTGTTAATGAGAACAAGATTAAAAGGCATGTAAATCTCTTAAGCTAAAAGCTCTTCTGTTCATAATCTGCTCCTAAAAAACACCCAACAACTTGGTAACAAATATTTCTTTTCAAGTGGTCTCGCTTTCAACCTGTAAATGGAAATTAGATTTCACTTAGAGCTTTGAAATCGTGACAGTGCTGCAATTTCAACATGAAATTGTTTCTTCTAACTTGCTTATAAATTCATTCTTTCCTTCTTAAAAATACAATCGGCCCTAAGTCAAATAATTACAAAATAGTAATTTTATAAAATATGGTGTTTGATATCTTTGTTGCTGAACAAGAGAGCTTTTTATATGGCAAATATAAACACAGTATTTTATTTGTACATGCTTCTTTATGGGTAATTGTGGGTTTCAAAAGTAATAAACAGCAGTGTAATTATTCCATAGCTTGCAGTGGGGATGTGTTTCCTTAATCTGGCCACTTTAAGAAAGAAATAACTATTCATCTCTGAACCTTTTCAGAAAAGCAATTAAAAAAAATTCAGTGTTTTTTTTTTCAAATTTAGGAAAATATATCATTGTTTAGTTCTG
Organism: Oryx dammah; assembly: GCF_014754425.2. Taxonomy (NCBI): domain Eukaryota; kingdom Metazoa; phylum Chordata; class Mammalia; order Artiodactyla; family Bovidae; genus Oryx; species Oryx dammah. The sequence goes on along the minus strand of NW_024070208.1, from coordinate 81,643,089 downwards.
ATTAGTTTATGAATTTTAAGAGACTGGAAAGATAGAACTTTACAATGGTTATTTCATCTGAGAAATCACCTAGACAGGTCAGATCGTTCCAAAACTTTAAGTAACCCACAGAGAAATGTTTTAAAATATCACTTTCCACTTAAGGAGAGCATTGTGACATCTGTGAGTTGCTTTGATGTAGTTCGGCTGAAAATATAAAAGTATAATAATTATGGCAACATTTGCCAAATCTATGTTATGATTATATGGGTGTTATTAGTCTTTCAAATTCTCTATATGTTTAATTTTTTTCATAATTCAAAACTGTTTTAAAAAAGAATCAATAGTCTGAGGGGAGGAAAATGTTTGCTAATTATGCCAATATTACTAATGCAGTCGGTGTAAGTTATATATTTATTATACTTTGGTAAACTGGCACTGTGGCTTAAAAAAATCACTTTCCAAGCATTTCTGTATCATTTCACAGTATGGAATGAGCTAGAGTGTTAGCAATATGACAAGGAAGAAGCTGAATCCCTAATGGATATTCAGGGACTTTTTGTATTACTCATATAGAAATAGATATAAGTATAGTGACTGCTTTGGTCCTCTGATGAAGAAAGTTTGTTAATCAGTCAGCAACCCAAGTATAGGGAAAAAATGATGAAAAGCTATTTCTCTATCTTGGTAAATATTAATTTTGCTTTTTAAATTTTGATTTGATTCATGGGTAGGCAGCAAGTTCAGTTCAGTTCAGTCGCTCAGTCATGTCCGACTCTTTGTGACCCCATGAATCGCAGCACGCCAGGCCTCCCTGTCCATCACCATCTCCCAGAGTCCACTCAGACTCACGTCCACTGAGTCCGTGATGCCATCCAGCCATCTCATCCTGGGTCGTCCCCTTCTCCTCCTGCCCCAATCCCTCCCAGCATCAGAGTCTTTTCCAATGAGTCAACTCTTTGCATGAGGTGGCCAAAGTACTGGAGTTTCATCTTTAGTATCATTCCTTCCAAAGAAATCCCAGGGTTGATCTCCTTCAGAATGGACTGGTTGGATCTCCTTGCAGTCCAAGGGACTCTCAAGAGTCTTCTCCAACACCACAGTTTAAAAGCATCAATTCTTCGGCGCTCAGCCTTCCTCACAGTCCAACTCTCACATCCATACATGACCACAGGAAAAACCATAGCCTTGACTAGACGGACCTTAGCCGGCAAAGTAGTGTCTCTGCTTTTGAATATACTATCTAGGTTGGTCATAACTTTCCTTCCAAGGAGTAAGCGTCTTTTAATTTCCTGGCTGCAGTCACCATCTGCAGTGATTTTGGAGCCCCCCAAAATAAAATCTGACACTGTTTCGACTGTTTCCCCATCTATTTCCCATGGAGTGATGGGACCGGATGCCATGATCTTTGGGCAGCAAAGCTATGCCCAAAGTTGGAGGACAGTTTTCTTCGCTGTTAAGATCCTGTGTGCGCGTGCTTTACAATTAACACCTAGTGTTGGTGTTAGACCCAATTTGTTTAATTCTCTGAAGTAGGTCTGATAACTATCCCCATTTTGCAGAAAAGTGAGCAAAGGGCATAAGACTTTTACTTAAAATGCTTGACAATTATATTTGTTTTCTATTACATTGCTATAGTATAGAACCAGTCCTGATTTGAAGACAATTTCTAGCAGCGTGTGGATGGTTTACATGATAAATCCATGAAATTGACTTCATACATATGTACTTGCCCATTTGTTTCTCCTGTTAGATTTTGAGACACCCCTTCAAGCTAGATATTATGACTTATTCCTATTTTTTGTGTGATCATTTTTAAAGAACAAAAGAAAGAAAACCTGAGCTTGTGAGCGTTATAAAACATTGAGGCAGATTCTTTGATGCTTCTCCACCTGAGAGGGTGCTCTCCCTCTGAATCTGGGTATGCTTATTATGACTGCTTCATTCAAAAGACCAGTATAGAAATAGTGCTCCGTGACTTCCAAGGTAGGTGATACAAGGTTATGCAGTTTCTTCCTTATTCGCTGGGACACGTATTCTTGAAGCTTTGGGCTGCCAGTGAACCCAAGACTGCCATGCAGTAAGGAAAAGCCACATAGAAAGACCACAGGTAGGCTTTCTCATGGATGGTCTCAATTGAGCCCAGCCTTTGAGATGTCCCAGGCCAGGTGCCACACACAGATGAGCCCTCCGCCCAGCCATTTAAGTCACCACGAGCCCTTCAAATCCTCTCCAAGCACCAGACACTTCAGAGGACGGAAAAGCTGCCCTCTATGCGATGTCTGATATCCTGAGGCAAAGAATCCTAGCTGTAATAAAGTAGTTGCTGTTTTATACTGCATTTTAGTGGTTTGTTATGCAACAATAGATCATGGGACTGTGTTCGATAATAGTTGTTGAATGACTGATTCTCCATTAAGTGAGAGGTTTCATTGAGTACAACTAATAAGCACTGAAATGAAAGAAACCTATGTGGTCTCATATGCATTGGTGCATTTTTCCCCCTCTCTGGTTAGCAGCGCTGGTAAGTTGAAGTTGTTCTTGTGACATATTCTCTTGGCAGTTCATGTGATTCATTTAGTAACCAATATTCATGCACTGACTCTTGTGACCAGGTCTGCATCTGAGGAATTTTGATGTGTGTTAGATACAATGCCTGTGAGCAGGTCACGTGCAGCACAACTGAAAAGATGCACTTTGAGGCTGCACGTGGACAGTGCCATGGAGAGACAGGGCACAGTCGTCTCCAAAGAGCTGCTTCCTGCCTTCACTGGGTCCATCTCTGGAAGGTCAAGTGGAAGCTAGTATAACCATCCACATCATTAAAGTGTCAAAATGTGTCTGCTGAAATTTTTGCGTTATCTAGAATATTCACTTGAAATCCTCATGTTTCTATTTTTTTAAGACTAACAAGTTACAGTGAACTATATATTTATAGTGAACTGTCCATGGGGTCACGAAGAGTCGGACACAACTAAGCGACTGAAGTGAGCTGAACTGATAGTGAGCTAGCCCACTTGAAATTGAATAATTTATTTTGCATTTATGACCTAAATTGTTTTCAAGTGGTTGATTATTGTGATATTCTCTCTTAGCCACAAGTTTTTACTGTTTCTTAAGAGGAAGTAGTTACATTTTCACTCACATATTAAAATCATCACTTCTTGTATCATGCACCTACTAGCCATATCTTTGGAATTTTCTAAACATCATTTGCACAAGTTTTCACATTGCACAATTTATCTGGAATGTTTGGGGAAGAATTAAAAGCCAGAAATCAAGAGAGAGAACTAGGCCTGGTGTATTCAGGAGCAAGTGGCTGATCAGGAGCAAGGGTCTGAATGCTGGGTAGAGAAGGAAGAGGCAAACAGTCGTCATGAAGGAAAGCACCAGTCACCGTTTTAGTCATTGTTCAGTTGCTAAGTCATGTCCAGCTCTTTGTGACCCCATGGGCTGCAGCACACCAGGCTTCCCTGGTTTTCACTATCTCCCTAAGTTTGCTCAAACTCATGTCCATTGATGCCACCCAACCATCTCATCCTCTGTAGCCCCATCTCCTCCTGCCCTCAGTCTTTCCCAGCATCAGGGTCTTTTCCAGTGAGTTGCCTCTTCGTATCAGGTGGCCAAAGTATTGGAGCTTCAGCTTCAGCATCAGTCCTTCCAGTGAATATTCAGTGTTGACTTCCTTTAGGATGGACTACTTTGATCTCCATGCAGTCCAAGGGACTCCCCAAGAATCTTCTCCATCACTGCAATTCAAAAAACATCAATTTTGTGGTGCTCAGCCTTCTTTATGGTCTAACTCTCACATGCGTCATTTACCAAGCATTTTATTCAATGGGGTGCTTACCAGTTTTCATGGATAGTTTCAAAACTGAAATGATATTGTATTTGGCTTCTTTTTAAAGTTTAAAGTGAAGCAGCTTAAGTTTATTTATTTTTGGTTTGCAAACAAACAAAAAACAACCCCCAAACTTGAGAATTTCCATTGTATTAGTTATTGCTCTGTAACAAATAGCACAAACTTAAAGACTTAAAACAACGCATGTATATTATCTCTCAGTATCTGCAGGTCAGATTCTGATGTGGTTTTGGTATGTCCTCAGCAAGTCTGCAATCGGTGTGTGAGCCAGAGCTGGGGTCTCCACTGAGACTTTACTAGGGAAAGGTCAGACTCCAAACCCGCGTTGTGGTTGCTGGGATTCGTGCCTTGCAGACTGTGTACCTGGGATACTCAGTGCTCATTGGCGGGACACTGCCTTTGGTTCTTTGCCAGGTGGCCCTCCCTCAGGTCATCCACAGCCTGGCGTCTTGCTTCTTAAAAGACAGCAAGAGGACATTTTCTCAGCAAGATGGACGTTACGATCTTATCCAACGTCATCATGAAAATGACAGCTCTCACCTTCGTCCTCTTCTGTTCTTTGGAAGCAAGTTCCGACACTGAAGGGGAGATGGCTGGGCTCCCCCAGGACATGAAAAGCAGGACAAAGGATGGTGGCACGTTAGAGACTGTTTGACCATCCATTGCTGTTAAGGTTGCTCAGAGATATTGGTCTCTAGATAAGCAGAGACAATGCAAGACGCATCTTCATTTTTATTTTGTTACTAGGTCAGTATCTGATTCGTGTGTAACTATTAATGTAGGAGATCATCAGCATTATTAAGTACAGATGCATTTGATTTCAGGGACATATGTAAAGAAGGGGCTTCCCTGGTGGCTCAGATGGTAAAGAGTCTGCCTGCAATGCAGGAGACCTGGGTTCAATCCCTGGGTCGGGAAGATTCCCTGGAGAAGGGAATGGCAACCCACTCCAGGATTCTTGCCTGGAGAACCCCATGGACAGAGGGGCCTGGGAGGCTGCAATCCATGGGATCGCAAAGAGGTAGACACAATTGAGCTACTAATACATACACACATATATGTAAGGGGAATCTTACTAGGCTTGATTCTGCATGGACAAAGTGAAATTTTAATTAAAGAAATTGGCAGTGATCATTGTCAGTCCATCTTACTTCTTCCAAAATTGTTTCTGTGTGAAATTAAATTTTAAACTTTGCCTTGTAATATTTTTTAGAATTTAAGAGATTTGCTATAACCATGGAATGATATCCCATAAATGCTTCAGAAGAATGCAATTTGTTTCCTAAAATGCATTTTTAGGATAAATTAATGAATTTTAGAACCTGTAGTTTCTAAATGGTGACCTATAATTCCATAATAAGATTGATTTGTTTAGACCAATAGAGTAATCTCATATGCCTATTTAGTCATCCATATAAATCTCATTTGTCTGGAATGCTGCCCATAATGCTAAATTCAGATTAAAGATTTCAGCAATGGGATTTGAAATAAACATGAAGGCAGTTTAGAGCAACCGCCTTTATGAATAGAAGCCTTAAAACTATGTGTCTTCAACTATTCTGGCCCAACTAGCATACTTAGTCCTTTTCGCCGTTTCTGGAATGGCAAACATTTTTCTAGGAGCAGCTTCTGTCTCTAGTCGTGGATGCTCGTTAGGGCTCAAATTCTGCCGACCTGACACTGCTGTTCGTTAGGGGTGTGCACGTGTGTGTTTAGTCGTGAGTCGTGTCTGACTCTGCGACCCCATAGACTGTAGCCCACCAGCCACCTTTGTGCATGGGGTTTCCCAGGTGAGAATACTGCAGTGGGTTACCATTTCCTCTTCAGGGGATCTTCCTGACCCAGGGATGGAACCCATATCTCCTCCACTGCAGGCAAGTTCTTTACCACCGAGCTACCAGGGAAGCCCCGCATTATATTTACTTGAGTAAAATGGTTTTCCAATGTCTTGCTTACTGTATTTTTTAAATTTTTTTTTTCGGGAGAGTAAAAATATCCTTGGTGTAGGACTGGGAGTATAAAATCAGACTTGGGAGGTAAGTAGGCAGGATCAATCAGGATAGATCAGGTCATGCTGAGTTAATAAACATCCCCAAATAGCAGTGACTTACAACAATGACACCTCCTAGAGATTTCTTTCTTGCTAACAGTATATGTCGTTGTGGATTGACAGTGCCTCTGTTATGCATTTTCAATCCAGACTTCAGTCTGCCAGAACAGTCGCTGCTTAGAACATTGTCAGTCTTGTGGCAGAAAGAAACGAGACAGAATACCATACTCTGGCTCATAAAAGTCCAGCCCAAAAGAGACAGACTGCTTACAGTTCCGTCTTACTGGCTGAAGCGTCACACGACCATTCCTGTGTTCAGCAGAGCAGAGAGGAAGCTAGAATGGCACGCCGCAGTACAGTCTACCGGAGAAGACTGCAGAGATGGCTAAGATGCAGAGAATCTGGGCTCAAAGATCTGTTTTTATATTTCAAGTCTTTGCTGATGTCTGGTACTTTTAAATGTACGTTTTTAAAAATTATATATTAAATCCAACTCTGCCATTACCTTCCAAGTGTAAAATGAGGCTTTTTTTTTTTTTTTAAGGAAAATATAAGAGTAACATGGAGACTTACATTACCATATGTAAATAGATAGCCAAGGGAATTTGCTGTATGGCTCAGTAAACTAAAACAGGGGCTCTGTATCAACCTAGAGGGGTGGGATGGGGCAGGAGATGGGAGGGAGGTTCAAAAGGGATGGGGTTTATGTATACCTGTGGCTGAGTCTTGTTGGGGTTTGACGGGAAGCAACAAAATTCTGTAAAGCAGTTATCCTTCAGTAAAAAATTTAATTAATTTAAAAAAATAATTATCTAGTCAAAGAAAAAGGAGAGTATTCCAAAGATTACCTTATTAGTGGCATTCTTTTGGATGGTATGATATATGGAGATAAAATGATATAACTGATAGATGAGACTTTTCCTTATATAATTTTAAAATGTAAGTAATTTGAAAGCAAATTATAACTTTCTGGGGGGTGGGAGAAGAGTGGGTTGATGTGTACAGTGATGTTTTTGAGTGCTGTCCCAAAAGCACAGAGGTTAAAAGAATCCCAAAATTTAGAGGAGTGTTCTCAAATACGTTTCCGCATTTATATTACTCTGGTTTTATGAATTTAAATTATCTGAATAGATTTGCTTAGTACTGAAAATGGAAAGCAAGTTTGGAGATATGCTCTAATTTCTGAATTGATGCTCATTGAGCACCTGGTGTAGAGGAGAGGTTAGACTGGCGTTTGGGCAAACAGGATCAGGTTAGGTTTATCGTTGTTCTTCATGCCTCAGCTTCCACCCATTCTTGTCATCACCTTTGGATGTTAAAAGTTGAAGTGGGGCACTATTTGAAAAATGAGTCCAAGCATATGCCATCCCGTAGCATCATCTTGGTATTTAAAGAAGACAGTGGAATTAACTATCTTTCATCTGGACTTGGGTCATGCCAAAGTGATGAAAATTATTAGTATAAAATTAAGAATTTAAAGGGCTTTCCTGGTGGCTCAGACAATAAAGAATCTGCCTGCAATGCAGGAGACCTGGGTTCAATACCTGGGCCGGGAAGATTCCCTGGAGAAGGAAATGGCAACCCACTCCAGTCTTCTTGTGTGGAGAATCCCATGGACGGAGGAGCCTGGAGGGCTACAGTCCACAGGGTCGCAAAGAGTGAAGCACAACTGAGGGACAAATACTTTCACTTTCAAGAATGTAAAAGATGATGTCTGGATTTTTCTTTTTCCATAAACTGAATCATCTTCCTAGGCATTCAGAACTGACTCTTAAGCTGTGTATGTTTTTCGTCTGTCTTATGCATAATTATTGACTTAGAATTAATGTGTTATGTAAAATTAGCTCCAGGTCTTTATTATTTATCCTTGCAGCACAGTTGGTACATAATTGTCCACTAAATATTTGTTGACTGGATTTAATCCATTTGGCGAAAATCTAGTTTTAATTCCATAATCATAGGAAAGTGGGGAAGGCAAATCTTCTGTAACTCCCAGAAGCGCTTATCCTCGTGTTACACTCTTACCATCAGGCAGAATTTAGCTGTGCTCTTTTCTGTGTGGTTTTGAGATGAAGTCAAGCTGGATCACAGTAGCAAAATCTTGTTTGAATTAGGAAAAAAGAACTTAAGTAAACTCATGTCTTTATTTCAAAGTACATTCACTCTATTGTCAAACTATCAGTGGGTTTGGATTTCTTCAAATCAAAGTATGATTCATGTAATTACTGTATTATGATTAGCTTTATTAAAGGACTGAAGGTATTTTAATGGTTTGTGATGAATGAAAAGAAGAAGAAGTATGAAGAACTAGAACCAGTCTGCAATGAGAACTGGATGTTGAATTCAGTTATTGTTGAATATTCTTTTAACAAGATTGAATCCAGAGGCAAGACATTTTGTTCCTTAAAAAACCCCATTGAAGTATATTTTAAGAATGACCTACATAGTAATGAATTTTCAAATTCTTATTAACATCCTGCAAAAAAAAAAAAAAGAGCGAGAGAAAGAACTCTGGCATAATTACTTGGCTTTTAAAGTTTAAATTTTTGCTCTCATTTTAAGTTTTCTTCTGGTCATTTCATAAGTGTCTTGTATAGTTATTGATTTTCTAGATTTTCTTTAATTATGCATTTTATTAGTGAATACTTACAACTTACTACTCAACAGACTGTATTTATTTCTAGTCATAAATAGTAGAGGAGGAAATGTTCACTTATATTCTAATTAACTATTTTTAAAACTCTTTGAAAGGAATTCCTTTAGAAATTTGATAAGAGAATGAATATTAATGTCCCTTATTTGCTAACTTACATCAAAGTTAATTATGCAGAAAGTAAAGACCGAGCATGTTTTGGTGCTTTAGTACCTGAGTAAAAAATTTTAAAAATACACCTTTTTTTTTTTTTTTAAAATACTGTCTCTTAGGAAGCATTTGATGTTAGATGCAAAGTCTGTTTTATAAAACAGGATTTTTGATCATCAGTTAATATATAGTTTCTCTCCAATGTCTTTAAAGTGCTTTTAAGTTTTTTCTCAATTTGCTTTTTGATTGATTCCATTCACAGATGGCTTCTATTTCTAGTGGCTCCTCTGAGTGGGTTTTTAGTCAGTTTGGCCTCTGTCCTAGGGAAGACAGCACAGAGGTCTTCCATGTGCCCCTTAGAAGTTGTAGCGTGTACCCGATGGAAAACAGAGCCGAAACAGGGAATTATAGTGGATTCCGTTTACCTTTACCAGATGAACCTTTGGGGAAACTTGTTAAAATACCAAGTCTTGACTAGTACTTCTGGACCTGAAAACTTCTGTGTTTCCAACTAATTTCCAGGATGTTGCTAGGATTCAGAGACATGGAATGGACCACGTTTCTGTTGTAGCTGTGTGGAGTTTGTACTAGTCATACCAGTGAGACTTGCTCACACCCCACTTGCCTTTGTTTTAGCAGACCCTTGGCATTTATAATTTAACATTCAGAGCTTGAAAGTCCATTACTTGTAAGTTGACTTTATAATATTACTAAGGTACAATTTTGAATTGTACATTAAAATAATGAGCCATTTATCAATTAAACATATGTGTATCAATCCTACTGTAGGTAGGCATATTCTCTTAGGTACTGGGTGACAAAGACAGATAAGACTCAGACAAACAAATGGATAATTGCAATATAACGTGACTGCTGCTCCTCCAGGGGCTGTCCAGGTACAATGTGCAGCTTTGGAAAGCCTGCTCAGAGGACCCAGTATCTCAACTGAAACCTGAAGCCAGCAAGGCCTATCTGTGTAAATGGCAGAGACGTGTCCTGGACTCTCTGGCGCCCAGAGTATGTCTGTAGATCAGCAGCACAGCCCTGACTGGGAGCTTGTTAGAAGGGGAGGCTTGGGTCCTACTTTGGAGCTGCAGCATCCGTGAATTAGAATCTGCATTTTAATCACATCTCCGGGTATACATGTGCACATTAACAAGATCCCCAGGTAAGTCAGTCAAGGAAACACTGGCGGTCAGTGAGAGAGGGGAGAGACACAGAGGAGCCTGCAGCAGACTACAGGAAATGTACTTCACTGGAAGAGACAGCTGAGCAAACATCAAAGAGCTGGTACCTTGGAGGCCAGAGAGTGAAAGAGGTTATTCTTGAGTTTCCAAGTCAGTTTATCACAAAGTATACATTCTCTCCCTTATTGCTAATAAACTGATAAAACTGTCTGAAAATGTTAGGTACAAAAGTCCATTGTTTGCTGGGAGCTTTACCACCCTCCGAGATGTGGTTTATAATCATGGGAATTGGTCCTCTCTGGCCTCAAGTGCTTTACTGAAGTCTGCCTACTACATCATTCAGGAACAGTCTTTGCCTGAAATACCTTACATTATTTTGCTAGCTATAAAGAACATTGTTTATGCCAGTCTACTTTAAGAAAGATGTTTTCCTTAAAGACCCTCACTCATATGCAACATGCAATACTTCATTTAAGGATCCATTTCCAGGGATGCAGATTAAGCTGTGGCTCTCCCTAACAGACTGGTTCTAGATAGGAAAAGGCGTATGTCAAGGCTGTATATTAGCACCCTGCTTATTTAACCTCTATGCAGAGTACATCATGAGAAATGCTGGGCTGAAGGAAGCACAAGCTGGAATCAAGATTGCCGGGAGAAATATCAATAACCTCTGATATGCAGATGACACCACCCTTATGGCAGAAAGTGAAGAGGAACTAAAAAGCCTCTAGATGAAAGTGAAAGTGGAGAGTGAAAAAGTTGGCTTAAAGCTCAACATTCAGAAAACGAAGATCATGGCATCCGGTCCCATCACTTCATGGCCAATAGATGGGGAAACAGTGGAAAGAGTGGCTGACTTTATTTTTCTGGGCTCCAAAATCACTGGAGATGGTGACTGCAGCCATGAAATTAAAAGACGCTTACTCCTTGGAAGGAAAGTTATGACCAACCTAGACAGCATATTAAAAAGTAGACATATTACTTTGCCAGCAACAGTTCATCTAGTCAAAGCTGTGGTTTTTCCAGTAGTCATGTATGGATGTGAGAGTTGGACTGTGAAGAAAGCTGAACGCCAAAGAATTGATGCTTTTGAACTGTCGTGTTGGAGAAGACTTGAGAGACCCTTGGACTGCAAGGAGATCCAATCAGTCTATTATAGAGGAGCTCAGTCCTGGGTGTTCTTTGGAAGGACTGATGTTGAAGCTGAAACTCCACTACTTTGGCCACCTGATGTGAAGAGTTGACTTATTGGAAAAGACCCTGATGCTGGGAAAGATTGAAGGCAGGAGGAGAAGGGGGATGACAGAGGATGAGATGGTTGGATGGCATCACCGACTTGATGGACATGGGTTTGGTTGAACTCTGGGAGTTTGTGATGGACAGGGAGGCCTGGCGTGCTGTGGTCCATGGGGTCACAAGGAGACGGACACGACTGAGCGACTAAACTGAACTGAACTGAACTGAACTCCCTAACAGAGGAGGCTTCTCTTGTGACTCAGACAGTAAAGACTGCCTGCCAATGCAGGAGACATGGGTTTGATCCCTGACTTGGGAAGATCCCCTGCAGAAGGAAATGACAACCCACTCCAGTATTCTTGCCTGGGAAATCCCATGGACAAAAGAGCCTGGTGGGCTACAGACCATGGGGTCTCAAAGAGTTAGACACGACTGAGTGATTAAATGGCAACAACTCCCTAACAGATGCTCCCCCATTTAATTTAAGATGTCAAACAAAATAGGCTGGGGTCTCAGGAATATAGATCAGCGTTCAGTTCAGTTCAGTTCAGTTGCTCAGACGTGTCCGACTCTGCGACCCCATGAATCACAGCACGCCAGGCCTCCCTGTCCATCAAACTCCTGGAGTTCACTTAAACTCATGTCCATCAAGTCGGTGATGCCATCCAACCATCTCATCCTCTGTCATCCCCTTCTCCTCCTGCCCCCAATCCCTCCCAGCATCACAGTCTTTTCCAATGAGTCAACTCTTCCCATGAGGTGGCCAAACTATTGGAGTTTCAGCTTTAGCATCAGTCCTTCCAAAGAACACCCAGACTGATCTCCTTTAGAATGGACTGTTTGGATCTCCTTGCAGTCCAAGGGACTCTCAAAAGTCTTCTCCAACAGTTCAAAAGCATCAATTCTTTAGCACTCAGCCTTCTTCACAGTCCAACTCTCACATCCATACATGACCACTGGAAAAACCATAGCCTTGACTAGACGGACCTTTGTTGGCAACGTAATGTCTCTGCTTTTTGATATGCTGTCTAGGTTGGTCATAACTTTCCTTCTAAGGAGTAAGCGTCTTTTAATTTCCTGGCTGCAGTCACCATCTGCAGTGATTTTGGAGCCCAAAAAAATAAAGTCTGACACTGTTTCCACTGTTTCCCCATCTAGTTCCTATGAAGTGATGGGACCAGATGCCAAGATCTTCGTTTTCTGAATGTTGAGCTTTAAGCCAACTTTTTCACTCTCCACTTTCACTTTCATCTAGAGGTTTTTTAGTTCCTCTTCACTTTCTGCCATAAGGGTGGTGTCATCTGCATATCTGAGGTTATTGATATTTCTCCCGGCAATCTTGATTCCAGCTTGTGCTTCTTCCAGCCCAGCGTTTCTCATGATGTTCTCTGCATAGAAGTTAAATAAGCAGGGTGACAATATACAGCCTTGACATACTCCTTTTCCTAAAAGCACAAACAGACATAGCCTTCCTGAACTCGAGCACTTCCCCGGATGGAGATCTTAGGCTCGTTGAACATACTGTGTATAATTTCCAGTGTAGAGATCTGACTGTGTGCATGAGTACTAAGTCACTCAGTCGTGTCTGACTCTTTGCGACCCCACGGACTGTAACCCACCAGCCTCTTCTGTCCTTGGGATTCTCCAGGCAAGAATACTGGAGTGGGTGCCATGTCCTCCTCCAGGGCGTCTTCCTGATCTAGGGGTCCAACCCCCATCTCTTGTGTCTCTTGCGTTGGCAGGTGGGTTCTTCACTACTAGCGTCACCTGGGAAGCCCAGAAACATGCCTGTTGATGAATGTCTGGCATGTTGGGGTATGTCTGAATGATATGCTACAGTGCATGATATCTGGTGAGCACGTTTCACTTGGACTTGGATCAAGGTAGCTTTTACTGTTTGGTATGGGAAAACAAGCAACGTGACGGTATAATAAGGAGAAGCGCAAAGGTGTTGTCGGGACAGTTGATTTCTTGTAAGCCCCATGTATGTACCTGAAAGGTGTGTGAGACACATTCACCCACCTGTGCATTTCCTTTTTCTACCTTTAGCCGCGTCAGCACAGAAATCATTCTTCAACGTAAGTCGAATGTTCTGGACCTTAACGTGCAACTTGTGTGGGTGCCAGAGCCTCCTCTGTTCACCTTGTCTGCTCTTTGGCCAGAGATTTCTGTTTCTATTTCCTTCCGCCTTGGGTGTCTCCATGAGCAGGCCTGACCACAGCCTCCTGCTAATGCAATATGCATTTCGTATATTGAGATTACTAAAACGATTCTGAACTATTATGGGAGAAAAAGAGAGTGAAATTCCCAAATGAATTATAGAATAGCAGTTGTAAAATTAGAAAATTACATACATATGGGCAGTTATTCAGGCATTAAAAAGGACATCAAGTAGAAGTTGGAAAAGATATCAAAGCTTTTCATTTTTAAACTAAATTTGGGAATTTAAATAATTTCACAAAAACACATTTATGACCTTAAAATATTATTATATTTTTATCTTAAATGTGTAATCCCTCAAATGTTATATGGAGACCAAAACTTGTTATTTACAGCAAGGTTAGCATGTCCTTTATTTTGCAGAGGAAGTTACAAATGCTTAACTGTATCTTAGCTGAGATTATTCAAGAGCTGCACTGTTTAAAATAACCTTCCACAAAATCAGTTATGCTTCAAAAAAAAAAAAAACCTTCCATGATAATAGAAATATTTGATATCTTCACTGTCAACACTGTAGCCACTAGCCTCAGCTGGCTGTTGAGTATCTGAACTGTAACTGGTACAACTGAGGGACTGAATCAGTAATTTTATTTAAACTTAATTAGTTTAAAATTTAATTTAAATGTCCACATGTAGCTAGTGGCTGCCACAGTGAACATCTAAATTCTAGAAAATAGTGGCTATCTCTGGCCAAATATCTGAATGTTTTCTTTGTATCTCCGTGGAAGCTTCAGGAATAACTTGTATGTACCCTCTACTCAGTTAGTGATTAATAAGGTGAGGGGTGATTAAAATTTATTGTGCTGGCCCTTACTCAAAAGGTCATTTTATCCATATGAAAGTCAGATTATATAAACTTCAATAAGAAACTCTCAGCAATTGTCAGTTCTTCGATGAAGTCTAATGAGTTTGCGCCAATATTTATAAGATCAGCCTTATAAGGTCTCCTATTATGTAGCTGTGCTGTGTGCTCTCAGTGAAATGATGTGACTCTTGGCCGGGTTAGGTGAGCTTTGCAGGGGTCCTGTCGCGTGATGGCATCTCCCTTACTGTAGAGATCAGTGGTTCTCAGGGATAGTTCTCTCCCGTGTTGCTTGAGCTCCCTAGTCAGAGTGTCTACTTTCAAAGGTTGTCCCTGCAGTTTGCCAGTGGTTTGGCTTAACTTAACTTTTGCTTAACTTTTCTAATTCCCAGTTTCTTCATCAGGGGGTAATAATGGCATCTCCTAGTTGGTGCTATCCGTAGAGAACCCGCCTGCCAATGCAGGAGACAAAAGAGGTGCAGGTTCAGTCCCTGGGTTGGGGAGATCCCATGGAGAAGGAAATGGCAACCCACTCCAGCATTCTTGCCTGGGGAATCCCATGGACAGAGGAGCCTGGTGGGCTTCAGTGCATGGAATCACAAAGAGTTGGATACAACTGAAGTGACTTAGCCATAGCACCTAACGCCTTGGATTGTGACAAAAATTAAGTAAGTCCAGGTTACTCAAGCACTTGGAATAGAGTCTGGCACACTGTTAGTGCCATAGAAGTGTTTGCTAGATAAATAAAATATGATTGGCATGTGAGACACGCACCCAGCACTCGGTCACCATGGGTGTTCTGCTAAATGTGGTCAGGGAAATGTTACTTGTATTTCCCCATCCAGGGAAGTCTCATTGGCCTGGATAGCACCCACGTGATCTATGCAGCCTGACTGCTTCCCTGGCTTGTCCGAGAATATCTGGGTGATGCTTTTATTGAAGAGAACACACAGAAGCTGATTTGGGTCGGGCGAGGGGAGGGTGCTAGAGATACCTAAATAAAAAGCTGGGCGTAAATATCACACTGGCAGATGTCTTCTTCCCAGAGATCTGCCAAGATTGAATTAAAACACTGTCAAGTTTCCCCCAAGAGTGTGCTGGGGAATCACTAATTACACAGGAGGTTAAAAGATATTGAAAGATAAAGAATTTTGTGTTCAAGTGTGCTTGAGAATTGGTAGCTTAAAAAAAATTAATTTTATTTTTTTATGGCAGGTTTGCTCAGAGTCTTTTGTATGTCAGTGTGCTTTGTGAATCTCCAGGCTTGGTAAATGTACAGATTTCTACCTTTACTCTTTTTATATAATATATTTTTAATCCATGTATTTGATTTTGAAAGCAATTCTGATTTTTGCATCATAATGACTGGTAGCACTTAATGAATTTTAAAATGGCAAGGTACCAAACATCTGTAATAGACACATTATTCCTTGTCACCTGGCACAAATGATTGGATCTCTCTTGGCTTTGACTTTCTTACATGTAAACTAGGCTTACCTTATTTGTGCTGCTGAGGCTAAGTCGCTTCAGTCGCGTTCCACTCTGTGCGACCCCATAGACGGCAGCCCACCAGGCTCCACCGTCCCTGGGATTCTCCAGGCAAGAACACTGGAGTGGGGTGCCATACAGGTAAATGATAAAGTAGATTTTTTTAAATTTTTTTTTCAATGCTGATATCTATGAGTATATGAATTTTGGATCACATTTGCTTTAATATGTATATTGAGTATTTCTATCACTTATCTTATTAAACTTAGAAGCCAAATTGGCTAAAATGTTTCAAAAAGAGATAAAAAATTTATTGAATTGTTTCATGTATATGCAAAGAATATTTCACCAACTTATATTTAAGAAGGGTTTCATAAATATAAGCAGAAAAAAATATTTTTATTTTTAATAAGTAGCAATTCATTATTTTATGTACTTCTAAAATAATAGAAATTTAAATATAGATACACTCAGAGGATGAGATGGCTGGATGGCATTACCGACTCGATGGACATGAGTTTGAGTGAACTCTGGGAGTTGGTGATGGACAGGGAGGCCTGGCGTGCTGCGATTCCTGGGGTCGCAAAGAGCCGGACATGACTGAGCGACTGAACTGAACTGAACACGTTTCTGTATGTGATTTGTGAAAAGTATTCTTTTGCAAGAATATTCTAGGTTTCAGTGATAGTTCAGGCATGCAAGAAATATTGTAAAAAGTAAAAAAGGCATATAATCAACTTTTCTTTCCCAGAACTTACTCAAACAATATGCTTCCCCCGTGGTAGTGTAAAAACAGCCTTTGTGAAATGTGTTGTGTAAAAACAAAGCAAAACAAAGTTAAGTAAAAATTGAAAGCGTTTTTGTTTTTTTTCTAGTTTGGGCTTAAAAAAAAAATTAACAGATATTCCAGATTTTCTTTTGCGTTTCTGTTTTATATGCCTGCCCTGAGTCATTCTCAGAGAAGAACCTAGAATATCTATGAGCTGCAATACTTATATAGATGATTTCAGTGCTGAGATGTCAACCATTTTCTCCCCTCAGGCATTTTAGTAGT
The DNA here is from genome assembly GCF_014754425.2 of Oryx dammah. Lineage (NCBI taxonomy): Eukaryota > Metazoa > Chordata > Mammalia > Artiodactyla > Bovidae > Oryx > Oryx dammah. Next base: position 81,626,408 of record NW_024070208.1, on the reverse strand, counting down.
AGTATTATTTTCCTATTAAATGAAAATCCTCGTAAGTGCACATCCTCATGGCATTCACTGTGCTAAACAGGGTGTTGCCTCTGACCAGCTGTCTCCCTTGTAGTGGTCCCCCAGGGCATCCGGAGCTGGGCTCTGCGTCCAGGGCAAGATCCTTGGGCAGTGGTTTTGGCAGGGACAGGTGGAGGCACCGACATTCCCAGACCGCCTTGACCACCACATTGGATTGTGAAACTTTACGTGCTGTTAATATTTCATTTGAAATCTGCTTAAGTGCTGATCCCTGTGTCGGGAAGATCCCCTGGAGAAGGAAATGGCAATCCACTCCAGTTCTATTGCCTGGAAAATCCCATGGACAGAGGAGCCTCGTAGGCTACAGTCCATGGGGTCGCAAAGAGTGGGACACGACTGAGTGACTTCACTTCACTTCACTTCTAAGTGTAATTGCATAATTTAACAAATATTATTGAGCAACTTCTATATGCAAAACATTGGGGGAAGTACCTATAATAGTCGCTCTGTTCATGCTTGCTGAATACATGAATAAATACATGCCCAGATGACCCCTGTCTCCCAAGAGCATTCAATGGGAGAGACTGAAATGCTTAAAACTCTTCGTATTCCAGATCAGGAGTTGGTTAATCACTAGGAGAAGGTCAAGTTCAACAAGGAAGGATTAGGGAAGATTTTACTTAGGAACTGGTTTTGAAATTAAACTATAAGGATGAGCAGAATCTTAACTTACAAATAATGATTTTTTTTTTCCTTTACAGTTTTCTCGTAGAAACCCAATATCCTGAAGTCGGTTGCAGTTCTGTGGGGTCATGTGATCAAGGAGTAGCCGGTAGACTGTCTGAAGGAGTTCAGTGTGGTCTTTCAGAGGGGTCATCTTGGAGGGAAAGGGCATTGATTTTTACCTTTCATCTCTCCACTTTGCTACCTGGAAGGCACGTTTCATCTCCAGCTCCATCAGGCATCTCGAACCTTAATAAGGAAAGTCCTAAGTTTAGTCAGGGAACCTGGTGAATATTTTGAGTCACTGCACCCAAGTGAGGAAACTTGTTCCAAAATTTTTCCTTTTTAAAGTGAGAAAAAATGTACCTGCTTGAAACCACTGTTGTTTGGTATTTAACGGTTACATATCTGAAAAAATTTACATGGCAGTAAACCGCTTTATCAACTGTGCTTATTTTTAAATTTATCCATACTTAACTTTTTAGGATATGTATAGGATCAATTTGTACAACTCATTTTATCTACACAAAGAACATAGGAAGTCCACAGTATATATATATACTTTAGAGTGTTGTTTTTGTGTCTTTGTCTATTATAGAGAGATACAAGGTACAAGGGACGTACAAGTTTAAATGCAAGCTGAATACAATATACCATGTCACCACTTTCAATTAAGCACTGAATATTCTTAAAATCTTACATAACGCATTAAAATACTGTCTAACCCTAACCTTTCACTGTGTTTATTTTCTTCCTTTATTCCTTGTCTTCAAAATTTACACCTTCTCTTACAATTTTGAACAGGTAGTGAGGATCCCTTACCTATAGTGTGAGTGATACTTCAGAGGTATTTCTGTCTTAAGCTTGGACACATTCTTACACTGTGGACCTGGAGCTAGAATCCAGCTATGCTGCTTGCTAGCTGCGTGATCTTGGGCAGCTTTCTTACGCTTTCTCTCTTTCAGTTTTCTAGTAAGGAAAATGAGTGATAAAACGATTTTCCTCAGAGAGTGAACTGAGTTAATACTGGAAAGTGTTTGTATGGGTGTGGTGGTGGTGGTTTTTCAGTCACGGAGCCGTGTCTGACTCTTTGCAACCCCATGGACTGTAGCTGCCTAGCTTCTCTATCCATGGGGTTTTCCAGGCCAGAATCCTGGAGTGAGCTGCCATTTCCTTCCCCAAGGGATCTTTCTGACCCAGGGATCAAAGCCACGTCTCCTGCATCGGCAGGCAGAGTTTCTACCGCTGAGCCATCAGGGAAGCTCCTGTTTGTATGGTATTTGGCAGCAGTAAACACTATCAAATGATCAGGGATGATTCTAGTGGAGACCTTTTCACAGTAAGCTATAAAGTTTAGACTTTATCCATGTGTAAAACAGCAAACTATTTAAATTGGAAGCGGAAGCATATTAATGAGGAAAGTGCAATTTTAGGTAAATTATAGAAATTGGAGTCTGGAAGATGGATTAAAAAAGGATACATCAGACATGTCAGATCAATTAAATGACAGCTGAGCTTACACAAGGAGACTAGAATAAGAGGAATATGACTGCTTTCGTCTTCATGGCATGAGAATTAGTCTAAGCACTAGCTAGGCCAAGTAAATATGAATCCTTTACCCACCATCTTCTTAAAACTTGGGCATTTTTCTCCCCAGAGGATGACAATTATTGACTTACTTTGGGGGAGTGGAGGTCATCATGAATCCTCGATCTGAGAGGGTTAGACACAGAATCGGATCCAGAATTGGGTTCTGAGTTTTGCAAAGATAAGGCACCTACAGGTTCGTGTGGGGAAGCACATGTGCTGTCTTTCTGCAAGGCAGTGCTGGTAATTCTTCGCTTGCTAGAACATAACAATTACTCACCAGTAGAATGTGATAGAAGAGGATTTGTTTTCGTATAATGACTTTCATACTCAAAACATCCCCAAACTCCTTGCAGATGAGTGATTGAAGAGCTCCGCGTCACCCTCCCACCTGCTCAGGAATAACTGGAACCGCTAACAGCCTGTATCTTTCTAAGCCAAGTGAGATCGCAGGGGGAGAAGACTAGAGTGGAGGTGTGTTTGCATGAATTTAAATGATAGCTTGAATAAAACATCTCTAAAGCACTTTTTACACTCTTGCTGTCTCATTGTCTCTGCAAAGACCTCTTTAATCAGTGATATAGCCCGGATGCACATTCACCATGCATGCTTCCCACCAATGAGCTGTTTTATGCAATGTCTTTAAGAAATGTGTCCCCAAGCCCCCTTTGAATAGGAAAAGCAAAATAATTTCCAAGTGTAGGATGCTCTGTATGGTGTAAGCCATTATAGGGGAAAATGCTAGAGCTGAAAAGGAAAAATAAAAGCATTCAAGGTGATTTTATTTTATTGCTTAAGGAATAAGGTAGCTCAGATGGTAAAGAATCTACCTGCAATGCAGGAGACCTGGTTTGATCCCTGGGTCAGGAAGATCCCCTGGAGAAGTGAATGGCAACCCATTCCAGTGTCCTCGCCTCTAGAATCCCAGGGACAGAAGAGCCTGGAAGGCTATAGGCCATGGGGTCACAGAGTCGGACACTGATAAGGAAAAAACAGTCCATGGTGGTGCTTCTTCAATACACATTGTGTATTGAATCACTTGCAGATTCTTATTCCATAAGTGGGTTAGGTTCTGACAATGCATTTATATCAAGCCCCCAGGGGATGTTGGCTTTTTGGTTGCACCCAGAGTAGCAAGCATCTAGCAAGCATTATGGCATAAAGGCAAAATTTGTTAGTAAGTGTGAGAAAAGGTCAAAGACAAGCTCTTCAGAACCTGGCTCCTTCAGGAATGGTTCTTGTTTATTACTAGGCTTCTAGCCTTTCTCAGTTGTCTAAACAGAAGTTACAACCCTTTCTACTGAGCGCCTACTCTAAATGCCAAACCAGAGCGCATTTCTGAAGCCTCATGGGTCTCACGTAAGCTTTTGTACCTATCTTTGAAAGAAATCGGCATAATCTAATGATGGATGCTCCCTTGTAAGTCAGGTATGACTGCTTTCTTTCAGAGAAGCCTCTGTGAAATGATCTTCGAGGTTTTTAGGGTATCTTTTTTTTTGCAGAAAGAACTGGTTAAGTATCATTTCCGTGCTTCATTCTCTTCAAATCTCTGCTCTGGAACCCCGGGAGGTGCTGTGAAGTGCTATCTCTAGAAAGTGAAAGCAGATGTCATGCCGCCTCCTGAGACAGTCTGTGTAGCTGATGGGGCATTCAGGGTCCCTACGCCCTCCTCAGATGGGTTCTGGTCGTCTGTGTTGCTCGGGCTCTGATCTGTCTGCGTTCTCAGCGTCTGCCCTCTATTTTCAGGACCCATTCTCTGCAACATTCTCTGTACTTACAGAACTCCTTCCAAATCCCTCTAGAAGGCGGAGGCCCGAGGAAGCTTGTGGAGGTGCACTGATGTTGGGCAGAAAAGGCCCTTTATTGCTGCAGAGTTATCACCATGGCCAAATATCTCTTCGCTCAGTAAATCAGAACTTGAAGCTTTGAGAGTGGTGTCTGCTGATCTGTCTTATCCTCTCTGGCCCCGGTTCCCACAGTGTTTCTACATGGTGGATGCTCTTTGAGGACGATGAGCTTGTAAAGGGTTGTGGATGACATCCCCTAGTCTTAGCAACATTCATAGTGCGCTTTACCATTTACAGAGCTTTTCATATAAATCATCTCAACAACGAATGTAGGACAACTCGCCCGAGGTCACTTGGCTACTGAGGATTTCAAAGGAATTCTGAAGCCAGGTCAGAACTTTCATTGCTAGAAAAATGCAGCTAATTACCCTTCAAATATAGAGCAGTATTTAACCCAGAATATTATGGAATCCTATTTTTCTTCTGTTTCAATGTTATGATCTATTTCCACTATTTAAAGCCATCATAAAAAAGATTAAAAACCTAACTGCAGAAGCAAGTGTGCTGGTTTGGTTTTCAGAAAGAAAGTTTTCATTCTTGATGATGTCTTTTTAGATTTAACAAGAAAGTAACACTATTAAATGTTGACTACCTTGATTTCAAGGTATATTATACTTTTCTAGGTTTTTTTTTTTGTATAGAAGACAAATAATTTGGTAGTTTTGCAAGCAAAATGTTTTTTGAGATTTATATAAAATTGTTTCTGTGTTGTGCTTAATGTGGGGCTGGCTCCCTGTGCCAGCTCTCTGGGGTTCCAGTTGTTGGGATGATTAAACCGAGACGGTACAGCGCGCAGCCTAGGGAAGAGCAGGCGTCCCTGAAGGCCAGCTTAATTACTGTTGCCACTGCACAGATGTTATGTCACCCAGTATTTATATACTTTTGAAAGGTTAATAACGAGCTTAGTCCTCAACCACTGATCGGCCTGTGGATCTCGCACCGCCTCTTAACTTGACTCAAATGGATCAGCTCTGGAGTGTATGCTTCCCCATCCTCAAAGCCAGTGTTGTGAAAGTCACATGTCCCTGGACCCTCCCTCTCGGGGCAGAATTGGCCGAGGGAAGATAGGGTTCCAAAGTCAGATCTGCTCCTCCAGTTTTGGGGAGGATGAGTGGTTGGATGCAATGGGTACTTTTCTAAAATTAATGTCAATCATGCTCAATTGTAAGAGCTTTCACAGTGCTGAAAGTCAGGAGGGGAAAAGAGAGGTTACTCTATGTTTCCGTCATTCAGGGAGAAGATATTGTTGACATGTAAAGAAATTTGTAAGGGTTTTCCCCTTCTGGGAACCTAAAAGTAGAAAGGCGTTTTCGTGAGCCGTTTTGCCGGGGAACTTGTGCTCTGCTGTGCTGCTCTGTCCTCCACGTCTAACCAGACGCCCCATCTCGACGACTGTCTTGTAAAGAAGTACTGTGCTACATCAAAGGGAAAAACAAGTAATTAGATAGTAATTTACCCCGTGTCAGTCATCAGGGCTGACATATGATTTCCATGAAGAAAGAACAGAAGGGAGGATTCTAGCATGTACATGACTGTGTGTTCCACAGTCAGGGCCTCCAAGAGTATTGTTTACAGCACGTCTCCTGGAAGGTGTCTTCCCTTTCTCTCTCGGTGCCATTTGCTGTCATATTAAACCTGGAATTAGTTTGGTGTTCTTGTCTCGTCTCCTTAGGAACCCTTCTGAATGATTCGTTACACAGGAAATTATCATCCCACAGTTAGGAAAGTAACCTTACAGATGAATAATGTTTTGACAGAATTTTCAAAATTAAATTGCATACTATACCTTAGTAGAGTTGAAATATCTTAATGTATATGTTCCTTGGAGAGTTATCTTTATCATCCACATAGGGGATATGAGAATGAGAAATAATTCCATTTTTCTTATAAAAAATTGGAGAGCAGAGCTTTTCTCCAGGCAAGTGATCCAGCTGTCTGGGATAACATTTAGACATGAGATTCAGAATCGTTTTAATTACACTCGTTAATTGTTTACCCAGTTAGTGCACCATTAATTGCCACCCTTATTGGGCCAGTACCCTGATGACTACCATCTCACAGCTTGGCTGATAAGTGGGGGGTGATTCATTGCATTTCTCTCTGCTCTCGTGGCATAATGGTAAGAGCTTTACTGTTATTAAAAAAAAAAAAAACAGGTATCAAATTTGGTCACATGTTCTCTGACTCAAATATGAAACAGAAATGGTCTAATTTAGCATTAGGTTTGATATTTCTCACAGTTGCCAGAGTTAATACATATGTTAGTGAATGGTATTGTTAAAAATAAAATACAGCTATCTTAAGTCTGCAAAAACTGAAATTTTAAATATTGTTATGAAAGTAAAATGGTGTCATGGGATAATGCCTTTTCATGGGAAGCATTATGATGGCAGATAACAAGCGTGCCAGAAATCTTGGTTTTCACTTTTCTTGTATTATTGTGTTTGGTTCACTTCGGTAGCTCAGTCATGTCCGACTCTGCGACCCCATGAATTGCAGCACGCCAGGCCTCCCTGTCCATCACCAACTCCTGGAGCTCACCCAAACTCATGTCCATGGAGTCAGTGATGCCATCTAGCCCTCTCATCCTCTGTCATCCCCTTCTCCTCCTGCCCCCAATCTCTCCCAGCATCAGAGTCTTTTCCAATGAGTCAACTCTTCCCATGAGGTGGCCAAAGTACTGAAGTTTCAGCTTTAGCATCATTCCTTCCAAAGAACACCCAGGACCGATCTCCTTTAGAATGGACTGGTTGGATCTCCTTGCAGTCCAAGGGGCTCTCAAAAGTCTTCTCCAACACCACAGTTCAAAAGCATCAATTCTTCGGTGCTCAGCTTTCTTCACAGTCCAACTCTCACATCCATACATGACCACTGGAAAAACCATAGCCTTGACTAGACGGACCTTTGTTGGCAAAATAATGTCTCTGCTTTTGAATATACTATCTAGGTTGGTCATAACTTTCCTTCCAAGGAGTAAGCGTCTTTTAATTTCATGGCTGCACTCACCATCTGCAGTGATTTTGGAGCCCCCCCAAATAAAGTCTGACACTGTTTCCACTGTCTCCCCATCTATTTCCCAGGAAGTGATGGGACCAGATGCCATGATCTTCGTTTTCTGAATGTTGAGCTTTAAGCCAACTTTTTCGCTCTCCTCTTTCATTTTCATCAAGAGGCTTTTTAGTTCCTCTTCACTTTCTGCCATAAGGGTGGTGTCATCTGCATATCTGAGGTTATTGATATTTCTCCTAGCAATCTTGATTCCAGCTTGTGTTTCTTCCAGCCCAGCGTTTCTCATGATGTACTCTGCATAGAAGTTAAATAAGCAGGGTGACAGTATACAGCCTTGACGAACTCCTTTTCCTATTTGGAACCAGTCTGTTGTTCCATGTCCACTTCTAACTGTTGCTTCCTGACCTGCATATAGGTTTCTCAAGAGGCAAGTCAGGTGGTCTGGTGTTCCCATCTGTTTCAGAATTTTCTACAGTTTATTGTGATCCACACAGTCAAAGGCTTTGGCATAGTCAACAAAGCATAAGTAGATGTTTTTCTGGAACTCTCTTGCTTTTTCCATGATCCAGCAGATGTTGGCAATTTGATCTCTGGTTCCGCTGCCTTTTCTAAAACCAGCTTGAACATCTGGAAGTTCGTGGTTCATGTATTCCTGAAGCCTGGCTTGGAGAATTCTGAGCATTACTTTACTAGTGTGTGAGATGAGTGCAATTGTGTGGTAGTTTGAGCATTCTTTGGCATTGAACACTCAATAAGAAATTTACCTCTTGAAGTTTTACGTGTACAATACAATGCAGTTAAATATAAGCAGTATGCTGCAGCGACCATCTCCAGAACTCACTCATCTGTGTAACTGAGACTTTATATCCCTTGACTAGCAGCTCTCCATTTCTCCCCCCAGCTCCTGGTAACCACCGTTCTACTCTGTGTCAGCTTGACTGTTACATACCTTACTAAGCGGAAGTACTTGTCCTTCTATGTCTGACTTATTTCCCTTAGCATAGTGTCCTTCACGGAGAAGGCAATGGCAACCCACTCCAGTCCTCTTGCCTAGAAAATCCCATGGATGGAGGAGCCTGATGGGCGCAGTCCATGGGGTCGCTAGGAGTCAGACATGACTGAGCGACTTCACTCTCACTTTTCACTTTTCTGCATTGGAGAAGGAAATGGCACCCCACTCCAGTGTTCTTGCCTGGAGAATCCCAGGGACGGGGGAGCCTGGTGGGCTGCCGTCTATGGAGTCGCACAGAGTCAGACACGACTGAAGCGACTTAGCAGCAGCAGCAGCAGCAGCAGCAGTGTCCTTCAGGTTCATCCATATTGTTGCAAGTGGTGGGATTTCCTTCTTTTAAGGCTGAGCAATATTCCATCATAAGTTGAGACTGTGGATTCTGAACCCTGGGCTAGTGCACATAATCTGACTGCTTGAAGAAAGGTCATTGTCTAAGTCTTGTTACATCTATAACCAAACTGGAGAAATGGGTACCACCCCTCCGAGCAGATCTGAAATGTTAATCTCTCGGTCGAGTCCAACTCTTTGTCATCTCATGGACTGTAGCCCACCAGGCTCCTCTGTCTGTGGAATTCTCCAGGCAAGAATACTGGAGTGGGTTGCCATTCCCTTCTCCAGGGGTCTTCCTGACCCAGGGATTGAGCCCGGGTCTGCTGCGTTGCGGGTAGACTCTTTACTGTTTGAGCCACCAGGGAAGTCTGCACCATCAGTGGCGGTGGTGGTTGAGTTGCTACGTCGTGTCTGACTCCTGGGACCCCATGGACTGTAGCCTGTCAGGGTCCTCTGTCCATGGAGCCATCAGGAAGCAGATCTAAACCCACATCCCTATTCATGCAGACTGAGTGAAGGATAAGTTCAGAGTTCTTTTACACGGTTTTGGAACAGGTGACCAACTGTTAGGCCATCCTTCTTGTATCTGCTTCTCCAAGCAGAAAGAAACCTCTGGAAAGAGATACTGCGTTGGGATGCACCAGACGTGAAAATCATGTTCGCTCTTAGGGGAGCTTTGTGTGTCTGTGTGTGTCTGTGTGTGTTTATGTGTGTTATCATTAAATTGAATGTGAATCACTACATATTCTGGGTTTCCTCACAGGATTCTTCTCTTTGGGGAATCAGAAGTTCTCTGTGGTTCAACTCTCGAAAAACACACTTCATGTTCTGAGGGGTTTGATTTTATCAAAGTGGATAAGGTGGGTTGTAGACAAAGATGGAGGGCACACTGAGGTGGGCAGTGCAGTTGCTGCTGCTGCTGCTGCTAAGTCGCTTCAGTCGTGTCCGACTCTGTGCGACCCCAGAGACGGCAGTGGAGCCTTATCGGAGGATGTCCTTGGCCTGTGTTCCTGCCATCATGGCCGATGAGAACCACACACAAGGACATGAGTCTGGGCCTTGTAATAAAAACAAAACTTGGAGTGCAGACGACACCAATGGGAGCCTTATTCTAATCCCTGATACAGACCCTTTCAAAAAGAAGGATATGACTGTGTCCTTTAAAAGTGCTCTCAGCTTTTTAAGACTAAGCTGAAAATTGCCCAAATGAGAAATGATGGGAAATCCAGTTCACAGATCCCTGTGGTTTGCGGGGACAGTTGTGAGATCAGTACCAGTGACAGGAGTACACGTTGGCGTGGTGGCCCCAGTGCCAGCAAGGGGATTCTGACCGAGGGATAAAACACGTCCTCATCTGTTCCACTTCTGTTCAAGTAAATATGTGAACCTTGATAGTCCCAGAAGAGTTTATCTTTTCTGGGCTGAAAGGCATCTTTTAACTGCCCTTTCCCAAGTTTACCCAAGTTCAGTTTTCTTAAAACCACAACTAAAATTTATTATAGTGTTTTTTTTTTCTTCAAATCACTACTATACTGATAAAGAAACATGTGATTTATTTCATTTCTAAGTGTCTGTGGAAAATAAAAATGAGTGTTTATAGTTTTTTAAAGGCAAACTTGTTGAAAAAAAAAAAAGACTATTGACTTGCAGAGTCAATAGCCATTCATAGGCTGAATGCTCTGTTTCTTCAAAATTCATATGTTGAGGCCTATCTGCCAAAGTGATGGTGTTTGGAGGTGGGGCCTTTGGCAAGTGATATGGTCATACGGGCAGAGCCCTCGAGTGTGATGGTGTCCTCAAAAAAGAGGCTTCAGGGAGATGTCTCACCCCTTCTGCCCCGGGGGGACACAGGCAGCGTTGCACTGAGCGCCGGGAAGCAGGCTCTGCCGGGCCCCGGCTCTGCCAGGCCCCGGCTCTGCCAGGCCCCGGCTCTGCCGGCGCCCTGACCTTGGTCTTCCAGGCTCCAGAACGGTGGGAAATGAGTTTTTGTTGTTTGTAAGCCTCCCAGTCTATGGTAGTGTATTACAGCAGCCGTAATGAACGAGGATACAGGGCAAAACTTATATAGACCCATAAATATAAAATAAAAAATGTGGATAGTATTTAATTAAGAACGTCTAGCCAACGGGAATTCGCTGTATGGCTCAGGAAACTCAAACAGGGGCCCTGTATCAACCTAGAGGGGTGGGATGGGGCGGGAGATGGGAGGGAGGGTCAAAGGGAGGGGATACATGTACACCTGTGGCTGATTCATGCTGAGGTTTGACAGAAAACAACACAGTTCTGTAAAGCAATTATCCTCAGTTAAAAAATAAATAAAAAAAGTAAGTGGCATGTAGTTTTTATCATTATTGGAGTATAGTTGATTGGGCTTCCCTCACAGCTCAGTCGGTAAAGAATCTGCCTGCAATGCAGGAGACCTGGGTTCAATTCCTAGGTTGGGAAGATCCCCTGGAGAAGGAAATGGCAACCCACTCCAATATTCTTGCCTGGAGAATCCCATGGATGGAGGAACCTGGCCGGCTACAGTCCATGGGGTCGCAAGAGTTGGACAGGACTTAAGTGACTAGAGAGAGAGAGGGAGGAGTGGAATGAATTAGTCTAGAGGTGCATAGCTTACTGGCCTGCAGATGTGGGTTTTGCCCGTTGAGTTCTAGTATTTCCTTATGACCAGGGATCCCTGTAGGAAGACACCTGGTTTAGTTCCTAGGAATAGATCTGTTCTCCATGTTTCTACAGCAGATTCTCTGACAAATATTATTCTTGGGTGCTCGGGTTGAATCCTTCTAATGGAAAGAAATAACTCATTTAACAAGGAATCCTTATGTTCCTTGAGCTCAGGCAGACTCCCAGCTAGCTGAAAAGCACGTAGGAGAACAGAAGAAAAAAATGCAAAGTCTAATGCAGTTAAGAAGACTTCTCCAAGTGGCCTTTATTAGGAGAATATTAATATTTTAATTCTTGATAAGAACTCCACAGATATTTATTTCTATATGTATCAGATGAGTCAGATAATATTAGACTTGACTGGTTAAAACAAGTATATTGCAATATTTGTAGTTTTAGGAGCATATCATAAATCCTAAGGCAATGTCAGAAATTGTGCCTGGCTGAGGTTTATTCCAGAACGTGGTGGATGCTGAATCTTATAAATAAATAGATTTCCATGGATTAGTATTACTGCCTGAGGCATTCTGATATAATTTGATGTTTTAAGTTGCTTTCTCTTATAATTTTATTTCCATTTGTGTAAGGTCTTGTTTTTCTCATTAATTTGTAAAGATTGAACACCTACTTATGTGTCAGGCAAGGCACAAAGCCCACCACATTTTTTTCAACACTTTAAGATCTCTAACGGCTTCCCTGGTGGACGATAAAGAGTCCGCCTGCAATACAGGAGACCCAGGTTCAATCCCTGGGTCAGGAAGGTCCCCTGGAGAATGGAATGGCAACCCACTCCAGTGTTCTTGCCTGGAGAATCCCATGGACCAAGGATTCTAGCCGGCCGCAAGTCCATTGGGTTGCAAAGAGGTGGACACGACTAAGTGACTTATACACTTGAGATCTCTGATGCCAGATACACCAGTGAGAAAACTGAGGCTAGGAGATGTGTATGTTTTCCCAAGGTCACAAACATAAAAAGGTGAAGCAGTGTTTTGACAGAAATGTTTCTGCGCCCAAAGACCACCTCCTGTCTAGGGGGTCATGTCCTCTTGTCTGTGAGTTGACCATAGTCTTCTCCACTCATGTCCTTTATGTTTTATCCAGGAAATTGCTCTGGCTTGAACAGTTACAATGCTAGAAAGACTTTCCCATCCTTGCTGAAAATTGTTTATAGGTTGCCTTTTTCTTTATGCATTTTTTTTCTGCTTCACTCTTTCAGTCTGGAGCCTCTTGGCATCTTTCTGTTCACACTGGACCAGTTTAGATGGTGCTTCTTTCTGCTCTTTCTGGGGCAGGCTCTTCTGTTTCAAGCATGTGGATATGATTCCTGTTTTCTCTATTGTGCCTGGTCCTCTCACTGTGTTTGACAGCTTTTCAACTGCTGGCATTCCCTGAGGCATACTCTCTCAGCTTGTGTTGTTGGCTGAGTGGCTTTGCACTATAGTAGGGGCTACTCACACACGCACACATGCATCCATGCAGGATGGGTCTTACACAGAAATGGAATCGTTTAGAAAGACCACTTTTCAATCACCTCAAATGAGTCTCTGTCTCTTTCTCTCCTTGCTTCTTATTTTCTTAATCTAAAATATTCTATTCCATTCTCCAGCAAAGTGGTTACATTTAAAAGACTACCAGTGACACACTTTTTCTCTTCAACAGCTTATAATAGTTGTGGTCAAAATACAGGTAAGATTATTGGACTTCATTGGAATGGTAACAGTACCCTTTCATTTAAAAAGTTTATGAAATTTCTCTTCTTTTTATAGTTTTGCATGGGTGAGGAACTGTTTATATGAATAGATAAGGGAAGTAATTTATTTTCTACAAGTATGTGAATTTACTTATTTTTAATTATTCTGTAGCTTTGAATATTAAATAATATTTTTAGGAGTTAATGCTCACTGTGAATTGTATTTTTAACATGGATAATGGGGATTGAAGCCTAATTATGGACTGAGGCAAGAATTCAGATAAAGGAAAGAAAATTCTAATGAAAGATTATATTAATAGATTTCTTAAAAATTAAGGGGTATCAACATTTTTTGATGGCATAATACACTTGATATTGAAAAGTGGCATTTCACCAATTACATAACATGATTCTTTTAGATTAGGTTAGTGACAGGAAATAAATTATATATATATATAGTATATATATATATATAGTGAGAGAAATAGGAAATTATAGTTATAAAACCTTGACTAATATTCTCATTTTGCAGTTGAGGTGGTGTCTAGAAGGTAGATTTTAGGTTACTTATCACAAAACAGCAAAGCTAATTAAAACAAGGTCAGAAATTCACCTAACTCTCCCCTAGGCAGGAATATGTCTCTTTTACCCTAGGAACTGAGAATTGCATTTTGCTTTTGAGAATCATGAGTGGACTTTTCTCCGTGTTTCCTTTCCTTTCTAAACGTCTAAAGCACTGTTAGAATCCAAACAAACAAGAAAATAAATAACAGCAGCGTGACCACTAAATTTGGTTTTGGATTATGTCCTAGTGTTCAGGAGAGGTGGAAAGTAATTTGTTGCTTTATCTCGCCGTTCGTATTCCTGACATGGGCCACTGAAGTGGCAAACTGAAAGCCATCAGGGCGCTGGTGCAGAGCGAGCGTGATTCATGAGCGCGGAGCGATGCGGGGGCCGACGCGCACGCTGGGAGGCGGGTCTGTACGTGCTTATCGGGCTCTCATCAGAAAAGAGCTGCAGCCAGGCCCCTGGCCTCTCCTCCCAGAACTCTGTGATGGCCTATTTTATGTACGAAAATGCAGGAGTCCACGCATGTAGGAGACATGCAGTTTTTAGTTTGAATGGGTTATTTTAATCCTTTAATCTGGATTAGTTTAGTCCAAAATTTCCTGTTTAGAATAGCAGACCTATGGCTTCCATCCTGCCCTTTATCTTCCTTCGGGCTCAGATCTCAGGAGTGCTTCCCCAGGCTTCATGCTAATGGAAAATGAGTGCCATTGCAGCATTTTCAGTGCAGCGAAGCATCACCCAAGAGACAAGAAGTAAAGGAAGTTATGGGCGAAAAACGCTTCAAGACATTTAATCTGTTCACACTTTATTTTTATTTATTTCCTAATTTGTTCACTCAGTCAATAAATATTTACTGTATGTCTTTCACTGTTAGGTTTGCAGTCAAAGCAGATAACTTTGAGGTCATCCCTACTGTTAACAGTCAGACAATACAATGGAAAAACAGAATTATGTACTTACAATAATTATTTTCAGTTCAGTTCAGTTCAGTCGCTCAGTCATGTCCAACTCTTTGCGACCCCATGAATCACAGCACTCCAGGCCTCCCTGTCCATCACCAACTCCTGGAGTTCACCCAAACTCATGTCCATCGAGTTGGTGATGCCATCCAGCCATCTCATCCTCTGTTGTCCCCTTCTCCTCCTGCCTCAATCCTTCCCAGCATCAGAGTCTTTTCCAATGAGTCAACTCTTCGCATGAGGTGGCCAAAATACTGGAGTTTCAGCTTCAGCATCAGTCTTTCCAATGAACACTCAGGACTGATCTCCTTTAGAATGAACTGGTTGGATCTCTTTGCAGTCCAAGGGACTCTCAAGAGTCTTCTCCAGCACCACAGTTCAAAAGCATCAATTCTTTGGCACTCAGCTTTCTTCACAGTCCAACTCTCACATCCATACATGACTACTGGAGAAACCATAGCCTTGACTAGACGGACATTTGTTGGCAAAGTAATGTCTCTGCTTTTGAATATGCTATCTAGGTTGGTCATAACTTTCCTTCCAACGAGTAAGCATCTTTTAATTTCATGGCTGCAATCACCATCTGCAGTGATTTTGGAGCCCCCCAAAATAAAGTCTGACACTGTTTCCACTGTCTCCCCATCTATTTGCCATGAAGTGATGGGACCAGATGCCATGATCTTCGTTTTCTGAATGTTGAGCTTTAAGCCAACTTTTTTACTCTCGTCTTTCACTTTGATCAAGAGGCTTTTTCCTCTTCCCTTTCTGCCATAAGGCTGGTGTCATCTGCATGTCTGAGGTTATTGATATTTCTCCCGGCAATCTTGAATCCAGCTTGTGTTTCCTTCAGCTCAGCGTTTCTCATGATGTTCTCTGCAGATAAGTTAAATAATTATTTTAATATGTGCTAAATAAAATAATAACTACAGCCATTTGTTTATTCAATAGGCATTTTTGAAAGTCAGTCATGTACAATTAATGTGTTCCACAAGGTGAGGAGATGGACACTGCCTTTGTCTTTAAGGAGTGTATATTCTGATGTGGGGGTAACAATAAGAGCAATAGTCACAATAATAATATTGAGCATTTTCTGGATGCAAGGGCATGCATGCTCAGTGGTGTCTAAGTCGTTACAGTGCCATAGACTATAGCCTACAGGGCTCCTCTCTCCGTGGGATTCCCCAGGCAAAAATACTGGAGTGGGTTGCCATGTTCTTCTCTGGGGGATCTTTCTGATCCAGCAATCAAACCAGTGTCTCTTCCGTCTCCTCCACGGGCAGGCAGATTCTTTACCACTGCACCACCTGAGAATCCCTAGATGCAAGAAACACTTTTCATGTATTAACTCACTGATTCCTCACAACAGCCTTGTGCAATCAGCATTGCTATTATTCCTGTCTTATAGATGAGACAGTCGAGAGTGAGGAGGTTAAGTATCTTGCCCAGTATCACACAGCTGGTAAGCAGCATAACTAAGATCCATAGCCCAGGTCTTCCAGCTCCAGTATCTATAAACTTATCACACAAACTTATGTAAAGTTGCATGAATAGAAGAGTGCAGAAGGTCTTTGGAAAGCCATGGGAGGCTTCTCTGGAGGACATGCGGGCATCAGTGGGCAGTGAGGAAGAAGGTGTTCCGGGCAGATACACAAGGCCTCCAGAGAGGGTGGACAGGCGCCTGGATGTGGCAACAGAAGCCAGTGGGACTGGGACCCAGAGGGAGGTGAGGCAGGAGGCATGGGCTTCTTGGCCTTGGTGGTGAGACTTGCTTTCAGCCTGCAATGGTGGGAAACCAGTGGGCTTGCCTGATGGTTTGAGAACAAGCGGAGCAGTGCAGGGACTCAGGGCAATGAGGAGGGTGTCTGTCTTAGCTGGCTGGGAGATGACAGCTGTGCAGACAAGCATGATGGCGGTGAAGCCCACAGTTCGCTACCTCTAGAGGAACTTTCAATTGCATCCAAGTCGCTGTTAGAGAAAGACCCTACAGAGACGAAGCTGTCGTCCTGGGCCTGATTGGGAGGACTTTGACTGGCCATTCTGAATAGGGGAGAGAAAGGGGAGAGAGAGCTGTTGAGAGAAGAAATTCGGGTAATTGGACTGTCACAGTGAACCAAACAAGTGCTTCTAACAGCAGCATATCCCTTGGTCAGCTGTGTCCAGCGCTTTTACACGGTTCTGCTTCTCAGCAAACGGCATGGTGCTGGCTTAGTTGTTTTGGCCAGTGGCAAATGCTTTGTTAAACCCCAGTTTGAAGAGAGAGGAGCCCTCCTCAGAATGATGAACTAATATTCACACAGGGTAAGTTTTTGGCTTAACTATAGCCGTATAACTGACTGAATCTTTGGGTTAATTTTTTTAAGCAGGAATTTGTCTTTGTTCTTTTTCTGTTTAATAGTGTCTCCAAGTCTTAAGCTCTTTCCAGAATGTTATGGCCATCTATCCCTTTAACTATAGTGCCCAAACCTGAGACGTTTTCAGTCACTTTAGTGGTAAAAATGGGCTTCCCTGGTGGCTCAGCTGGTAAAGAATCTGCCTGCAATGAGGGAGACCTGGGTTCGATCCCTCAGTTGCAAAGATCCCCTGGAGAAGGGAACAGCTACGCACTCCAGTCTTCTGGCCTGGAGAATTCCATGGACTGTATAGTCCATGGGGTTGCAAAGAGTCGGACACGACTGAGCGACTTTCACTTTCACTTAGTGGTAAAATAGAAGGGGAAGAAAATAAGAAAGGCTATAAACAAAAGGAGCTAAGGACTTGTCAGCTGCAGCGATAAGACTGCATGGCTGTCTATGTTGGTGGCGTAAAACTGTTGTCGCACTGAGCGGCTGTCACGGATGGTGAAGGTTGGATGCACCTTTGGGCGTGCTGTGGGAGCCCCTGTGGGCTTCATCAGAGCACAGATGGCTGGGCTTACCCTACAGAGTCTGCGATTCAGTAGTTCTTAACCCTGCACATGAGGGGGTTCCCAGGTGACGCTGATGCTGCTGGTACAGAGGCCGTGCTTGAGAACTGCTGGTGGGAAGGAAGAATGGTCCCACTGCGTGCCACTTGGCAGTTGATTGGATCAGAGGCAGAGCGGAGCTCGCCACGCAAATGCATTTCTTTGAAACTGAACGGAAGGCATTCGGGCTTTGTGTTGTTGCTGAGGAGGGTGAGCTGGGGGCCTGTCTCCTGGGTGCCCTGGCACCTTCGTGGCAAGCCTTTATATAGTAAAACGCCTGCCTTCTAGGGTGTGCACATGTCTCAGAGAGAAGCAGATGGGCTCTTTCTCAAAGAGAGACATGTTGGCAATTCAATTTTTGTGTATAGGAGAGGGTGTAAATAGTAAGCCAGCAGCACCATTGTCTACGTCTGTTGTGATGCTAGAGTTATTTTAAAGGGTATTTTGTGTCATGGCCAACTGGGTCATTATAGCCCTTTGAAAAATATGCTCCACCGTAAACATGAATCATGAAATGATAAAGATAAGTTTCTCAAAAGCTTAGGGAAGGTTAAGGAGAATGACAGTATTTTCGCCAATCAACATCTAGTTTAACTTCTGTCCTTTTTTGTTAACAAGGTTAACGATGCCGATTTATTTGGATTTCACCAGTGAGCCCCGTTAGTGTCCTCTTTCTGTCCCAGTCCCGAGTCCACTCCAAGCCGCCACATTGGCGCAGCTGTCTCGTCTCCCCAGTCTCCTCTTGTCTGTGATGGTTTCTCAGCACTTCTTCACTTTTTCTGACTGGGAGAGTTTGAAGACTACCTTATCCGGTAGAACATCTCCAAGCTAGATATGTCTTTAGTTCTCTCAAGATAAGACTGGGCTTATGGGTTTGGGGTGAGTACCACAGAGAAGAAATGCCCTCGTCATATAACAGAGGATTGCTAGCGCCAACGGGACATCACCGAGCTGCGCCTGTGCGTCTGGAGCTGCAGGTGTAACTACGGAATCTAAGTGCCGTGATAACTGCACAGCACAAAACGGCTGAGCAGCCTGGTATTTCAATAGCTGAAGGATATCAACGTAAATCTTCACCAAATATTCTTATAAATGTTGCTGTAATAAACTTAAATTTCATAAAATTCATTACAAACACTTCAGATAAATTAAAAAGTCACATTTAAGCACAGAAATATTTTTTTTAGTCCCTAAAGAAACATTTATTTTCAGCACTAGAGACGTGCTTGACATGAAGAACATAGGCATCGATGCATATGTGCATATAGTGACTGTAGCTTATGCTTGTATTCCTGTTTTTAATGAAATGCTGAGGGGAGGGAGTATGCCAAGTAAATAGCTATGCATTTTATCCATGTCCATGAGAGTGCAAGGAACACAAGATCATGTTTAGTAATACCTGGAGTAAATATCTGACAGGGGCGTTTAGCTGCCAGGTTTCAAACGCTGATAATGAACTAACATCATGAAATGATATCATATTTTTCCAAATCAGGGTCTCCTGTGGTTATTAAGCCACAGACGAGAACTGGAAAATCTCTGTCAGCAGCAGTCACAGTGATGGAAACACCAATGCAGTGAGAAGAGGGAAACAGATATTTTCTATTAAAATCTGAAGCCCTTGGGCACGAAGAGAACGATTCATATGGTAGATAAGGGGAAGCAGATTAACTCTCCCAATATTCATTTGGAAATTGTCATTTAGGCTTTTAGACTCCGTAAATACTGTGAGCTTCTGCCTGGCAGGTTTTGAAAAAAATAAGTTTGTGTGTCAGCTCCTTGACAAGGTACATAGGGAGCTGCAGATAACAAGGCTGAGGGAAATTTTCTCCAGCTTGTGTGATATACTGTGAAGAGTCTGGAATGATCCCTTCAAAGCAGATGTCAGTTCTCTATGCACATTCAATTTTAAAAACATGAATATGATTCAGGCCACTAGAGTCAGTTGTACTCATGAAAATATACGATTGGCAGTGAGTCCAGTTGATTATAAAATACCTTTGGAAGAACAGGAAATTCTCGCTTTCACAAAACACCACTTGGTGCATCATTCATGAAACATGTGTTTATTGAGCTCTTCACCTTGTGCAGAACCCTGCGTGAAGCACGCCAGGCGATGCAGAAGGGCCCGCAATCCACGTTTCAAGGATTTCACTTCTGGATTCTCTCTGAATGCATCTATTGTTGGAGAGGAAACTGATAGATAATAAGCTGGAACCAGTTTAGACCACTGCACAAACAAGTAACTGCAAATGAGAAACCCTACAAAATACACAGCAGCAAGGGCCACAGAGAGGTCTAAATGGTGGAACATGTGAGAGGTGGAAGAGAGGAGGGAAGAAGGGGAAAGAGAGAGAGAACTTCGAGATGGAGACTGTGGATCCGTCTCTTGGGAGTGTATTGTCAGAGGACGAGTAACATATTCCTGAAGTAATTTAAGTCCAGACCTTTGTCAGTGGTCAGTGGGGAGTGATTAATATTTATAAGTACTGAAGACATGGGGCTTCCCTTGTGGCTCAGCTGGTAAAGAATCTGCCTGCAATGTGGGAGACCTGGGTTCGATTCCTGGGCTGGGAAGATCCACTGGAGAAGGGAAAGGCTGCCCACTTCAGTATTCTTGCCTGGAGAATTCCATGGACTGTACATGGGTTCACAAAAAGTTAGACACAACTGAACGATTTTTCGCTTTCACTTCACTAAAGACATAAGGAGACTTGTACTTCAGGACAATTTAGCAGCTTATAAAGTAGATTGTAGGTGGGCAGAGCAGTGGGTGTACTTCTCAGTAGTACCTGCAAAAGATGACGCTCTGAGCCTGAACAAAGAGGACACACATGCAAGAATCACCGCTTTGGTCGACTCTGACAGACGATGACTGTGCAGAGTCAGTCGTGTTTAAAGACGTGTACTGCGTGCCTGTTCTTCGTGTGCTACTCACTGTGTTAACACTGGAAACGCAGAGTGAACAAGGTAAATACGATCCCTGACCTCATATTACTCATACTCAAGTGGGAAGAGGAGCTTGTTCAGTTAAGTGATTACAAATCATTCATTTACTCAGTAGGTGTTTACTGGAAACCTGCCTATCTGCAAGACGCCAAGCTCAGGAGATCGAGCAATAAACCACGTGGTCACGGCCAGTGTTCCTAAAGTGAGTATGTGCCAACGTGCATACCTAGTCCGAGGGAGGCAGAAGGAAAGTAACTGAGGATGAACTCTCAGGAGCAAGCTGTCGCTCTCCCTAATTTCTCAGCATCCTCTTCCTGCAAGGACATAGCTGGCTGTGTTCACATTTAACGTTCGAGTTCTCAAGCCTGCTCAGCTGGATTTTTAGGACAGATTCTGACATCAAGTGACAGACACAGGCGACTCTAACTGTCCTGTCTACAACTCCACATGTGTGACCTGTGTCGCCTGAGAGGGGCTCTCTGGGACTGGCACTCATCCTCAGTGTTCCCACTTCATCGGGAGGAGCTGTGAGTGGACCCCTCGATCCCAGGGTCACCGGGGCCGTCAGCCCTTACCAGGGCCACCCAGCCAGGATGCGCTTGGCACTCGCTGTCCCCAGCAAGCCCCGTGAACAGGGGGCCTTGAGCCAAGGCTGGTTGACGCTCAGGCTCAGAGTGCTTTGTGGGCTCCCTCCACTTCCATGCTGCTGCTGCTAAGTCACTTCAGTCGTGTCCGACTCTGTGCGACCCCATAGACGGCAGCCCCCCAGGCTCCCCCGTCCCTGGATTCTCCAGGCAAGAACACTGCAGTGGGTTGCCATTTCCTTCTCCGATGCATGAAAGAGAAAAGTGAAAGTGAAGTCGCTCAGTCGTGTCTGACTCTTAGCGACCCCGCAGACTGCAGCCCACCAGGCTTCTCCATCCATGGGATTTTCCAGGCAAGAGTACTGGAGTGGGGTGCCATTTTCTTCTCCCTTCCATACCCCCCTAAAAAGAGAGAGCAACAGGTGAGCCGCGCCCTTCTGATCGCTGCCCCTCAGTGTGTCCAGCCGAACAAGAGAAGCTTAACGCTTCCCAGAATGCCCCCCAGGAAATGACTGCACCTCTTTCTCTGGCCAGGGGATACTTGTTGATGGTCCTCAGAGGCCATTGTATAGCACCGATGAGATCTTTATAAGAAAGACAGCATCGATCAACCCTCTGACTTACAGGGACAGTTCAGGAAGGATAGGAATTGATCTTTCACTGCATGCTTGTCTCTGCCACCAAACAGCAACTTCAGAGCAAGGTGCTTGCTTCATGTCTTTATATCCACACCCATAGAGTACCTGACAGCCAACAAATGTTTGTCAAATGGTGGTTGGATGGATGGTTGGATGGATGGATGGGTGGTTGGATGGATGGTTGGATGGATGGATGAGTGGTTGGATGGATGGATGGATGGATGGATGGGTGGTTGGATGGATGGTTGGATGGATGGATGGGTGGTTGGATGGATGGATGGATGGATGGATGGATGGATGGATGGATGTGTGGACCGGTGGATGGATGGATGGGTGTTTGTTGAAAACAAAAGCTTTTATTTGTGCTACTACAGTACAGCAAAGCAAGTGAAAGCTAGATTACCTGGATTCTGTGTTGAGGAAATATAGCTCCTTAGGGCAGTGCCTCTTCAGGTATATCAGTGGTATGGAGAGGGACCATGCTCGACAGAAGCACTGGGACCTTATTGGAGTCTGTGTTTACAGTTTAGGAGACTTGAGAATGACTACAGACTCATGGGGTATCTTCTATGGTGAGATGTTGAAAACAAATCTTTAATGAGGATTAGTGGCAGATGGATGGATTACCTATAAAAGGAAGAAAAATTTCTTTATAAGAAAATTTGGAGAGGACTTAGGAGAAATTATAGAATAACTATTTCTGGACTCCCCATGGTGAATGTTTGAAAGATAACATTCCTTAAGATATCATAGTATATATCTTTGTATAGCTGTGGTGTGAGTCATTAACTATTTTGTACTTCTGATATCACAGGTCTTGGTTTAAAAATCTACATATAGTTTTAGAAACATCATTCTAAATAATACAAAGATAACATAGCTGTTATGCATTGCTGTTTTCATACCTAAAATGTGTCATTTTGCACAGATCACCATTTCAAATGCATTGCATTCCTTGATCATCTATTAAATGATTACATTTTGCATTTTTACTTGTGAGATATATTTTAGGTGATTGTTAAGTGAAGATCTTAATATTTTTTAAATCAGCTTATTTACTTATATTTAATCACATTTCTACCTCTTCATTTATTGATATTGGTACTCATATTTCATATTATGCTATCTCTTTCTCTGTCTAACCCAAGAACAAAGTCCTACAGAAATTTCAAAAAAATGACAAAACCATTTGCCTTAAATTCCCTGAAGAGAAGTCCATATGTATAACAGAATATGGAAAAACTGAAATCATAAAAATGAGCTTGGAAATGTCACTCATGATTGTATTTGCTTGATTAGCTGACCCCCAGTCTTTGCTTTTAAATGGCCCTGGCTACTTCTGCATAGCAGGTAGAAAATTAATTGTATGAATAAGGTGGACACATCCTACATAAAAATAAAATTCAACATGATTCTATTGCAGTTTGATTTTAAACTGATTTTTGTTTTATTTAATACCAAATACATCAACAAGCCTTGTCATATAGATAATCACATATGTTTTATTATCAATAAAAATTTTCTTATAACAAGGTTGTTGCTATATAATTCAGGTATTGTCGAATTTACCCTTGATACTATATCAACAAGGTTGTGCCTCCATCACCATAGTTAGTTTTAGAACATGGTCCTCACTCCCGAAAGTAGTCCTGTATCTGTTAGGGACAGCCGGTGCTTCCTACCTCCCTTCAACACTCCCAGCCCTAGACGGCTACTTACCTGCCCACTTCTGTAGTCTTGCCCACTGTGAGTCTTCTGTGTAAATGAAAGCATGCAATATGTGGCTCTTTGTGACTGGACTCTTTCACTTAGCATGTGTTTTCAAGGTTCGTCTTATCTTAGTGTGTGTCAGTACTATGCTTATTTTTAAACTGATAAGAACAGATACTACACTTGATCTTAGCCAAAAGGCCGAGAAGCGATGTATGCTTATTTTTATTGCCGGGTAACATCCATGGTAGGGATATGCTGCACATTTTCTATCCATTCACCAGTGGATGGCCATTAGCTATGTTTATACAACAATACGTAAACGACACATTTTAAAAGTACAGTGTGTATTCTCTGTAATAATACTGTGTAGTAAGCAGCATCTAATATTCTGTCAGCCTTACTTGTTGTTGTTCAGTTGGTAAGCCATGTCTGACTCTGCAACCCCACGGACTGCAGCATGCCAGGCTTCCCTGTCCTTCACTATCTCTTGAAGTTTGCTGAGATTCATGCCCTTTGTGTCAGTGATGCTATCTAACCATCTCCTCCTCTGCCACCCTCTTCTCCTTTTGCCTTCAGTCTTTCCCAGCATCAGATTCTTTGCCAGTGAGTCAGCTCTTCGCATCAGATAGCGAACTTCAGCTTCAGTATCAGTCCTTCCAGTGAATATTCAGGGTTGATTTCCTTTAGGATTGACTGGTTCGATCACCTTTCAGTCCAAGGGACTCTCAAAAGTCTTTTCTGACACCACAGTTCAAAAGCATCAATTTTTTGGTGTTCAGCCTTCTTTATGGTCCAACTCTCGCATCCATACATGACCACTGGAAAAACAGTACCTTGGACTATACGGACTTTTGTTGGTAAACTGATGTCTGTTTTTTAATGTGCTGTCTAGGTTTGTCATAACATAAGGTAATGTAAAATCATATAAGCAAACGTGAAAACATGCTTGAGTTTCCCAAAATTTATCTTATAAGCTTTCCAAAATGAGATTATTACCATCCTGGAGCCTGCTCAAACTCATGTCCATTGAGTCAGTGATGCCATCCAACCATCTCATCCTCTGTCCTCCCCTTCTCCTCCTTCAATCTTTCCCAGCATCGCGGTCTTTTCCAATGAGTCATATCTTTGCATCAGATTCAGCTTCAGCATCAGTCCTTCCAGTGAATATTCAGGACTGATTTCCTTTAGAACGGACTGATTTGATCTCCTTGCTGTCCAGGGAACTCTCAAGAGTCTTCTCCAGCACCACAGTTCAGAAGCATCAATTGTTTGACACTTAGCTTTCTTTATGGTCCAACTCTCACATCCATACATGACTACTGGAAAGACGAGTAGTTTTTTCCTGATTGTTGGAAGAGGAGTTAAATACCTCAGTTTCTCCAGGTAGGTTTGCGTGTTTCATGTGTTGTTTATATAGTAAACTTATGTTTCTAAATAGCTGTCTTTAAGACCTATGATACAATTGTAAAATGTAATATTCATTTTTATCAACTTAATTATAGCTTTGGTTTCTTTGGTCATTGTGATAATTTGCTGTGGGCAAATGACATATAGAAAAAAACATATTTATTCAATGCTCACAGTTCACAATTTATCAAAATTTGGCCAAACATGTGCCACAATGATTATTTATTAAGACAGTTGCTAATCTTATCTGAGTAAGGCCAAGGCAGTCTAAGCTTTCTAAAACTTTATAATATTAGGGCCAGAAATAATGTAATGTTATTTACAAATTTTCATAAAATTATACTTCTTGGAAGCAGAAACTTTGGTTAAGGAAAAATAACAATAAGTATTAACTAGTTTTAATCATGAGAAGTTTTAAATGCCAAATATTAGATAAATTATATAAAGCTCTGGATGGATTCATGGCTGAAAGTTATAAATCACTAAGTAGAATTTGGGGCTTTTTCGTGGCTCGGTGGTAAAGAATCTGCCTGCCAAGCAGGAGACATGGTGTTGATCCCTGGGTCAGGAAGATGCCCTGGAGGAGGGCATGACAACCCACTCCCAGCATTCTTTCCTGGGAAATCCCATGAACAGAGGAGGCAGGCAGGCTACAGTCCATGGGGTTGCAAAAGAGTCAGACACGACTTAGAGACTAAACAACAACAATGTGAAGCAGACTTGGGATTGTGGTTTTGTTTCTTTGTAAATTGCATCATTAAGAGAATTGTGGAATGTTGAACCCAAAAGCTCCCAGTCTGAGTCTCTGCATCTTGTTTTGGCCTCAAGGCTGCTTCCCGTTGTCAGGGAGCAGACTACCAGGGTAGACTGTTTCTTTTTCACCGGTATGATTTTCACTGCAAATTTTGCATGTCCTGTGATCTTGGAAAGCAAGGTTTCTTTGCTTTGTATTTGATGTTAATTGGAAAAAACAAAACAAAAAACAGGCTTATATGGCCACAGACCTAGCTCTGGGAAGGGATGAGATAAATGTTGAGAGATTTCAGAAAGTTATCTTCCAGTGCCTTTTCTTTTACTACATAAGTTTCCACATTGTTCTCTAATCTCTCCAAGGAGTAGTTTTTATCTGTATGATGGGGATTCTGTCAAAACTATGAGTGGAAATGGAAATAGGAAAAACCACTTCCTGTATCAGCAAAGCTTTTCTTTCCGCCTGAGTCTCGACCTGTGTTTCTATAGGAGCCTCTGTCCATGGTAGATGTTGCTAGTATATGGATTTGTTGAAGCTAAAATAATACTGGTGGACAGGAAGTCAGGAGAAAGAGAAAGACAGGCTTAACCAAGCCAAAAGTAGGAACAGTCTTGGAATAAATTTCTAAAAAAGTCTAAGTGAAGTTTGTATTTCTCAGGATTAAAACAAAGAGAGAGAAAAGACGGGAGGAAATTACTATGTAAAAATCTAAGTAAATATTATAAACACTTCATTGTGAACATTGGTTGGTGCCATCATTTATAGGGTAGTCCTCATAAGATATTTCCTGTGGGCTATACATCTAGGCTGCAGGAGCTTTCGGGTCCCACGGTACATGTGTGCCTGCTAAGTCATTTCAGTCATGTCTGACTCTGCCAGGCTTCTCTGTCCATGGAATTCTCCAGGCAAGAATGCTGCAGTGGGTTGGGTCCCACCATACCCTTTGATAAATAAAGAGAAAAAAAAGCAATTTTCTTAAATCTGACAGCTTCTTAATGAAAGAGGCCTACAGCTCACTAGATTTGCTTCTTGTTTAATTTATTGTTTGTAGAAGGAACCACACTGAAATCTTGAGAGTTCATTTATCATTTAAACATTTACTGTTTTATCACAATATGCAGGTAACGTAGTGTGAAAAGAATAATGTAAAATCTACAATTACTTCTTTAGTGGGAACTATCTATTGGTGTTTAATGATTTTTTTTTAATTGGTGAAAATCAACACTTCATCAGGTTTGAAAAGTTTTGTATTTTTGTCAAACATTTTAGATATTTGTGGCTTATTTGATGTGTTAAACCTTTTGTTTTTACTTACGTGATCCTGTCTGCCTTTGTAGAATCAGCCAAGTGCAGTTATACTGTTCAATGATTTATCATAATGTATTTTTATGCATGGTAATAGTTTGCAGTCTGGATGTACATAGTATACATTACATATTGCAAATAATATTTTGCCATAATTCAAATTGTTTTATGAAGCTGAATAAGCAGATTCTCATACCAATGAAATCTTGCTTGCATATTGAATATTTTGTAACTGAATTTATAAAGAGGTCATGAGGGGATTAACACTAAAATAAACTAAATACATTATTCTGTTCTTTCTCAAGTACATATCCATATTAGGTATTCTAGTGAGTGTCTTCTGACTTGCCTTGATATTTAGAGTTTTAAACATGTTAGAATTCAGCGAAATGGAAAAAAAAGATCGCTTGCCCAAAATTATTTTAATTTTGAGAAAGAATTATAGAATGTCTACTAGCAAAGTAATGCAATTTCTAAGAATGATTTTGAAAGAAAAGAAACACATGAGTCAGGTGCTTTTAAGCACACGTTACTGATTTCTTACATTTAAACTCTTAGGGTTAAAGAGTCTTTGTTTTCAGTTACTTGTAGCCAGTTGGAGACGTATATAGAAAAGAAAGTGCAGACCTTTCGATGTCATTGGAAACTATCAGAACTGCCGGTCAGAGATTAAGAAATGACTTTTATGAGAAATGTTCTCAGAGTGAATTTTGATTTTTTCATCACTTGATATACTGAATCAACCCCTCATAAAGACATTTTTGCTTTTCTGGTATGATACCATATTTAATGATAAATGAATAATTCATTGCTTTATAAAACTCATACCATTTTATATTTTGTGTAGAAATTTTATGAGATGATATTAAGAAATGAACACAGTCAATACATGATTGACTTTTTTTTTTAAGTAGTGTGCATCAAGATTCATTCCTTTTTTATGGTTCTGAGATAATTTTTTTTCAATTTTTATGGTTCTCTTCTGAGATAATTTCTTTAATTTTATCTAGAGTGTTTTAACATTTTTACATATAGTCACACAATATATTCTATTTTATGTCCCCTAAATAAAAAAGGTCAGGATAAAACCACATCATCAGTGATTGCATTAAGGAAATAAAGTAAAGTAAAATAAAATAAAACAAAGGCATAGAGAATTTTAAAGCTGTCCGTAAGAGAACCTGGAGCACAGCGGAATATTTAGTCTCAGAAACTAGGTCATCTCTGCATAAATGCATGTCCCTTCCTTTTCTCTGTAGGTCACTTTCTGGTTTGTATGCTTAGTTCAGAATACTTGCAGCCTGCAATTGTTACAAAATGGGTGAGCTTTCTGAAGATTTCTCTGTGTTTCTTTCTATATAATTCTACAAAATCTGTTTGTAACATTGAATAACAGTAAAAATGTATTTTAAGACTATCAATCCCTTTTCACCATATTACTTTTTAAAAATTATTTACTTCAATTGGAGACTAACTGCATTACCGTATTATAGTGGTTTTTTGCCATACACTGACATGAATCAGCCGTGGGTGTACATGTGTCCCCCATCCTGAACCCTCCTCCCACCTCCCGCCCCGTCTCATCCCTCAGGGTTGTCCCAGAGCACCGGCTTTGAGTGCCCTGTTTCATGCATGAACTTGAACTAGTGATCTATCTCACATATGGTAATATCAGTGTATTGTTTTAAACCTGCATGTGTTTGAACTGGCCCTTTTGGTGCATGATCAGATGTCAGGGATCTGGGCCTGAAGAAGCCACAGACTGCAGTTAAACTGAAAGTCCACGCTGACACACTGGAGTTAAGAGTTGTTAACCAATTCATTAAGAAGATATTTCCAAAATGTTTATCCAAGACTTCTAAGACGATAATAAATGCTTTATTTGTATATCAATTTACTCCTGTGATCACTCATCTGGAGTGTTAGTTGCACAGAGGATTATATAGTGTTCCCTTCTCAACTAAATGTGTATTTACTCATGGATTGTCATTTAGAAATTTTAGAAACCATGTGTTTTTTTCTCCTGCATGGAAATAAAAGGTCAGAAGATAGTGGATAGACTCTGTAGTCTATTAAAACTTTTCCCAACCTTCTCTCTTCCCTCTGTAAGAATAAAAGAACCCCTGTGAGGGTGGAGAATAAACATGTTTGTGTTATCCTTGTAAAGAAATAAGCGTACCTTGGACATCCTAAAATATGGCATAGAGCGTACAGGTGAGAGAAGCACTGTGGAGGGAAACACGGTTGAAACGGCCAGTGCTAATGACTCTCATAGGTTTCAGCACACTTGAGGGAACAATTGGTGGTGATATATGTGCATCTTATGTAAGTAAGCTCTTAGAAGTCATTAAAAAAAATGGGGCAGTGACCTGTAGAATTTACTTACAGTCTGATGTAGTTAATGCTATCTCAAATGTTACACAGTTGAACCCATACAAACATAAACCAAGGATAATTACACTTGTCTAAATATATATCAGTTGCTGTTTTCAGCTGCCTGACTCAAGGATAATTATTTAATGTCAGTTGTTCAGGGTCACCCAACAAGTCAGTGATATGTTCAGTGATTTAAGTTATTTAAGTGTAAGTACGTTTAAATTTAGTTTTTATGGTACATAAATTATGACATAAGTTTTACTCTTCAGTGGTACTGTACTTAATTCCTTAGGTCTCTTAAAACATAATTTGAAGCAAAAGATGGACTATATAAGGCACGATATCATATTTTTTTATATTGACAAGTAAATACCTTAGTTACTATTTATTTCTTGTTCAAGGCAGTAAACCCCACGTGCACTTTTTCAATGACTAAATTGAACACAGTGATACAGTTTGTTATGCCTTAATTTTCCTTTGTAAATTTAATGCTTGAAACTTTAATAAACATATATTATGATCTTTAAAATAACCAACACGTATAGACATTCCAAGTGGCCTCGCAGTGAGACAGCACAGCAGCGCCTCGGTGTTCTCCCTGGTGGGAGGAGAGTCTGCTCAGCTGGGCCTCCTGTGCACCGAGCGCCCCCTGAGTGGTGGGCTTTGTGCCGGGCTGAGGCAGACGGCCCCTTTCTTTGGGCATCTCGCCCGCTGGTGGGGCTCAGTCCACTATGGATGCTAAAGGCTGTGCACAGCGAGGGCATTAAATGGGTTTATGCTGGCCCCAGGACTGGAGAAGGCTTCGCCGAGAAAGAAAATAGCTTTGAAGCTTCATGTGAAGGAAGGGGAGTGGAAAGCAATGAGAATACACCTCGTAAGTCTTTGTTTCTCCTTCTTCCCGGAGCTGGGGAGGTGTCTTGGGCTTAACCAGTGCTGAACGCATTTTAAAATGGCTGACTAAGGAGCGTTCCAGACAGAGGAGGGAAAGAGAGGAAAGGACACAACTGTGACGTATTGGGCCGGGGGAAGGGACAGCACGTGCTGTTTCATTGTGATGAAGGAAAAGTCCGTGTAACTACCGCTTGTCTCGCTTTGGCCATTCACCGAGATTGGAACCAAGGAAAGTGAACCAGCTCACTTGACGATAATGGAAGGAGAGGGAAATATTGCATATTACCCTGTATCTGAATCAGGGATTCAGGAGTGAGATGTTCCCTATAGTGTGTATGCTAGATTTATTTTGCAGAAAAGCACGTCTGGAAAATCTAAAGCAGATCCCATTACTTAGTACAGGCAACTTGTCTGTCTCACTTTGCTCAGGTCAGTGGCTCTTGAAGTCTTACTTTGAGGTTTTCATTGACATCTGTAACCCTAGACATGCACCTAGAGTAACTTCTCTATATTTAAAGATCAAGGAGATCAAAGGACTATGGCCTGGGCAACAAAACCCAATCAATTTAGGAAAGCTTAGTGCCATTCTGGGTTTCAAAAAGCTTAACCACCTCTAAAGTGAGCTTGCAAAGCCAAGAAAGACCATTGCTCAATATTAGTAAGCTCTGTTACATGGTGTCCAAAAGATAAATGTGTGGGTGAACCCTTTCTCAAAGGAAAGCAATTAATTTCCTGTCCACCTAGGTATTGTTCATGTGTCTCCACTGTCAGTCAGAAAACAGAACCACAGTTACTAGATCAGTCTAGTTGATCCTTATGGTAATGCATTCACGAGCTGCATAGTGAAGGTGCACACGGGAGAAGCAGGGATGTTCCCCTGCAGGACTCACAAAATGAATGGCAGAGGTAGCTCACTGACAGCTCAGCTGGCGAAGAATCCGCCTGCAATGCAGGAGACCCCGGTTCAATTCCTGGGTCAGGAAGACCTGCTGGAGAAGGGATAGGCTACCCACTCCAGTATTCTTGGGCTTCCTCTGTGGCTCACCCGGTCAAGAATCTGCCTGCAATGTGGGAGACCTGGGTTCTATCCCTGGGTTGGGAAGATCTCCTGGAGAAGGGAAAGGCTACCCACTCCAGTATTCTGTCCTGGAGAATTCCATGGACTGTATAGTCTAAGGGGTTGCAAAGAGTCAGACACAACTGAGTGACTTGCACTTTCAAAGAGACGTTTAGATTTGGTGAGGAAAAAAATGAAGCAAACATTAGTCATGCTTACACAGACCATCGCACTCCAGGTGTTTCTATCTGGTACCACTGCCCCTGTCTCCCTCTCTGCTAGGGCCAAAGACACAGTGCCTGAGAGCTCTTTTCAGTTTGAGGCACAACTGTGATGTATTTGAAAAATTTTGCTCCGGTGAATTCTTACAGTCAGTTGAAACAGAGTAGCATCCTTCGCCACTGATTTGCAAGGCAACAAGGCTTGAAACATCCAGCACTTACTCTCTTCTCTGGCCATTCGCATCAAATTCTCTTTCTCAGAAACTGAAAACGATCAATTCCATGTGTAAATTATTCCCAACATTACCGTTGCTTTAGAGAATATACAGGGAACATCAAACCACCTTCTCTCAACTAGTCGTTAGAGAACCTCAGCTGTTAGGATCCAAATTGTCAGCTTCCAGAAAGGTCTCTACGATGCACTGACCCTGGTGGTGTAGTCAGAGTGCGCTGATGCAGGGGACGCTGCACTGGAGCTTTAGGAAGTTTGGTTTTATGTCCCAGAACCCACTGGCTGAGCTGAGGTACAGAATCAGTCCGTGATTCACGAGAAGAGCCCTGACATCGGGGCCAGTATTTGGATCGGGTTCTGCCATTTTCACCAGCATGGACTTGGGCAAGGAGCTGCCCCCTGGAGTCTGCCGTATTTACTGCAGGGGTTAAAGTATTGCAGATGAAATGGCCCTCGTTGTTAGCCGTTTAGTCACTGAGTCGTGTCTGACTCTCTGCGACCCCGTGGACTGTAGCCGGCCAGACCTCCTTGTTCCTCACTATCTCCCGGAGTTTGTGGTTGGATATCCCTGCTATCTAAGGGACTCTCATTACAGGCTTGCTAAATCTGTTATTTGGAGATAATTTTATTTCTAGTTAGTTTAGCAAATTAAAACCATACACAAAATTTAGCCCCCATATTTCTAAGATAATTTTTGTAAGGAAACGTGTAGTTCAGAGAGTTTAGCACTTGTCTGGGGGAATGTATCACCTGCCTTGGGGACATCATTATAAAAATATGTGCAGAGAAAGGACAGAAAAGTGCATATGTAGTGTTTTGAAAATGAATATTCAGATAATGCAAATACCATATCAAATATTTCTCGATGGTTTTTATCCTGAATAATGCAAAGCTATTTTTAAAGGTCTTGGACCGTAAAGTAATAATTTGACTTTTGTTACCTGTTTTTGAGCAGGCTGTCTGTTAGTTCTCATTATTATTTCCTGGAAACCTTAACTTAGATTCTGAGAGAAATGTTGACCAAGTTGTGTTCATTTTAGAAATGTTCAATTTAGAATTAAATTGTCATTTCCCTTTGAATTCCTGCTAACATAATTTACAAATTGAATCCAGTCTCCTCTGGTTTTCTGAGCTGTTCATTTGCTTATTTCATATAACAGGGACAGCTCCTGTATCCTTTTGTAGTCTTTGAGAGGGCAAGGCCTGCTGCTTTCGTTTGTGGGCGATATCCTGTAATACAGCATGATGCTGACGCTCAGAAGGGGCTTAGTGAGTAGCTCTGAATCGCTGTATGCTGATACAATGACACCAAACTGGAGATTTTCTAGGCAGTTTTCCCTCTGACTCCATGAAGAGATCTTTCCATTTCTACTTGAAAGGCGTGATGAAGTTTTCAATATCTAGTGCAACTGAGTTTATTGGTCATTGAATTCGCTTGAACCCAACTTTGGGTTTTTTCTTTTTGTTCTGTCAGGCAAATGGTTATCCTCAATTTTCAAGCCAAGCATTTGAACTAATAAAATTTCTAGCAATAGGGATGGTATAAAAATGGCTTTTCCCTTTTTACTCTGTTTAGCACAGTCAGCAACCTTCCTTTTATTCATTCATCCATCTACACTCTAACAACTTATGAAGTGATGCTCTCTGCTAAACATTGTGTTAGGTCCCATGATTGATGTACAAAAAATACAGTTTCTTTCCTTAAGGAACCCATGTTTTGTACATATATTTTATTCTAGGAATTGTCTATATATGTTATGCATTTGAGTAAATTTTAGATGACTAGAAAAAAGAAAATAAGGGTTACAGAAAAAATACAGAATATTGTATATTTTACTGGTTTTAAGATTTATAGAATCTTTACAGATTGTGATTAGAAAATCTACACACAAGAAATATTTATAAGGATATATTTTACAAATAGTATGATTTTGATGTTTGTAAAAGTTGTTTTTATTTTAGATCTTTAGTATGTACAAATATATTTACCAATAAATTAGCTGTAGGCTGTAAAAGAAAAAGTGAAAACATACCAAAGACCTATTTGGGGAAGACTAATTTTGTCATTTCTATTTGGGATAATAAAACATTTTTCTAGGTATATCTACACAGCATACTCATTTATAATATGCTAAGTGAATAATAAATTTCAGTTCAGTTCAGTTCAGTCACTCAGTCATGTCTGACTCTTGGTGACCCCATGGACTGCAGCACGCCAGGCTTCCCTGTCCATCACCAATTCCCAGAGCCAGCCTACTCAAACATAGTCCATTGAGTTGGTGATGCCATCCAACCATCTCATCCTCATCCAACCTTCTCCTCCACCTTCAATCTTTCCCAGCATCAGGGTCTTTTCCAATGAGTCCGTTCTTTGCCCAAATGGAAAAAAGGAAGAGTGTTACAAACTGAAACAAAAACAATTATAGCACAAGATTAGTGCCCTATATGGAGCTTTGATACACATCTCTTTTCTTTACCTGTGAGAGGAGACATTTAGCAACCAACTTCCTGATAATGGAGCTAAAGCTATTTCTAGTGAGAAATTTTTCATATTGGGATATTTGCATAAGATAGATTTCATGCAAATTTCAACTTAAAAAAATCTCTAAAATATATTCCCAACTAGCAACGTGGGCACACGAGATAGCTCGTCAAGCCAGTGATGTGTTCAGAAGGCAGAGGAACCACAGTCGCGGCAGCCAGCCGGCGCGGGGCAGGGCGTGATGGGGACGGGAAACAGGCAGGCCGCCGGGAGGGCGAAGTCTGCGCAGGGCTTCGGGGCCAGTGTTCGAGAGCTGACTGAGGGGACCCGGTTCATCCTTGTGAGACATTTTTGAAACTGCTCTCTATCAGCGTTAATTAGGATATGAAATTAAAAATCTGTTCACATCCAACTGAATATTATGTCAGCAATACAGGGCACATCTTTAGTTGGCCCCTGACAGGATTTTAATTTTCTGCTGTCAGTTTCTAGAAAAACCTTGTAAGGAACGGAAGGTTCTGATCTCTATTTTCTATTGACAGCTGCCAAGGTTCTGCCAGATCCATCTGTCTTCGTCTTATTACCTTTTCCTGGATTCCCTTGGAATTCTTGTACATAAAGAGAAGAACA
Organism: Oryx dammah; assembly: GCF_014754425.2. Taxonomy (NCBI): domain Eukaryota; kingdom Metazoa; phylum Chordata; class Mammalia; order Artiodactyla; family Bovidae; genus Oryx; species Oryx dammah. Next base: position 81,591,828 of record NW_024070208.1, on the reverse strand, counting down.
ATACCCCAGCATTACCTTATGACCCTGTTGTGATTGCACCCGCCCCCTCCCAATAATTGCTCATTTACTCGTAACCTTTCTTGCAAATGTTTTAACACAGATTGACGTCATCCTGGTATACCACTTGGTCTATTCTTCTGAGATATCCGGGAGATGTCTTAGCGCTACGCTTTGTATGCACTGGGTAGCTAGGAGAGGAAGTTACCTATGGAGGCAGTGAAGAGTATTTTAATGAAAGAATTATGTGCAGTTATCTAGAATCCCTAGATTTCTGTGGCAGCAGTCACACCGTCATAGTTCTAAATGCTTTTCTAACAAATATCTTAATATTATGCTGTGTAGTGTACCTTTTTATTTTTGTTTTAATGTGTGCAGGGGACACAGGACTAGTCAAAGCAAATGGGAGCAAGTATTACTCAAGGCATTTAAATCGTTTAACTGACAAAATATGTAGAACCTGTAGCAAGATGATTATGCAAACCAATGTCCTTCGAATGTGGTTCACGAACTGGTTTTAGTGTGTAGTGTTGTTGGTTAATATCGCTGATTTTCTTCTGCTGGATAAAATATGATTCTAGAGCAACCATCAAGGCTCTTTTTCCAAATACCTAGAGTTTATTATGAATCTAAATGGTGCTGAGAGGAAGAGTTGAATATTTCTCCATTTGTAATTTGCAAATTACTTTGACTGATGTGTGGGGATTGCAAAAGGAGTGTTAGGCATAGTTTGGATCTTAAAAACAATTACTAAGTCCCTTCCTTCCTTCCCTTCTTCCTTTATTTTCTTTTACATCTCTTTCTTTTCCTTCCTTCTTTTCTCCTCTCTCACTATATTTTATTTTCTTATTCATTTTTCATTGCTCTCTCCTGTCTCCAGTAGTTAGTCAAAAAAGATGTAACTCAAATTCCAGAGTTACATCTTAACCTGTTAGCCATCTTAACCTTAACAGGTAAATTCTTAACCTGTTGTTGTTTTTCCTTTTCTCTAAAAAGTACAAGGACTCTGAACATTTGGATCCTCAGCCTTGCTATTTTGCTTTCACTGACTAATCATAACACAGTTTTCAATTTTTCAGCATTCTTTTGATGCTCTTTTATATAAACTTAACGTGTGTTAATTCTACTCTCAAAAGTAGCTAAGAATCAGTCCATAAAGCCTTCTACCCTAAGATTTATTATTATAAGCAAACAAGCCCTGTTCATTGTAAGAGTTACTTGTGAAAGTAAATAATGACTCCACAGTTCTAGCCTTTAACCATGAAGGTCCTTGGGTTCCTAGAAAAGGTGATGTGCGTAGAACTCCTCCCCTTGCTTTCATCATTCTCATATTTGCATATGCAAGAGAAGGAAGGTTAAAAGGAGGTTCAGGAAAACTAGTGTTTATGGAGTGTACCCTAGGCCCTTGGCCCTGAGTACATTTACCTCATTCAAAAGCAGGCCCCATTCACCTCTGCACCAGCAAGCATCATCTGTGAAGCCAGCCCCAGGCAAGAGGCTGCAAATAGGGCATAATGAGAGGAGGCTGCTGGCAGCACCATAATAACCTGCTCGTGATTTTGCAGTGCCTGTTTTCTTATCCCAGCAGAAGGGGTTTCAGTCACTGCAGTGCATGCCTAGGGCCACGTCATCTTTGCAGGCCTTCCCCTGGTGGGTGTGCAAAGATTCTGCACTAAGTGGATGTGGATACCATGGTTAGGAGAAGTCTTCAGGGATAAACAAGACCAGGGGGTCTAAAGTCTGCCGTTTTTTGGTTGTGGGACTTTAAATACACTAGGCTGTCTGAGGCCGACTTTTTCTATAAAAGTAGGCTAATTATAAGAGAGTTGTGAACTTAAAAGAGAAAACATGAAGTTCCTGGCATTTATAAATGTTCAAAAGCCCTTAATTTATGCATTTACTATGATTGATTTGGCGAATGTTGCATTCCGCTCTGCAGCATTTAGGGGCAGATTGTTCGCCTTTATTGCCAGGACAATGGGCTGCACTCAAAGTTGGACAAGCCAGAAAGACACAGTTCAAAAAAAGAAATATTGCTTTATCCCACATTACCAAACTTTATTTAGAAATTCTGAAAATGAAACTGTAAAACCCTTCCAAAGAGAAAGAAGTTCCAGTTGGTCAGTTTCTAATACACTATTTCTAATAAATTAAATTGCTCCATCACTTGGCTCATCTGCTTGTGAGTGAGCAGATATCAAAATACAAAAGAAAAAAGGGCACAAAAGAAAGTCCTGTTCTGAGGATTTCAGGGACTAATCACAGTGTCTCAGTTCTGAATGAAAACTGTCTTAATCTCTAGAGATAAGAAGTCAGCATACTTAACTAGCAACATGCCCTTAATATGCATTTTATTTTTATAAATTTTGCTCTTTGAAAAATAACTTGGCAAGGAAAGGATGAGAACATACACAAAGCTAAAGTGAATTGTTGTCAGCGATTGATGAGCTTTATTAATTGTTAGTGACTGGCCAAAGTGTCCCATCAGTCAGTCAGTTCAGTCACTCAGTCGTGTCCGACTCTTTGTGACCCCATGAATTGCAGCACACCAGGCCTCCCTGTCCATCACCAACTCCTGGAGTCCACCCAAACCCATGTCCATCGAGTCGGTGATGCCATCCAGCCATCTCATCCTCCGTCGTCCCCTTCTCCTCCTGCCCCCAATCCCTCCTAGCATCAGGGTCTTTTCCAATGAGTCACCTCTTTGCATGAGGTGGCCAAAGTACTGGAGCTTCAGCTTCAACATCAGTCCTTCCAAAGAACACCCAGGACTGATCTCCTTTAGAATGGACTGGTTGGACCTCCTTGCAGTCCAAGGGACTCTCAAGAGTCTTCTTCAATACCACAGTTCAAAAGCATCAATTCTTTGGCGCTCAGCTTTCTTCACAGTCCAACTCTCACATCCATACATGACCACTGGAAAAACCATAGCCTTGACTAGACGGACCTTTGTTGGCAAAGTAATGTCTCTGCTTTTGAATATGCTATCTAGGTTGGTCATAGCTTTCCTTCCAAGGAGTAAGTATCTTTTAATTTCCTGGCTGCAGTCACCATCTGCAGTGATTTTGGAGCCCCAAAAAATAAAGTCTGACACTGTTTCCACTGTTTCCCCATCTATTTCCCATGAAGTGATGGGACCAGATGCCATGATCTTCGTTTTCTGAATGTTGAGCTTTAAGCCAACTTTTTCACTCTCCTCTTTCACATAAGGGTGGTGTCGTCTGCATATCTGATGCTATTGATATTTCTCCCGGCAATCTTGATTCCAGCCTGTGCTGCTTCCAGCCCAGTGTTTCTCATGATGTACTCTGCATATAAGTTAAATAAGCAGGGTGACAGTATACAGCCTTGACGTACTCCTTTTCCTATTTGGAGCCAGTCTGTTGTTCCATGTCCAGTTCTAACTGTTGCTTCCTGACCTGCATACAGGTTTCTCAAGAGGCAGGTCAGGTGGTCTGGTATTCCCATCTCTTTCAGTTTATTGTGATCCACACAGTCAAAGGCTTTGGCATAGTCAATGAAGCAGAAGTCGATGTTTTTCTGGAACTCTCTTGCTTTTTCGATGATCCAGGGGATGTTGGCATTCATGGGTAAAAGCAGGAAGCCTAAATCATGGGGAAAGCTGTACCTTTTCTCACACATCCACGTGTCTCTGAGGCCAGGAATGTTGTCCTTCACAGCATAGTGGTATGCCTTGCTTTTGAAAGATTTCTACAGAATCTGCTGTAATCCAAGCTGAGGAAAAAATGGAGAAGCAGTTTAAATAGTGGCAAATTCCTTCCAAGTTTGTTAAATATAGAAAAGAATAGCTATCCTGGGACATTTCTATTAACATGTGTTTCATTTGGTCCATTGAAAATACTTTTATGTGCAGAACAGGAAGAGGACGTGGGAAGTACGGTGAACGGCCTTGCTGGAAGACTATACAGGTGTTGGAAGTTTGCATTTCCTGTTGAGGAATGTTTCCTCATTCTGTAATTAGAGAGGTGATATTATAGTGAAGTTAGTCTAAATGATAAATCAGAGTGGCGTTTTAGAATGCTAACTGTGATCACATCTTAGCAACTAAAGCGGGATTGGAGACATCAGAAAGTCAGGGAGGTATGGTCTGTTTGGCGGGGGCATGCACTAAGAGTCAGGGAAGGAACGCAAGTGCTTCCAGAAGGTCAGAGAACAACAGGAATCAGTGAAAAGACATGGCCTTAAAACTTCCAGAGATTCTTAATCATTACTAGGAGAATTAACAGGTTTCACAGAAAATTTAAGTGGAGTTGGAATAGCAACATGAGTGAAAATTAACATTAAACACATCTCAAGCGTTTGTTCATATCACAATAAGAGAAAATTTGGAAAATAACAATGTCAAAGGGAAATCTTAAATACAGGCAAACACTGGCAAATCTCCCATTAGGGCAGAAAAAATTCAGTTTAAGAAACGGAACCATGAAATCCCAGACCAGAGAAAGATGAATTATTGACCATTTGGATGCTATTTGATGTATTTATTATACTGCTCAAAAGGTTGAAAGAAACAAGGTACATAAGATAAATAAAAGGAAATCCAATAATCATGACTCTAAGTTTTGAGGGAAATATATATAAGAATTAGTAGTCTACATAATTATCACATACAAAGATTACCTTAGATTAGTCTTGAAACATGTTTTGATGTAATAAAATTATTTAACTATCAATAGCTGATTTTTTTTTTTTAAATAGCAGCATAGGAATACTGTAAGACACTCATCAGTATTGACATTGATGTACTTTTGAGTCTGGTAGTCATCAATCTGGTATGAAGTTTAACAAGTAAAAAGCAACACAGTTTTTAAGACTGCAGAAGAAGAGGAAGGAGGAGTGGAGAGGAAAGGGCAAGGAAGGATAGGGAGAAGAAAGAAAAAAGAAAGGTCCTACAGTGCAGGAGATTCCTGTTTCAAGAATTTTCCTTGCTTATACTGATGTAGCACAAGACTGCTGAGGTGAAAAGTGTGAAGAGCAATCTCTTTTATGTTTGAGGACGTTACAGTTAATGGAATACTGGAAACGTATGTTAAGTCCTCATTTTTTATTAACATGCTAATTTGGGCTTACAAAGTGAAAAGTGCAAGTGCTTCATGAACTGTCGTTCAGTTCAGTTCAGTTCAGTCGCTCAGTCGTGTCCGACTCTGTGCGACCCCAGGAATCGCAGCACGCCAGGCCTCCCTGCCCATCACCAACTCCCGGAGTGCACTCAGAGTCACATCCATCGAGTCCGTGATGCCATCCAGCCATCTCATCCTCGGTCGTCCCCTTCTCCTCCTGCCCCCAATCCCTCCCAGCATCAGAGTCTTCTCCAATGAGTCAACTCTTCGCATGAGGTGGCCAAAGTACTGGAGTTTCAGCTTTAGCATCATTCCTTCCAAAGAAATCCCAGGGTTGATCTCCTTCAGAATGGACTGGTTGGATCTCCTTGCAGTCCAAGGGACTCTCAAGAGTCTTCTCCAGCACCACAGTTCAAAAGCATCAATTCTTCGGTGCTCAGCCATCTTCACAGTCCAACTCTCACATCCATACATGACCACAGGAAAAACCATAGCCTTGACTAGATGGACCTCAGTCGGCAAAGTAATGTCTCTGCTTTTGAATATGCTATAGCATTACTGAAAAGTGACAGTGTTAGTTGCTCAGTTGTGTCTGACTCTTTGCGACCCCATGGACTGTACCCCGCCAGGCTCCTCTGTCCATGGGATTCTCCAGGCAGGAATATTGGAGTGGGGTGCCATTATCTTCTCCAGGAGATCTTCCTGACCCAGGGATGGAACCTGGGTCTCCTGAATTGCAGGCAGATTCTTTACCATCTGAGCCACAGGGAAGCCCAGAACATGATTAGAAATATCAAATAATTATTATGTGTACAGCGTTGTGCTAGGTAAAGGGAGAATATTGAAGTCACAAAAGAACAGAACCTTCCACCTTCTAAACATGGAATTTATTTGAAGAGAGAGGCTTCATAAAGGAAAATGGAAAGGCCTTTTCTTCCAGCATTTAAACCTCAGCTTGGTAAAAGGCTCAAGGTGAATGGCGTTGAGGGCAACGTCAGACTCAGAAGGATGGAGTGCTCTGTTTCGTGAGACTTTCAATCCTTTGCTGATCAGTGGCTTCTGCAAAAGAATGGGTGCATTGCCTGTGAATAATGAGCCTTATTAAAGTTTTCTATTCTTCCCTAGATCAGTGGCTTTTTCTTTCTCTTTCACAAGATCTGTACTGATTTTTTTTTCTTTTTTGCCTGAGAATGAAATATTTAGATTGACCTAAATATTCCTTGACTGTAGTTTATTTTATCCAGAAACACTGGCATGTTTTATAATTGCCCCTGGATTCTGAATAAAAATTGCAAATTCAGGACTCTAAGGTTACCTCAGCTAGTTTTGCCTGCCTTGCTCGATGTGCACTCTTTTTTTTTTTAACAAATATTTTTATATGCAAATTAACACTTGGTGAAATTAATGTGTATGTTCACTTCCCCTCTTTTGTTTTATTTTGTTTTTTTCTTTTTGTTTTTATTGTTACACTCTCAGTCAATAAGTTGACGGGGAATAAATGAATCCAAAGATTTTCCTGTTTCTTCACTGTTAAAAGAATGTGTTTGGATAGATTTTTTTTCTCCTACTGTTTAAGAACTTAAACCCATTATTTGATTCAATTTATATGTAGCTTTAGGCATGATATATTATACAACACTCAAAATATAACTCAAAAAGCATAAGTGAAAATAATTGTTCAGTGCTTCCTTTGTGACAGAGGTTTGCCTTACAGTATCTTGAATCCTTAAATGATCCTATAATGGAGCCTCTATTATTTCTAATATTCTGTAGATAGAAAATAGTGCAAGTGAGAATTTTTTAACCTACTTGTATAGATTCCAAGAATACTTATAGAAACTGGCAACACAAGACAGGTTTTCATAGAATTTTTTTTTTTTTTTTGGTGGATGAAGGAAGTTTTGTAAAAAATAGTCTCAATATCTTAACATATTTTGTGACAAGCATTTAACATTGGCAGTCACAAGCACAGAAAGGTGCAAACAAACAAAAAACCCCACATGCTAGTCTGAATAGGGAACAAAAGACATTTTCCATTATAATCAGCATTTTCAGATCCTGTGCATCTCTGTCTGGTTCAGGAATCCAAATTCCCTGGTGGCTCAAAGGTTAAAGCATCTGCCTGGAATGCTGTAGACCCGGGTTCGATCCCTGGGTCGGGGAAGATCCCCTGGAGAAGGAAATGGCAACCCATTCCAGTACTTTAGCCTGGAGGATCCCATGGAGGGAGGAGCCTGGTAGGTTATAGTCCATGGGGTGGCAAAGAGTCAGACACGACTGAGCGACTTCACTCACTCACTCAAGCTGGGGAAAGAGAAGGACAAAGCAGGTATTTAAGAGGGGAGGGGCCAAAAGCCCACAGGAGGACCGCCTCGGCTTAGATGGGGGTGGCAGGAGTGAAGCCAAGAGCAACATAATCAAGAGCTTGCAGGTTGAATGGAAGGGCAGCAGCTCACCGTTCTTCATTTCCAAGGAACAAGATGTAAGGGGTGTGCTGCAGTGCGGTGGATTTCAGTTAAATGCAGATCAGCTGTAGGTGAAATATACAATGGCTATGAGAATGATGTATAGAACCTATAGAAGATGTGTAACATTTCTCCAGATATTATTTTAACAGTGAAGATTCTTTCACCTGTTTGGAGTTGTTCAAGTATTAGTTACCATGTTTAAAAATAGGAGTGAACAGAATGAGTTAATGAAATTCATACTTAAGCTCATGTTTTTCAGATAATTTCAAGCCAACTTTTAAAGACTGAAAAATTTAAAAACCCTGTAATGATTCACTGTCAATTTAGAGACTAAAGAAAGTAGTTAAGCTGAAGTGGGTTTATTTGTGTCTGGATACCAGAATTTATAATAGGCTATGTAGGTGGGACAGACTTTATAACCTAAAATTGCAGTAGAAATTGATTCAGAATAACTAAATGTGATTCAAACTTATGACTAGTTAATGGCAGAAACTTTGAAGCTGAGATTACAAATGCTAAAATTTTGACACAGATCTACTTCTTACTAGAAGCAGAATCAAGTATTACTTGCTATCTGGTTGGTGTCAAAAAACATAGCTTGGAAAAATTATAAAAATAGATTAAGTAAAACATTCAGGATAATGTTTTACAGATGCACAACTACCTAACCGGAAGATAAGAATATAAATATGAGTTCAGTTCAGTTCAGTCGGTCAGTCGTGTCTGACTCTTTGTGACCCCATGAATTGCAGCACTCCAGGCCTCCTTGTCCATCACCAACTCCCGGAGTTCACTCAGACTCATGTCCATTGAGTCAGTGATGCCATCCAGCCATCTCATCCTCTGTTGTCCCCTTCTCCTGCTGCCCCTAATCCCTCCCAGCATCAGAGTCTTTTCCAATGAGTCAACTCTTCACATGAGGTGGCCAAAGTATTGGAGTTTCAGCTTTAGGGTTTGATAAATCACAGTAATGGATGAAGCCACCAAGTCTTTTAAAAAAAAAAAAGGGATTTATATGACCTAGGAGGATTTGAGACACACTCATTAGTAACTTAAGCATAAACGATGTAGTTTTCTGAAAACAGTGGCTTTATTGCTTAACCTGTGAGCTGTATACATTAAGTAGTGAGAGAGTTCAGACTGGTAGAATTTTTTTCTAAAGAAATAACTTTGTAAATACTGTATTTTACTTACCAATTTACTGGAACAGAATGATGCAATAGTTACAGTAGCCAGAGCCAGGTAGCTCCAAAGTCCATTCTCTAAAACTCCTCAGAAGACATGCGAGCGTGGGCAGTCGGTTTTAATTGCCCCGCTCGAGCCACATACCGTGGCTCTGGTAACACGGGTTGTTGGACAATTAAAGACTTATACACTGTGAATCATAAAGAGAACAAAGGGCATGGTCAAAGCTCAGCTCGTGTGAATTTCCAGCACTTATGAGCCTCTTGGAGAAGGCGATGGCACCCCACTCCAGTACTCTTACCTGGAAAATCCCATGGACGGAGGAGGCTGGTAGGCTGCAGTCCACGGGGTCACGAAGAGTTGAACACAACTGAGCGACTTCACTTTCGCTTTTCACTTTCATGCATTGGAGAAGGCAATGGCAATCCCCTCCAGTGTTCTTGCCTGGAGAATCCCAGGGACAGGGGAGCCTGGTGGGAGGCCGTCTATGGGGTCGCACAGAGTCGGACACGACTGAAGTGACTTAGCAGCAGCAGCAGCAGCAGCCTCTAGTGAAGTTTACATTTTTGAGAGGTCCGCCTGCGTCAGCGTTCACACTCACGATTGCGTGTAATCTTTTCTGCCACATGCACCGTTACTGGAAAAACTTACGGCTGGAGTTTCAGATTGGTCACAATAATTTTGGTGTGCAGGCCTATGTACAGGTTTCTCATTGGTAGAAAAGTGTTTTCTGTTGTATATATACAAGAGGATTGGTAAAAAAGAATTTTTAAAATCCTCCGTAATGAATATTGATGACAATTTAATAGAATAACGGAGCAATAACATTAGATGTGCATAACAGCCTAGAGCTTGGTGGGTTTTCAATGTTGGTCAGTAATAGGCATAGACCGGGAGACAGAATAATTGTGTGAAACAGTTATTTTAAGGTTCCAGGGTATGTCTCTACTAAGTGGATTTGTTAGTCTGTCTAGAGTCTGGCATCCTTATCTCCAAGATGAAGATGGCAAATACACGTCTGTCCCACCAGATTCACTCGGCACTTTTGTCCACCGAGCTGAGGGAGGCGAGCGCGTAGCATTTGCTCTAAGCTGTGTCTCACTCTGTCCCTTAGCCGTCTGAGTGAGGTGTGTGGTTCTCCCAGGAGATGGTGAGAGGAAGGAGGAGCCAATGGTTAGAGTATTCGTTCCTTAGTTCCCCTCCTCTGATGCTGCCTGGGGCTCACGGCTGTGTTCTCAACAGGTGTTTGATCTTCCAAGGAGACCCTCTCTGGAATTTTCCTTCTCATCCTTTCCTTCCCTCTGTCTTTTTGGATGTTTGTTGTGCGAAAAGGTAGCCCCTTGCTTGCACACTGCCCTTCATGGTATCCTTACATCTTACCCACAATTGTTCCTTTATAAATAAAGCCCTCCCAATAAGGCTTTATAAACAAAGCCTTATTCCAATTTGAGTGCCTTCTATATCCTGTCAGATCTTGACTGAGACAGTAGTCTCTAGAATTCTACCCAGGAAAATGATTCATTGTTTCCATAGGTTTTGAGAAGCACTGCCATCAAAGTGAAACCATGAATAAGTCTGTTCAGGACAGTTATTGTAGACACTTCCGTGCATCTCAATGGAGTGACATCTTTTACCAATTTCATTTTAAATATTGATCAGAGCAGACCATAAACTAATTCATTTATGATACTTTTAGGCAGTCTGAGAAGTTTTCTTACAAAAGGAAAAAAAAAGTCAGTGATTTACTGGGAAAAATCTTCCTGAACTGACAGATAGGAACAACTGTTCTGATATGTGTGCATGCTTCTGTGTTACCACTCAGGACAATTGCTGTTGCGATGCTTACTAGCAACATGAAATTTCCATATCTTCACCTCCTGTTTTGGTTGCTTAAAATCGCAATTTCTGCTTGAGACATGCCACTTAGAGTAAGCAGGGGAAGGGTTATTTAGGCCATGTCTCTGTGTGACTCTTCTTTTCTAAAACAAACAAATACATGCAGACCCTTGTGTGTATACGTTTTCCTGATAGCCCGTGTAGCTTGCCATCTCCTACACCGTCTGCAGCTGTCAGCTGTGGTGACTTTAGGGAAGGGGAGTTGGTTAGTCTCTCCCCTAATTGCAGAAGCCGTGGTGTGGACGTGCTTCTCCGTGACCCAGACCAGACCTGCTGCCTCTCGGGAGCTCAGATCTGTGAGGGTGCTTCCAAGAACAGGGATGAGTTTACTTCTAGTAGAATGTTAAGATATTTTCACTTTTTCGTGAAAGTCATCCATAGAAATGTAACTTGGCCTTCTTTAGAATTTTTATCATCTGCTAGGGAGACAAACACCAGACAAACAAACAAAAAAACAGTGTTTGGTACATAGTCAGTTTTGTAGAGAAAAATGATCACAAATATGATCATGGATTAGACAGCTTTTTGGTTCTTTATTCATTCAACAGATTTTACTGAGCCAGGAAGTAAGAGTGTTATTATGATTAAATAAAACATATGGACTTATTCTCCACAGTGAGTGAATACAACATTCAGTTTAATAAATTATTAAAATCAAAGAGCAGAACTCTTAGAGGCCCATAGCAGAGACACACAACCCAGATGAAGGGCTGCAGAGAGGAGCTGAAAAATGGGAGATACTTCTGACAGGGTCTAGTCAACTGTGCCTGCATCACTGTGTGGGAGTTACTGACAGATTCCCAGATACTAAAATATCATTCAAACATGTAATATTATTAATGCTGGTGGAAGAGATGTGGTTGGACTCAAGTAACACCTGGAATCAGTAAAGAATTTACATGCAGTGTTTGGGGGCGAGCTGAATAAAAGTTTTGTACAGATCCAAAATGTAGATCAAATTTTAAAAAGGCATCACTAAATTATTCAGGCTGTTTCTTCACCTGGATGTTGATTTTTAAATCTCTAAAGGCTTATGGATATAGCCTCTTATTTGGGGAGATATACTCTCCCATAGAGCCTTGTTTTGCCTTAGAAGGCTTAATGTGGAAAAGACTCGTTGAATTAAAATAAACTTTCTTTTTTGAAGACACATCTCTGGTTCCAAATATATACAAATGAAATTAGATCTTTTGCATAATAATATTAGCATGGACAATATTGGCTATTTTTCTCCTTGCATAAAAAGAAATTTGTAATATTATCACAAGTAAAAAAGCAAGCTGCAAATCCACCATAAATTTGGTAAATATTTGACATTTCTTCTATGTTCTAGTTTATGCAACTAATAAAATACTTAGCAGGTATTGATTAAATCCCTGGAGAAGGGCATGGCCACCCACTCGAGTATTCTTGCCTGAAGAATCCCATGGACAGAGAAGCCTGGTGGGCTACAGTCCCTGAGATCGCAAAGAGTCGGTTACTACTGAATGACTAACACTATTGATTAAATAATTCAATATTTGAGCCTCTAAAATGTGACAAGCAATATACTAATGCTAGGAATATAAAGATGAATGAAAACCTGGTTTCCATCTTTCTGAGCTCACATCCTATTACTGAAGACATTGCAATAGAGGTTTTTCCCTCTCAGGTTTATTGAGATAATATTGACATATACCACTGTGTAAGTTTAATGTGTACAGTGTGGTGATCTGATACATATATATGTTGTGAAAAGATTGCCACAATAAGGCTAGCTAACATTCTTTGCCTCACATTGTTATCATTTTGTTGGAATTGGTGGTGGTGGTGCAGTGAGAGCATTTAAGGTCTACTCTCAGAGTCACTTTCAAGTTTACAGCACAGGGCCATTAACTATTGTAATCGCCAGGGTGCACACCAGCTCTCTAGAATGTATTCGTCTTCTACCTGGATGTTTTTACTCTTGGAGCAACATTTCCTTGTTGCCCTGGCTCTCAGGACCTGGCCGCCACCAGTCTGGCCTCTTTATCTATAAGTCCATCTCTGTTTTGCGTCTTCTTAATTTGCACATGTAAGTGGAGTCAGAGAGTATTTGTCTGTCTTTGGTGTTTCAAGTAGTATGATGCTCTCAAGTTTCATCTGTGTTCTCTCAAATGGCATGATTTCCTTTTTTATATCTGAATATTATTGCATTGTGTATATACACACACACATCACAATTTCTTTACTCATTCCTCTGTTGATGGACAATTCTTTCCATGTCACGAATTATTATTTCTGTTGCTGTTATTTCTATTGTGAATAACGCTGCAGTAACACTGGGGTGCAGTATCTCTGTAAGATGGTGCTTTTACTTCACTTGGGTGAATGCTCAGCGATGGGTTTGCTGGCTTCCTTGGTGCTTCTGTTTTTAACTTTTTTAGGGGCCTGCATACCATTTTCCATAGTGACTGCACCGATTTATATTCCCACCAACAGTGTACCAGGGCTCACATTTCTCCAAATTCTCGCTAACACTTGCTGTTCCTTGTCTTTTTAATAATAGCTGTTCTAACAGATATGAGGTGATTTCCTATTATTTGTGTTTCCCTGATGATGCTGAGTACTTCTTCCTGTATGTGTTGAACATCTGTATGTCTTCTTCTTTTTTTTTTTTCTGTTTTTTTCAACAACAGCACAACAACAATTGTACATTCAGGGGAAGATGTTTGTTTTGTACACAGAGAACAAAGTAATAATAGCACATTTTTTAATGTAAAAATAAACATTCACTTTTAACTTTTATGAATACAACTTATTCTCCAAAGATCTCTAGTCGTGCTTTAAATTTTATAGCGGAGGGCATCCAACTTGAAGGTCTCAGCATGAAAAGGAAAAGAATAACTGAAATGATAGTATCTACTTCATAAGTAAAAGGAAGTCACCTGAGGTCCTGGGGGAAAGTAGAAAGAGAGTAAGAGAAGGAATTTCAAAAGGCAGTTTGAACTGATCGATTGAATCATCCCAGTGTGGAGAGATCTCAGGTAATATATGAAAATGTCAGTGTAAAACTTGGTCTAAAAGGCAGAAGAGTGAAGAACTAGCCTTGAGTGTGCTGGCAATCCGCGTTTTTCCTCCAGCTATGAGTGATTTGGCTCCCAGGGCACGTGACAAGGGAAGAGAAATCCAAGGAAGGCTCTTTCACCTGCTTGTTATCAGCAGAAGGACACACGAAGACAACCGTACGAAAGCCACTAGATCTGATTTTTGGAAACAGTACTATTGTGTGTGTGAATCAGACGTTATGAAGGTTCTGATTGTACTTGTATATTTCCTTAGTGAACTATGGAAAGAAAAATTTACTGAAAGATTTGATAGCATGCAACATGCAGTGAAGAAGGTGGTTTAGAGGTGGACTTCCTGGCTCTAAGCAAACACTGGAAGGATGAAGTAGTCTAAGGGGATGTCATGAATTCAGAGATGGAGTCGGTTCTGTAATGGTGCAGGTGTTCTTCCTCATTCAGACTCATCCTCAATTAGATCAAATCAATCAAAAAGCCTACCTTCATTTTTCGGCTGTACATTCCGTCATCATGATGATAATGGAATACACAGCAGAAAAATGAAGGCAGGTCAGTGAGCTTTATGTATAAAAAACAGCAGAGAACAATTAAGATATTATGTTTCCCTGGAATAATTCAGCCCAACTATTCTGAATATGAAATGAGATTTGTATAAATTCATTGACCTAAAAAAAGAAAGAAGAAGCAGAATTTGATGGCGTATTGATTTTAAGATTGTTGTTGTTTTTCGGTTGCTGAGTTGTGACCCCATGGATGGTAAGCCCTCCAGACTCCTCTGTCTTCCACTATTTCCTGGAGATTGTTCAGAGTCATGTACAAATGTAAGATTAGGAACAACTAAATAGTAATACTTTTTCGGTGAAAAGAGTTGGTAAGGGAAACATGTGAGAATCTGTGGCTAAAAATGTAGCTTTAGGAGGTGATAGTTGACTAGTGAGAGCTGAGGCTGTTGGGATTCACTGGCTGTTTAGAAAATATCCCGGATAAACTGGATGCTAGCCAGGGCCCTTGCTCACCTTGGAGAATGAGAGGTGAGAGAAGCAAGAGGAGTCAGCAGGAGACTGGAGAGCTTATGGCCGCCACCTTCTGTCTGCATGGGAAACTTGTGCTTTGACCTTTGAGAGAGAGGGAGTCGGCTCCTCCACTGAAATACACCATTCCTATCTCGGCCCTGGCCTGAAATCTGCCTCCGTCAAAGATCCAACCATCGATCCTGGTCTGCCTTCAGCTCCAGTTCCTTCTCTACATTCAGCTCTTTAAGATGTGAATTTAGCAGTCGTTCAGTCCAACAGTGCCGATATTCCCAGTTCCTTTAACCAGTCCTCACGTGGTATTGCTTTAACTTTCCACTTTCCTGATTTTCCTCCTCTGGGCACACTCTAATTAAGTTCCTTCTTAACATGTGCCCACATTTAAACATGATGCTCCAAATAGGTTCCACGCATCAAGGAACAGAGGGAGACACATGTTTCCTTTGTTCTGAATCCTGTGTTCTGTTCACGCAGCTCAAGTTTGCAGGGAAGTTTTGTCAGCCAGATCTCTCTCTTCACTCCTGTTACACATGCAGCCACCTGGCAAGCCCTGGGTGTTTTTAACAAGTTTTTCAAAATTTATCTCGGTCTCCTTGGGGTTTGGAATTGATTATTTTTAAAACTTAACACACACAACCATTTAAATCTATCTTATTAAATTATGTTTTTAATTTATCAGCAAATAAATCAGTAGACAGTTTGAATGAGATGAAGAGGAAGCACGTTATGTCACAGAGTCATAGGAAGCACATTTCTAGGAGTATGTTGTAAAAATGTTTATCGAAATTTGTTAAAGTATACATTACATAAAATCTGTATAACATGTGTGTGATGGAGAAGGGATTAGGGCCCAGCCTGTCTGGCTCCAGAGCCAAGACCCCTGGTACTGTTCTCCATTGCCTCCCATCTGCTAGACTGCTTAAGTTCAGCCCTTCTAACGGTAAGAATGATTTAAAACAAGAGACCTTGCCCCCAATTTAGGTCACCTTGTACATTTGTTCTGGGCTTTCCTGACTGCATTCAGAAGCCACAGCTGATGGGCCATGGCACTTTCTTCTTCCCTCTGGCTGCCGAGACCAGCAAGTCTTACAGTTGACATGGGAGAAAACAGGGTCGACTGTCACTTTCGGGCCGTGCATGCTCCTGAGATAGCACCCCTGAGCTGTTCCAGGCCAGGCGTGGAGCAGCCAGTCTGTCAGGACAGTCTCACGGGGTCCCTTCCCAGCTAAGCTCAGAGAGACTGTTCAGCCCCGCCCAAACGCACTTCCCTTATCTTTGCAAAGGTGGATGTGATGCCTTTCTGTGTTGTTGTAACAAATAGTGAAATAACATGTTTGAGTACCCACCATATTGTCTATTTCAGGTAGAACTTTGTGTTTCCCATCCAAATGAAGTTGCTAGTCCAATGGGAGACCTAGGAATTTACATCTGAAACTATAGTGTGGTAGTCTGTGAGATACATTTAGTAGGCATATATAAAATATAGAGATATTAGGGAGGAAAGGTCCCTTCTGATTCTGGAAAGAGGGAGGAAGGTCCATAAAAAATAGGATTTCTCATTGGCCCTTGAAGAAAATTTTCAGCTTCCTTGGAGCACGATTAATTTCATAGCTATGTATTTCTGTAGGCTCAAGAAGTCAAAGAGAAGGATTGTTTTTCCAGCACTCCAAACTTGCCATCTAGGAGCAAACCTCACTATAGTTTTAACAAATATCTGTTCGACAAATTAATAAACAACAGAATGGAATAACCACAGTAATATACTCTTAGGTCAGACATATTTTTAACTCCATTTCACTAATGAAAAATTTAGACCCAGAGAGGTTGTAATTTGTCGAAAATCTAGTCAGGAAAAGAGAAAGGATCATAGAATTTCTGACTGTGAAATCTGTGATTGTATTTTCTTAGGAGTTTTGTCTTCCTAATTTGTAACAAAATGGTGGAATATAATCAACTGTTCAAATTGCTTTTGGAACCCAGGGTGACTGACAAAGATTTCATGTCCCCAGTTGATTTAAAAGGTAGATTTGTTGACAGTTCCCTAATAAAGAGCTGCAACTAAGATCTGCAAACCATTCAGAAAAATGTTTGGCGCCACATCCAAAATGGGAGCTCTGTGACACTCGTATGCACATAAACATAGATACACGCGTTAAAACTGACTCAGAATTGCTGCTACCAGAATGAGCCATCTTAAACCCGAGGGAATATCAAGAGAAATGAGGAAAGTGACTGCTCTTCTTGCTTCCATTAAGGGGTAAATATTCTAGCTCAGTATCGGTAGCATAGTAGACCCTCAATTAATAGTTGATGACTAGAAGCGTAACAGGCTGACATAATTAATTAGGTAATTAATTTAATACTGAGCTCTTTAAAATACTCAAATTGGTCTTTTGGGGGGGAAAGTGTCTTCAGTAGGAGTGGAAACATAAAATAACTATTACATCCTAGTTGATTTTAAACTTATACAAAGTAATGATATTGTTATTTTTAAATGATAAGGAAATCAAAACAGAAAAAACATTTTAAATTAAATGTAAGAGAAATCTCATTAGGATAATTTTTGTTTGGTTTGGTTTTAGAAAATGTATTGAGAAATGGAGAGGTGTAAAAATTGGAATAAGAAGAGAAACATTAATCTCTGGGATTATTTTATAAACTTCATAATTCATTCACCTCAGGGCAAAGTAATCACAAGATCAGTCTGCTGAGAACTTCAAGGTATAGCCCTACAGGAGCTTTAAGCAGAGACATTAATCCATTTTCAGTGTTATTTTTAACCTGCTTATTCTATGAGTATGATTTATAACCATGGACTATGATTTATCTTGTATATCAAGATAGTTTCACATTTTCTAGCGCTGTCTTTGTTTCAGCTCATATCTCTGATAAGAAAATTGAAAATAATTCATCAAGGTAGAATATGACCAAGCTGGAATGTGTCAAAATGTGAATAAAATATAGATCACAAGTCACATAGCTTCTGCAGACACATGGCCAGCAGACTGTTTACCTTAATTAAGAACCAGTGCTTTCCTTCTATCCTTTGATGAAAATAAGCTCTTTAAAAGTAAGAACTGTGAATTATTCATCCTAGATTACTTGTGCTTAGCAAAGTGCATTTTAGATACCCATTTAATGCTCATTAAATAAACCTTTTTTTTTTTTTAAAGTGTAATAAGTAATAAAGATCTGTCCTGAAATGTTCTACTGTGTAAAACTTAAACATTAATTTTTAACTGGAAACAATCCCAAATCAATTGGAAGAGATTTTCTATATAATTAAAAAATATCGAATTTTTAAAGGTTCATTTCATACAGCATAGCTTTCAGAGTTAAACAAGTGTGTTTATCAAATGGGAACCCAAGCTCTCAGAGACTTTATTAAAATAAGCTAATATGCAAGGTTGTGATGCAAGAGAGATACATTACTGTGTTTCTCATGATTATTTTACCACAGAATTTTTTCTTTTCATTGAATATATTTTAGGAAAGACTGCTGTAAGTGATGCTGCAAATTTCAGATTTTTTTTTTTTTTGCTGCTATATTTTCTCCATTTTTAAAATAAGGGATTCTTTTCACACAGCTTTTCATACAATTCCTTAAAGTCCTCATTGAACTTATGTTTCAGATTGAATTTATCTCAGAAAATGGAGACATACTGACTGTGTTATTTGTGCCAGGAGAGGATTTTTTCCCCATACAGTTTGTAAATGCTCCAGAATGCAAAACCGTATCAGCCAAATGGTGCACCTACCTCAGGATTTTTACATTCACTGGCTATATATATATATATATATAATATCTCTTTAAACAAAGTAGCTATTATATATATGTATGTGTATATATTTATATATTTTAATTTTACATATAATTGAATTCAATTACTTGATAATCATTAAATTTATATATTATGTTCACCATTAATTTTCTAAAATCTGCATGTTCATTTGCAAAATCTTTTTGAAAATCCGAGTACTTGTACTAGTCATAACTTAATATAAAAATACAATCTCAAACCTACCTAGCAATTTGAGGTTTGGAAACATCCAGAAAGTAAAACTAAGAGTTATGTTAATTTTATATTTTTGTTAGTTTTTTTTTAACTTTAATCACTAACTTGCAAATCTAAACTGCAAGATAAAATATAAGTACATTATCTAAGTACATTTTCAAATGAAATTGTTTCATGCTCCTCTGAGAAAACCAACCTGTCAAGTGATTTTATTTAAGGTGCTAAACCCAAATGTCGAATTCCTCAGAAGGCAAATAACTGCAAGGAAAATTTAGGCCAGAACCAAGAATGCAGCAAAAGAATTGCCAGAAGCAAAGAAGGCACAGGGTAAAAGGAAGTCAGCAAGTTCTTTAAAAAGAGAAGAGAAAAATGAAACTTTAGGTCATTAAAGATTTAATCGACTAGTCAAAGTCAGAGAGAAGAAAGCCATCAAATGAACTCTTAATATGGCCCCATGGAGATTCACCCTGGCCATTAGCCTATCTTCCTAATTACACTAGACAACTCTCAGACAGGCTGTTGGTAAACCCTGTACTTTTGAGGAACATGATTGGATAATGGCTTGGAAGCGATGAGAAGGATCATTGGATAAGACAGTCTGTATTTTTACTTATAGACCTTGAAGTCTATTTCAGAAGTTAAAACCCAGTTGTAGATACTTATGGAAAATACTTTTCCTCAAGAAGTAGAGCTTTCCTTGGAAAACAAGCTAGAGTTACTATTCTATATATCCATGGAAATTTGCTATACATAAATAATATTGACTAACACTTTCACATTGAAAGCTTTAGGCATGAAAAACCTATGTCACTTATGAAGTTAACCTTGACCCTTCATCAGTCCTTACAATGCATGACTAAGTGGATTATGAGGTGTACCCAATAATTGGTTACTGGATTATCAAAATGATAGAAAAAGTAAAGTAGGTTTTGAAGTCTGAGCTATTAGAGGAGTCTATGCTAATGAGATTTTTCGAGAAGTGATCATAGCCCCATGCAGTCAGGCTCAGGGACAGGGCTTCCGCTGTGCCCGTCCACAGCCATTGATCCAGTGCGGGGCTGGCTGGTTTAATTAAGGTTAACAAACAGTTCTTAAGGTCAGCGCTGTATTTATTTCCAAATTGTGAAGAATTTTCTGTATCTGCCAATCAGTTACTTTATCAATTTCATGAGTAGTATAAATTTTTAAAATTTATACTCTTACCAGATGGAGAGAAATTTATTCAGAGAACAGTTCAAACTGTCCATCCTTGATCTTAATAAATGTTCCTAAAGATCTCAACTAGGAAAAGAGTCTCAATAATTTGGTTCACATCCTAAATGTTTTTGAAACTACCATGTAATATTCATTTATTGGGCCCTCTTGTGTTAGGATATTTCCATAGATTATCTCTAGTCCTGAAAAGGAGGCCCAGTTATACGTAGGTATGTTTATTTTTATTTTGTAGAAGAACGGCCAGGAATCACAGTCGTTAACTAACTTGCCCTAAGTGTGCAGTGCTTAGCCTGTCAGAGTCATGCTTGTAAAAATAAAACATTATCCATTTATTGAGTGCTTACTGCCAGCCATAAACTGTTCAAAATGCTGTAGATGTAATATCTAATTTTCTTCTGAGAAGAAGTTTACAGGGTATGTGTCATTGACCCCACTTTCGGTCATGAAAGCTGAGGCTCACCTAAGTGAAATGATGGGCTCAAGCACACGGGACTTTGCAGCGTTGGAGCTGCTGCTGCCGCTTGGCTGCTCAGGCGTGTCCGACTCTTGGCGATCCCGTGGACTGTAGCCTGCCAGACTCCTGTGTT
The DNA here is from genome assembly GCF_014754425.2 of Oryx dammah. Taxonomy (NCBI): domain Eukaryota; kingdom Metazoa; phylum Chordata; class Mammalia; order Artiodactyla; family Bovidae; genus Oryx; species Oryx dammah. Next base: position 81,571,308 of record NW_024070208.1, on the reverse strand, counting down.
CCGGGGATTCTCCAGGCAGGAATACTGGAGTGGGTTGCCATTTCAGAGTCACTTTCAGGTTCATTTGACCCCACCTGCTCTAGTCCCTGGGAGGGTCTGCAGGAATGATGGTCCAAGGATGGTCCTGGGGAGTTTCGCTTTCTCAGCATCTCTCTCCTTTGTACACATCTCCGTACTCTTCAAACTTATTTCTTTTACATAAAAACATAACAACAACAAAAACACTGTGTAAAGATCTAGCTCTGCCTCAAAGTATGTATTAAAGCAGGGTATGATATCATATGTGAGCAGAAACCTTCTATCATAAATGGCATTATAGGATTATATAACCACACACATTAAATATATATAAATATATTTATGTGATTTATATGATGTGACCTTCAGCAGCACCCGTATAACACTTACACAATTACGTGAAAGTACATTATATAGTTGTTATCATTCTGCCTAACTTTATGGTACTAATGCACTTGTAGGGTACTTTTCAGAAGGAACGCAGCAGTCCCCTAATTGACATATAGGTATGTGACATCCTAGAACATTCTGATACGGACCATGAAGCTGCATAGAGAGCCTTTTAGGACCGCAGAATGGCATGTCGTACCCAGTGGTCGGTACAGATCCCTTGTTCAGGGCTAGAAGGTGCTGCCCGTTTACACGTGGATGTGGAGCAGGCGGGGGGAGTCCTCGGCCCTTGACTTCATCTCGTCTGGCCCTGGGGTGAGTAACAGGAAGTGACAAGCCATTTCTGCATCCAACCACAAAGCCCAGTGTGACTTTAGAAAAGCTCCCGCAGAAGGGCACACGTGGATTTGCAGCTTCTTCGTTTTTTCTGTTTCTGCTCACACGTGACATTTACCTTCTTTGCACGGGAGAGAAGCATTCTGTGGAGTATCCCGCTGTCACTGTCTGCGTGTGAATCTCTTTCTTCATCTCTGGTTCCTCCTCGTCTGCTGCATATTCCCTGTCCCCCAGCCCCCACCAGTTCTAATTCTGTTGTCCGTGACCTGCTTCTTTAATTGATAACATAATGTGAAATTCTTGAAAAATCAAACCCTCTAAGTTGCTTTTGGGCTCTTTCTGTAATATGAAAATCAAAATGAATTTGTTTTTACTTCTGTAGCTTTCAGATGATTCTTTTTATGGATCAGACACCATTAAAGCCAAGGATGGGACCTGAACACACATTCTCCGCCTTTCAATGAATCATTTTGGGTCCAATGCTCAGTTGCTAAGTTGTGTCCGACTCTCTGCGACCCCATGGCCTGTAGCACACCAGGCTCAGCCTTTGTCCGAGGGATTTCCTAGGCAAGAATACTGGAGTGGGTTGCCATTTCCTTCTCCAATTCATGAATACATGCTATGTAGCTTCGGTCATGTCTGACTCTGTGTGACCCCATGGACAGCAGCCTACCAGGCTCTTTGTCCGCAGTATTCTCCAGGCAAGAATACTGGAGTGGGTTGCCATTTCCTTCTCCAAATATATGAAATAAATATATGATAATTTGCAGTTTAGAAGTTTTGTTACATTCAATTTATTTTAGTGCAATTTGTCACATTTTTAAATGGAATCAGCCCTCTTTGAATGTTGCTTTAACACAAAGGTATCAATATGTTCATAACATGAGAGGAGATTTTTCTTATATTTTACATATATAGATAAAAATTCTCTCACAGGTTGACAAAAATTCTAAAATATCCAGTTTGACACTTTACCTGTCAGCTTAAATCTGCATTGAGTATATGTGTCATTAACCCAGACAGTATTTGAAACAGCAGATTCTCTGTCTCCTGTCTTTAATGCTAATTGACCACATTTCAATCTGCTTTGTAGTATAATTTCACTTGAAAGAAAGAAAATTGATTTTTAGTGACCTCGTCATACACTTTCTTTCTCTGATTTGCACTTGATTTAAAAAAGAAATGTTTTGGAGAGCACATTGTTACCCACAGCTTACTCCTTTGCAAGGCAGGATTTCTAACACATCTACTGAGTGTTGTTTGCCTCAGCTGGCTGTCTAATATGAAAGATGTCTATCTTATTTACTTGATCGTGTGGGATGACACAGACTCATCATACTAAAACTGCCCTCAGCGAGCTTTGCTAAGGTTCTCAGGGGGCCATGAGCCACAGTGCCCTGGTGCTGGAAAGGGATGGAGCTGTGAGGCGCATGTCACGGCTGCGCTTGTGTCTGCAGTTACCCCCACCTCCTAAGTCAACGTGAAGAATGACCGACTGAGTGTGAACAGTGGTAGCCTCTGATGGGGCTATTATGGATGACCCTCCTCTTCTTTATGCTAGTTTTTAATTTTTACAATGGGCAAAGGAGAAAACTCAGCTAAAATAGAGCTATTTTTATAAAAGAGAGTAATGTGACCTATATAAAGAGGAATTTTAAACAGCTAGTTGATTAGACCCTAAAGGAATGTGATTTGTCATAGATATAATATGTTCCTCAAATATTTATAAAGGTTAATGATAGCTGCTCTCTGAATATTTCATTCCTTTTAAAGCCACCCAAATCTAGGTAATATTTATTAATTTAAATATTTATTAATTTCATAGGCTTAAATAAACTTAAGACTATCTTTTAGGACCATTCAGTGAGAACAGGGTTTAGAAATGATGCAAGCCAGGTATCTCTTTTCATTTATTGTGAATATAAAGCGGGAATGGACAGGAATCCTATTTATTAAATGGCTTTTAAGAGACTCTTTAATTTCTGTTCTAAATCTGTCTCATTTTTAAAACCTATCCTTATTTAAAAATCTATCCTTCAGTAGTGTAACTGTGTGTTATACTGTATACATTTATGTGCATACTCATAGTTAGAACTAGATAGATAACTATTATGTAAGTGGGTTTGCAAGTTTATGTGCTAAGCTGTAATAGCTAATCAAGAGAAGATGACAGTTTAGTGTGCGATTACTTATATAACCAATCCAAACTATCCTACCCACATTAACCTGACATTGAGCCTTAGAATTTTGTTTTTAGATGACTATTTCAGGGAGAAATTTAGAAACCCTGCTGGACTGCATTCATTCAGAACAGATTCTGATGATACCCAACTCTTTGGAAATGGGTATTTACGGTTTGTTGAACGTTTGTGGTGCAATGAAAATATGTAAATTGCGGTTAACACAACAAAACTGAAAAATGAAGATAGTTGTGAGACTTCAGTATCTCTTCTGCTGAGGTGCTTGTGCGTTTGGTGTCGAGGATTTCTGTGGTCTTCTAGCAACATATTTTCTTTCCACTCAGTGTCAAGTCTCATTCAGAGAAGTGGCAAATATCTCTAGAAGAGACATATCTCCTAGATACCTCTTTCCGCGGGTGAAGAGCAGCTCTTATTTAAGAGGTTACTAAGGAGGGATTGGGGGCAGGAGGAGAAGGGGACGACCGAGGATGAGATGGCTGGTTGGCATCACTGACTCGGTGGACGTGAGTCTGAGTGAACGCCGGGAGTTGCTGATGGGCAGGAAGGCCTGGCATGCTGCGATTCATGGGGTCACAAAGAGTCAGACGTGACTGAGTGACTGAGCTGAACTGAACTGAAGGACGCAGTAATTTGCACCAACTTGAAAAGCAGGGGCTGTCCTCTGCGCCCTGTGCATAAGCTGCCCCCAAGTTGAAAGATAAACCACTGTGGATACTCTGTCTTGGTTCTTTCAGTCCAATGGCTGAAAAATGACTCATCAAATGTTGTTCTCCAAAGGGCTTGACTTGAGATCACATAGTTGACCTCAGCACAGAGAATATTTTGTGGGAGAAATCGTAAACTCCATTAAAATATGTCCCAGATACATCCCTGGGTATTTGTACTTTTTCCACTAATTTTACTGCTCTTGGTCATCTCATGAATATTTCTTTGATAGAAGACACTTCTAGCTATTTCGTGCTACATGTTTGATAATACAAACAGCCCTTTTAACATAATCACAGTAATCTTTAGGTGCTGCTTTTACGATGTTAGATGTACTTGGTTTTCCAATTCTTGATTTTTTTCTTAAAACCTTATTGTCACCTAGATGAGACAATGTCCTTTCATTATTGATATTTTGTCAGATATTGATGTCAGGGTCTCTCAGTCTTTCTTTTTCTCTCTATGATAGACAGAGATACATAGATACAGATATGGACGTAGGTACAGAGATATACAGATATAGACGTATTTATAGATTTTATATATACGTGTGTGTGTGTGTGTGTTAGTTGCTCAGTCATGTCTGACTCTTTGTGACCCCATGGACTGTAGCCCACCAGGCTCCTTTGTCCATGGGATTCTCCAGGCATATATATATATATATATAAAATAAAGCTTTGCCTTGGTGCTGTAGTATCTTGCCATCTGTTTCCTTTTCTGTCATGCCCAGGTGTCATAATATCTTGACCTCCGCTCCTCAGCTGGAAGAAGAAATGAAACAGAGTGGGTAGCACAGTGGGGAAGTCCCCTTGAGGTCATGGTAGCTCAAAGTATGTTGCCTGGCAGACTTTTCCAGAGCTCATGGAACAGAAGTATTTGAAGACCAAACTAAGAAGATTGAATTACTGGGACTATTACATTTATTTAAGTATACAGTGAAAAGCAGGAGGAAGGAAACACTAGGTAACACCCTTAGGACAAGGTGTCAGTGGGCTGGGGCAGCTTTTGAGCAAGTAAGGTAGACCTCTTGGCCTGTGATGGGAAAACTGACCCAAGTGTCTGGATATCTGGTAGTCCTGTCTCTGCAAAACCTTGTATATGATATCGAGGTATTAGTTCAATGACACAAAATGGTAAATATTTTACTGTTAGCATGTTTATATTATATTTCTGCATATATCCCTGTAACTGCAAATGCTCAAGTCAGTGATAGAAATCATTAGCTATTTCTAAATTTTCTAATAATATCAATTTTCTTTTTTTAAATTAATGATGTTTGTTTAGGACAAGTAGAAGCAGGCCTGAGAGCTTTAAGAAAAAATTCTGAAGGAAACTTTAAATGGAAACAACCCCATCTATTATTTTTCTCCCCAGTGAACTGGAAAGGCCTGCCTTTTTTTTTTTTAATTTCAGTATGGAAAACTTCAGTATAGATCCCAGATGTTCTAAAAGTACACAATCTGAGAACCAGTGATTTAGTCTGAAGAAAATAATAACAGGGCAACTAAATAACTATTTTAAGACAGCAAGTGGACATTCTATAGAGGATAGCATCTAGTGAACTTAATTTACCAGTGCCACTGTTTTTATCCATTGAAATCCTGTTGGTGACTAATTCCTGGGGTGGAGGGCGGGACGGGGGGAGGAGGTTTAAGAGCACTTTAAATGGATATCTCTTATTTGTGTGGATATTTATTTTCTCATTTTTTGGTTTCTGTTGTATTATGTATTTTACAACGTACATGAAATGGTTTCAAACGATTTGTTGGATGCCAGAATAAGTGATGATTTCATCACTTATTTTTAAAGCTAAGATATGAAGCCTATTAGAAGACGAAAAAAGTATCAAAACAGATGTGCTCATTGTTATTCTTTTCAGTGTTTGCAAAGGCTGATGTCCAGAGGCTGGGAAATCTGTAATTATTTTATTTTGTCTCAGTTCCCTCTCTGAAACCACATAATGGTCTCTCATTGCCCCACAGACACAATCAAAACTCCTTAAGAAAATTTATGACTTTTCATTTTTTTTTAGCAGTTTAAAAAATTACGTTAAAAAAATAAAATTTACTTTCTCAGCCATTTGTACATCTACAGTTCTGTAGTATCAACCTGTTGGGCAGTAGTTCTCCAGAATGTTCTCAAATGTCTCTTGCAAAACTGAAACTGTACCCACTAGACAACAACTCCTTTCTCCCTTCCATCCAGCTTCCGACTGTCACTGTTCTGTAAGACAGTCTTGATCTGGCTTCTGCCTACGCTGTTTGACTTTTGTCCTACCCATCTCAAAACCTGCTCTTGAGGTACACACAGTCTTCCTGTCCCCCATTCAAACTCTTACTTTAGGACTTTGGTCCATGTTCTTTCCATTGGTCAGGAGACTCTTCTCCCATCTCTTGTATGGTTAACCTCTGACTCAACTTTTACATTAGACTATCTTAGAGTGAGAAATATCCACCTAACTGTGTGTTCTTATATGCACCTTATATTTCCATTTATCACAGTAATAGCTTTAACATTTTCTCTAAAAGTATGTGAGCCTTTGAAACTAAACAGGAGCTATACAAATAAGACCATCATTCTTTCCCATTATTATTTTTTTTCCTGGCACCATAAGGACACACTAAATAAATACTTTTTGACTGAGTGAGTGGGTCGGTGTTCAGCCTTACCGGTTGTATGTCCTTGAGTCCATAATTATGATGATGGTAATAACAATCGCAGCAATAATGATAGTAGTGACAAGATGCTATCCCTGATGTTTTCCGAGCAATCTTAGATACTAGGCACTTTTTTGCCCTTGTATTACCTTGTTTAATCTTCATGGTAACTCTGTGCAGTTAGATACTGTGATTATGCTCATTGTCAGAGGAGGAAAGGCAACAGGGATATTTAAGTGATTTGTTCAAGGTCACACAGTTCAAAAGAGCAGGACTGTTCCTAGAATCAGACATTTTGAGTCTGAAGTCAGGTTCAGAAATATTGCTGGCTGAAATATTTGGGGCGCCACTTCCTTATATAATAGTGATTATTGTAACCATTTCAAATATGAGTGATGAGCATGAAATGCTCTAATCTGTGGCAGTTCCTTAGCACGATGCCTGATGTGTAGTGAAAATTCAATAAATGACAGCGACTACTGTTATATGTCAAGGGCGCTGTTCAGTGCTTCTAATGACGGAGGCTTTTCAATAAGTGTTAGCGCCTGTTTTCTCGCTCTGCTCCCTTAATTAGAGCAAGTCAGAGGCAACTACTCGTACAATAGAATTAGGTCAGGAGCATATTGCAATGACCACCAAGAAAATGCAGTATAATTGGTAGAAGCTGTGGAGAAATAGCGCACATTTAAGAAGAAAACGACATCCTGTAGCTGAGTGCTCGAACTTTCCTGGCATTGAGGTAAAAAATGTCCGGCATTTAGATAGTGCTTATAACTCTGCAAGCGTGTGCACATTTTTCGCATCATTTTTACTTCACAGCCGACCTTGAGAGAAAGGCTTAGAATATCACAGTTCCCGTTTTACAAGCCTGCACGATCCAGACGCCAAGGTGAGCTCAGCGCTGCGGTGGCAGGAGGGCGGGCAGGCGGCGCGGGAGCATCCCCGCGGCGGGAGGAAGACGCGGCCGAACCGGGCTCCGTTTGGGGAGAGGAGGAGCCACCGGACACACAG